>NC_137051.1:36830160-36900160 GCF_032717465.1 Coenobita brevimanus | reverse complement strand
ATTTTGTTTTGGCTACCTACTGACGATTTATTTATTATTTATTTTAGCCTAGAGAAATCCTAGTTCACAAAAAGTTCTGCGTCCAGACGATTTCCTTAATCTGGGAGAGACTGTTACATCTAGAGGGTTTGGATTTTTATAAAAGAATAGAGGAAGGAAAAACAAATGAATAAAAAAGATAATAATCCATACACCAGATTACAGGTGTCCTCAATTAAAAAAAAATAAAATCTGTAAAAGGTGGATTTGAACAGCTGTAGGTTGAAGTTTGGGGGAAAACCACTCAGGGGAAGCGAGTTCCAAAGAGATGCACTTTGGAGGATGAAAGAAGTCTGATAGGCCATGTACTTCACTATAAAATTCCCCCCAAAGAGGTAAAACAAACTGTACGTAGCAAGATTAAGCTTATTTAATGTCATCTAATTGAAAAAGGTTGGTGAGATTGAATTTGTGGCGGGCATCTAGCGTAACAATAAAAAAAATGCCAAGTTATTAAATGCAAGAAGAATGGAGAATGGGAGGGAGGGGTATATTGCAACGTGGGTATTGTTTGTGTCAATTTACCTAACCACTTCTGCCAAGGACGCCATTCCCCCTTCCTTCTTTATGCATTTCGTTTTTGCCAAAGGTACGAATGGCCTGTTGCACTGAAGGGATTCGTAGGGCTTTATCTGTGTCCATCCGTTCGTTATCTCTCTAATTGCTCTGTAAAATAACTAAAAACTCTTAAATGTGTCACCAGACGTGGTTAACGAAAGACGAGGTGGAAAAATGTATATAAAAGACCTGTCAGTCAGCCTAAGGGATGATTAGCACACACACACACACACACACACACACACACACACACACACACACACACACACACACACACACACACACACACATTTTTACCTACATACTCATACACACAGTTATGAATGTGTTGATTTAAAGACTCATATACTCGTACAATTTCACATATTTGGGACACACTTCCTTACCTACACATCCAGACACAGCCGTAAACTGTTTTACGAAGTATTAATGAAGATACGAATAAATGTGCGTGTGTGGGGGGGGGGTAAAATGGGAGTGTGTCGTCCTGTCTCAGCTACCTTCCTTTCTTTGGGGGAAGCAACCTAGGTATGTAGATAGATAGATAGATAGGTAGATTTATGAAGATGCGGATATATATATAATCATACTCCGATTCACATATAGCACAGCCACAGACGTCAATGTTGCAGTACCCCATACTGATTTTCATGGAGAGTTTGAGCAATGATTTCCAACACCCAGTAATTCAATTGACGGAACCCCCACATTTTTTCCGAATTTCATACTTTCCCAGCTAAATGATGGATCTTATTAGTCTGCAATGGTACACTCTGCTACATGTGTATACTGAATCATACACACATACACAATACACAGAATATGTTATGTAGGAGCTTCAGTTCAGGTATAAGGCAGGAGCTTTGTTTTTGTCTTCACCTGTTAGCTCATTTTTATCTACATACACAAAAGCGCGCGCGCACACACACACACACACACACACACACACACACACACACACACACACACACACACACACACACACACACACACACACACACACACACACACACACACACACACACACGGAGGCTGAAAAATGTGGAGCGAGAAGGTGCGAGGAGGAACGTGAAACCAGGTGGCAGGTCACGCTTCAAAACCCTCACTCTTACTCCAGGTTTCTCGTCGCTCGTATAACTGTATGTCTCGTCGCTCGTATCTCTGTATGTCTCGTCGCTCGTATATCTGTATGTCTCGTTGCTCGTATCTCTGTATGTCTCGTTGCTCGTATATATGTATGTCTCGTCGCTCGCATATCTGTATGTCTCGTTGCTCTTATCTCTGTATGTCTCGTTGCTCGTATATATGTACTGTATGTCTCGTTGCTCTTATCTCTGTATGTCTCGTTGCTCTTATCTCTGTATGTCTCGTTGCTCGTATCTCTGTATGTCTCGTTGCTCGTATCTCTGTATGTCTCGTTGCTCTTATCTCTGTATGTCTCGTTGCTCGTATCTCTGTATGTCTCGTTGCTCGTATCTCTGTATGTCTCGTTGCTCGTATATCTGTATGTCTCGTTGCTCGTATCTCTGTATGTCTCGTTGCTCGTATCTCTGTATGTCTCGTTGCTCCTATATCTGTATGTCTCGTTGCTTTTATCTCTGTATGTCTTGTTGCTCGTATCTGTATGTCTCGTTTTCAGATTTTTGTAATTTATTCCAAACCATTTTCAAATACACCTACCTTCATATAATGCTCTTCTCTCCCTTCATTTATAATTTATTTTCTTTTCAGACGTTTTCCTTTTTCATACTTGACTTCTTTCATAAATTTTCAATGCCAGAAAGAAGGAATCAAAGACTAGAAGTTCGCAAGATGGCTCCCTCCAAAAAAAAGACTGAATAAACACGTTAGGGTTATGAATATTTCGCTTCCATACACGTCACTTCCTGTTTTCATTTAATATTCAGACCCCTTGTGGTTTCCGAAATTAATTCACATGACGATACCAGAGCAAAAGATAAATTGATCCCAGAGATTTAAAGATTAGACTTTTTTTTTCTTTTTATGTACATTTTGTTTTCATTCACGGAGGATTTGTTTTGTTGATATACATTACTTTCTGATAATATTTATTTTTGGCTTAGAAAATCTTTATCTTATTATTTTTCTTACCTTCTTCTTTGCTTTTTCTTCATTTACTTTTTTTATAATCTTGGGTCGAGTCTGTCCTTCTTCCCTGTTCATCACCGGTGCCTCTGAAGGAACTATATTATCGCCTACTTTGACGCTAACTTATAGAAAGATGTGGAAAAGCTTCAACCCCAAATGTAAAGCGGCCTCTAACCTTTGATGCTTTGCTGCCGGGATCACCTGTTCTATTCAGTCATTGTGCAGCTGACATAATTCTTCCGAGTTTCTCAATTTCTGAACCCCAACTCAATCTCCACGCCTGTGTTGCATTCTACCACTTTTCATTCTCTGTTCTTTCCTCACATAATGATTCATCCTAGACTGGAATATACGTACAGGTATTCTTCTTCATCAGTGTACAAGGTGTTCAGTACCTGGATTGTTGTGGCATCTCCAGCGTATGTTAAATGCTCCCTTCACCCTTTAACACCTTGCCCCAGCAGGTGAAGAAGAATGAGACGTGGAGACGCTTTTGCAGTATACCGGAGAATGATCAGTCGCATCACCCTTCCCTCTTTACTTATTCCCTCTTATTTTCTCACTGTTTTGCTCACTGCTCTCTTTCTCTCTCTCCCTCAGGCTGCCTTCCCAACGAGCACCAATGCGGAGACTCGTGTGTGGACCTGGTGCGTCGCTGTGACACCCACCAGGACTGTCCCGATGGCTCAGATGAACAAAACTGTGGTGAGTCACTAAGTCCACTCTGGATACAAAAACCCACACTGGCAGACGAAAAAATATGTATTCCAAACAGTTTCGGCGACAGCTGTCGCCCTCTTCAGTGGATCTACAGACCAAGAGTGGTACATGAAGTGGCTGAATCGGTAGAGAGGCGGCCTGCTGTCCTGATGGACCCAGGTTCGAATCCCGGCTGGGGCAGGGAACAATTTAAGGATTTGAATTTCCTAAAAGCAGACTTTCCTGATCTACTAGATGACCCGCCGACATGTCGTAAAAATGCCCCCGTTAATACCAGTACACCAGTCCTGTATGAGACAGCCCTAGCATGTATTCAATATGGATGGTGGGTGTTAGCGCCGAAGTGGTGACATGTGGAGGTGTAGGAGGACTACTGGACCTTGGGATAGGCTACTGCCCCCGAGATATAGGCCCTAACGCCTTTGCCCAGAGTCGGTCACATAAAAAAAAAAAAAAAAAAAAAAAAACATACAAATGCTGAGAAGCTGCTTATATGCAGGGTGAGGACACGTTTTCCCAACCACACCTGATGTGACCTCACCTGACTCTCCCTCTACTCTGTCTACGACCTGAGTGAGGGATTACAAGGGGCGGCAAGGACCTTGCCGCTAATCCTTTCATCACTGGATCTAATTTATACATTCCTTCACTATGGTTAAAATTATTATATCTCTCTATACATACAGCTTCCACAATCCTACGTTTCTTATAGTTACTACATTTGTACAATATTTGGCTAAAATTCCAGTCAATTCTATGGTCGTTTTCCGAAGAGTGAACGTACACTGCGTTATTTATGTTGCCTATCTTACAAGCATACTTGTGTTCCTTAATGCGAGTGTCCAAATCCCTTCCCGTTTCACCAATATAAACCAAATCACAGTCTCTACATGGAATTTTGTATACCCCTGCAGTTTTGTTACTAATTGGTTTATTCTTTACCAGCATTGATCTTAAGGTGGAAGTATATCTAAATGCAATGTTTACATCCAAATCATGACTCACAGACTTCACCAAGCTAAGATTTGACACATACGGAACCGTAATGTATGGCTTATTTTGCTGACTTTGTGATGTTGGTCTAGGTACAAAAAAGGCTTTTCTGGCTTTAAAATACGCTTGCCTTATAAACCAACTGGGATACTTTAGATCTAAAAATATTTCCATATCTTAGCGTTTTCCGTATCCTATTTCATGGTCACGATAGTGTGACTCTTCAGCCGTCATGGAAGTCCACTCTGAATAGTCTCATTGGTCTTAGGTGTTGGTCTTCGTTTAACCTCTTCAGTCTGGTGACGTATTTTTTTTCATGCTGTTTTAGCCAAGATGGATGATTAACACTGCTAGACACGTATTCTCACTTTCAAATTCTAGCATTGTTTGGAATAGAACGTTACAGTTGTTCCGATCACTACCGAATTAAGTGTTCAAAAAAATATATCATTCCTAGACATCCCAATAAAGGCAATGATGTATTTAAAACGCGTCTTTATTGGCAAGCAACCAACTCTGGGAAGTGCTTGAATGCGGCCACTGAAATGACCACAAAGATGCCGGCTTTCCACACCAGGTTCATATCTCAGTGAGCGTAAGGAAACTGGTCGTTGAGGGCAAGGTAAAGAGAATGAAAGGTAGTTTCATGGGGGGGTGAGGGGGAGCTAAAATGCGTCTCGGTCTGCGCATGACGTCATAGTTAATACAGACTGCAGCTCATCCTGCTCAACACACGCCAGTCACACATACACCTGCCTGTGGATAGGTACTCCGTTTTCTTTTTTTAGGGGTGGCTATGGCAATACAGATAATTTTGTGAACTAAGAAAGCATGTCAGGTAAGGGATACAAGTATTGTAAATAAAGAATAAGACATTATGTGAATTACTTATATTTTTCCCCTTAAATGATTGCAAGGCACTAAAAATGATATTGGTATGTTTTGCTGAATGTAAGCTTGTGAGAGATGCAAGTGTACTATCTCCACCCAACAGTTAAGGTATATAATTAAAGGCTACAAGTAACAGCCGCACTTGAGGTGGGAATATTAAGTCTCCCTATACAGGGAAATCACAGAGGGAAAAAAATGAAAACATTCTTGCAAAGCCTTCAGGTGTCTCCTCATGATTGGGCTCCGATTCTGCTTCCTGGTTCTTGTGTAACTTTCAACTCTGGATATTTTCCATAATCATCTTCCTGCTCAAGCTATATTTACTTGCTATCCCTATTGATATATCATCATTATGTAGTTTACCTATTATAATTATAGATCAATGAAACAAAATTTTCGTAATTCTCCTCCAGTCACATGTCCCAGATAATGATGACGTGAGGAATATAGATAGGTTGTGAGTGTGTTGAGTAGCGACATGTGTGAACATTCATAATACAAAAGCATACCATACATACAGATGGTTTTCTGTCAAGCTCCCGTTTTCTTCCACCACCCCCACCCCTCTCTCTCTCTTATTAAATTTGACGTCACAGAATCTGCGCGGCTCGGGGGTGCTGTACTTACCTCTCAGTATACTCTTCTCTTTACCTTGGTTGAGGGATTCCTTTCGCCGAGCGAGTTAGAGACGTAAACAGGTTCTTGTAAACCCTGGACACACAGATCGCAGACTGGGCAAAGTTATCAATATCTTTCTAAACCCCCAGAGGGACACAATACATCCCCGACCGTATCAGCAACATAAACATCTCCTACCTCAAGCAAATGACTCTAGCATATCAATCTGAGGCGGGCAATTAAAGTGACATTAGCAGACGTAATATTACCCTCCACTAACCAGCATATGAAGCTTAACCTCTTAATTTACTACAAAAACTCTAAGGTAGCCAGTGTCATTATGAAAAACAGCTTAACACATTCCACCACACCAAGGTACTAAATGTCTCCTTATGCCCAGGGGAAGGTTACAAGCTTCGAAATTCAAACTACAGTGGTATGACAACCTCCACACTAAACAGACACAGCATTGCACTTATAAAACATGGTAAACAATAAAAATGCAGCAAACACCTACCTCAACCAGATAATAACTTGTAGACGAACACCATTAGACTTTATCAACATCTCTCACGACATCAGATTACAGAATCGTTGTAAACACGATACGGGTCATCATCTCAACACACTCATCCAACAGAACATGACAGGGTTCCAACACTTTTTAGCCAAACTAGGATCAAAACAAGACCCCTGATTAGATGCCCTTCAGCTAAACATTCACCCAACATTTAACAACAGACATAAACACTCATACGTACAATCCCTTCGGCTGATTTGACCCACATTTGCTCCCCTCCTCAAAAATAAATAATGTTGCTATTCTGTGGTGTGGTGAAGTGTTGTGTGGTGCAGTGAGGTGTGGTGTGGTAAAATGTGGTGTGGCGTGGTGTGGTGAGATTTGGTGTGTGGTGTGGTTTGATGTGGTGTGGAAAGGTGCTCTTGTGTCGTGTAGTGTACGAGGGTGATATGGCGCGTGGTGTGGCGTCACGTGGAATCGCAAAAGTTGATAAAGTCTACGGGAGTGAAGCACCCCGCGTCCAATAATCCATCGTGAGAGACTGACGAAAACAGCCGGAACTTTAAATATGTGTGTTAAGTGACGAAGTTCAGAACAGTACATAAATAGACACTTTTTTTGTCTGGTTCTTAAATTCCGGTTCCTTCGCCGATAGTTTATAAAAGTACAACATATATCGCGTCAGCAGTAAATCATGTCCATTGTAAAACTCTGACAGGAAAATAAAGATTTGAATAAGAGTGGGAAAGGAAGCCTCATTATCACCTGTAGGCTGAGAGTGATGGAGGGAAGGAGGTGAAGGGACGGGAGGAGTGGAAGGGTGATGTGTGGCGAGAGGGTTCAGAGGAGGGCGATGAAGGAGGAGAGGCGAGGTGAAGGAACAGAGAAGGAAGGTGAAGGATAGGGTGAGGGCGAGGAAGAACTATACAGCATTAGGGCGTTTGGAAGGGGAAGAGAAGGGATGGATTGAGAAAGCATTTATTCCATAGAAAGTATTATATAAAACTGAAGTTGTGTTTTAGTCAAGTTCACATACCTAACTCACGCAAATAACACTAATTGATAAAACTGGTATCACGTAACTTTCCTCACATTATTGCATCTGAATTGGTTGACCACGAGTTTCATTAAGCCATATTACATGCTGCTTACCTGTTGTGATTGATATTTCTGGTGCCTATTGTAAAGCAACTTTTTTCCCCTAGTTTTTCTTAGCTTGAAGGAGAGTAGCTCCAAAGTGGATGCTGTTACGAATAATGTATAAACCTTGATTTCACTAGGGTTAATCTCAGTACGATTATAATTCTTTAGCAAAATTATCCCTGTTCATTTGAGGAGGGGAGATTTAGGGTAAATGATTGAAAAGAGAAAGGAAATCCCAGGCAGTACAATTTTCTTCCCTCCCTCCTGCCGCCCGCCCCCACGGCATAGGAGATACGAGTCTGTCTGTAATACTAAAGCTGGGCTGTGATGTTGCCACTTTCTTACACCTGTACAAAGAGAACAGGGTAATAGCCACACACACACACACACACACACACACACACACACACACACACACACACACACACACACACACACACACACACACACACACACACACACACTGCAATTCACTTTTACAGTAGGCAGTGATGACGGTGGTGGTGTTCTCTCATTGATAGTGTTTTCCCCATTCCTCAGTGGGTACGTATCATATAACAAAGAAGTAGTTAATGTCCCAGTGATCAGTGAAGCTATACTCGTCATCTGAAACCAAACGAGGCAGATATACTACTGGGAATCTCACAAAATCATTCCCCTTGCACAATGACCACTAACCTGCTCAGCCCTTACCCTTCGCTGATACAGCAAGAGTTCCACCAGTCCAAATGTCTAGTCTCGTGGAATAAGGAAGCATCTGGCCTTGGTGAGGGTCAGAGTTGGTGCAGACAAAAGGCACTAAAAATCTCAAGCTATTGTTAGTTCCCCATTGGAAATATAACCTTGACACACAAAGCATCTCTGTTGGTCATAAATTTTTACCTGACAAATGAAAGGCGTAAATAATCACATTGGGCTTGTACTTGACGCACACCAACCAAAAAAACAAGCCGTATTATGTGATGAGTGTTAAACAGCATAGTACACAGTTTATTAAGTCAGTGTTTAAGAAAAAAAATGGATTCAAGGAGCCTTTCTGCATAGAATTATTGATTCTGAAAGTGCATATGATTTGGTTGGCACTGCAGAGGTTTTTCAAGCAATTCGATGATGATTTGCAATATATTCTGTTATAGATAAATAGATAATGTAGATTAGATCTGTAATCTATGAGTAGATAGATAGAATATTCTGCAGTTCATCATCGAGTTGTATGAATCACTGCTACAGTCTCAACCGAATAATCAGTCTCATAATCAGTAAATACTATGCGGAGAAGTGTGTGTGTGTGTGTGTGTGTGTGTGTGTGTGTAGAGCATTCTGCTAAACTAAGAGATATAATAATTTGTTAAGATATAGAGACGTATCTCCTTTACTTTCCGAGAATGCGTAACATCCTTTCCTCAGAGACAGTTTTGCGTCTTACACCTTACTGTTACTAATACCAAATACTTCGATACTGGAAAGCTATAAATAATGCACAAGAAAATATTAAAGTGTGAGTTTAATAGTCAAAATAAATCTCTAGAGAAGGGGCACTGAGAAGCTTGCCATACCAACGAGAACACAACCGAAATCGAACCTTTTAAGCCCCGAATCCAGGTAGATAATGAGAACACGTACAGGTGAGAGAGGACCTGGGGGTTACCTAATATTCTCAGCCTCGTTCGACTCGCCATCGCTAAATACGGTGGTACGATGTTAGCCCAGGTGAAATGCTAGAGTTGGTGCGTTCATGTGAGGGTCAGTGGAATCAGTATTGGCACCCCCACGCTTCTTCGCCCTCTAACTAAAGAATTTGGTGTTATAACAAAATTAGCCGCTAGAGTTGAAGCGACGGTGAGAGGAGTATGCAGTGATAAAACGTAAAGACAAACCTGAAAAAAATAGTTTACAGGTGAGAAGTGAGGTAGGAAAGGTGATACAGGTAAAAAATAATTAGCACAAGACGAGAGTACCTGGGTGAAGTGAGAGGACGTGAAGGTAAAATAAGTCCTATACTCCCTTTACTTCAACTTGGCCTAAAATTACCATCTCTCGACCTTCAATGCTGAGGTTTAAAAATAAATCAACACTAGAATATGATGCTAGTCACGAAGAAGTGCCATGGAAAGGATGTATAGCCGTTGTATTGTTTTTCTACCGTGTGAGATGAGCAACAGAAGGAAAATTTGGGCCAAGTTCGAGTAAAAAGCGTATAGTTATTTTGTATTTTTATTATTTTTTGCAGTGAAATATACAGTAACAATTAAAGATACATGCTATCTTTAAAACTAACTCACCTGTTTCCCACAATTTACTGTCTCGGTTACATGAAAAAAAAAAAAAAAAAAAAATGGGATGTTTTAGAAGTAATTATTCGACCTACGAGGATTTACTGGCTGACTCTCATGTGGTGTTGTGTGGAGGTGATAAAACTTGTAATCCCCGCCACCTTCATTGCTCACTTTGCTGGTTTTTACTTTACTGTTCGTTGAGTTTTACTATGTTTGTTTCGTGATGTTTCTTGAGTTATTCTGTGATCAGGTAGAGATGGAATGATGTGAGACCTCGGACATATGATTTTCCTGCTAATTCGGATTTTGCATAATTTTCCTTTTGCCACAATGTGGAATTTGCATTTGAGTATATTCAGTGAAGCAAAGTTAAGATACATTACCATCTTTATCATCATCAATCATCGTAGTCATCATCAATCATCATCATCATCATCATCATCATCATGACTCGGAGTGTATCCATTGCATGACAAGCCTCTTCCGTCTTTCTAGTTGAGGAACAATCTTTCGAAGCGGCCCTGTCCGTCTGTCTCTCGTCAACGATTTTCCGACGCGAGGCGCTTCACTACCGTAGACTTTAGCGGAGCCACGCCACACTCACAACACACCATATCATCCCCTCACACCACGCCGCCGCACCAACGACCCCCTCACACCACACCACCCTGTTACACTGCACCACACCATACCACCCTCTCACACCACACCACAACACACCACACAAGGTCACCCTCCCACACCACACCACACCACACCAAGGGCTGTAGCTAACAGCACACATATACATACTTTCCGTTTCATTATTGGAGTTAGAGTAATGGTCGGTTTGTCTTTATTCCTCACCATACTGATTACAGAATACACTGATACACAATAAGCCATCTCTCTAGCCATGCAAAGTGCGCCAGGAAGTGATCAATATGCTCACGTAGCCCCGGGAAAGTCCAGAGAGTGAGGCGGAATGTGACGACGCTGACTGTACGTTGAGGAGTTCCTATCAACACAAGGTGGTGGTGGTGATCAGCGGGTCTGTAAATTCCAAGACTGCTTACGTATCAGTGACCTGCTCAGCAAATGACCTTCACGGGGTAACGATGGCGATAAGGCAGTCACGAGGGTGTGGTGAAAAGCTGGCCAGACTACCCGAGGTCCTAGTTCGTCTCTAATTAAGGTGATAATTGCCAGGTGGTTTGAGGTGAGACATGAAACAGAGAAACGCACCGCTAAATGAAACACTCTGTCGCT
Organism: Coenobita brevimanus; assembly: GCF_032717465.1. Taxonomy (NCBI): domain Eukaryota; kingdom Metazoa; phylum Arthropoda; class Malacostraca; order Decapoda; family Coenobitidae; genus Coenobita; species Coenobita brevimanus. The sequence continues at coordinate 36,889,045 of NC_137051.1, read as the reverse complement.
CCCCAACTCTCACAGTAATTAAGGCGTGATTCGAGATCATGTGATATCCACTCGTCCTCAGGAGTGATGTGGCAGGACGTACTTATGGACATTGGATGGTGTGTGGTCTCCGGCAGCCACTCCAGTCCATGATATGATTATAGTGTGACATTTAGAGATGAATCATACTTTCAGAAACTAATCTCGGAGGGTGGAGTGTACAAGAGATTATTACACGAGTCCATTTCTTCGTGTCAGGGAACGCTTCCGGGCATTTAGCAGACATACGTAACCAGGAGTGGAGAGGTATATGAGAGAGGGGGGCGGGAGCTGGGAGCAGGACAGTGAATGGTGGGGGACAGGGCGACATGGAGGCGATTTGTTTATGGCCACCCCTTACGGGATGAAGGCGTCTGGCAATAGATAGATAGACGTAACCAGGTGTAAGGAGGGAAGGAGCCATGAGTAGTTTCTTTCCCAAGTAACATCACGTATAAATGACCTGCACACTTGAATCTAATTGTTTCTCACGACTCATACAGGTGTTACGTATCCCATTGACGGTGGAATGGGTGTTAGTGGAGCCGGATTTTAATGTTATGGACACTGACAGGTGTATTGCGTTAATTATACGTACAGGTGTCTTTGTAATTAGCCACACAGTCATTTCATTTAGGCGAGGAACAGGAAAATAAAGTCTAAATTCCAAGCTGAGACCTTTAGATTGGGACAGACTTTGCGATATATTGTAAGTCTTTTTTTTTTTTAACAGCATCCAGTAACTGTTGGGCCTTTAGCTGGTTTTTGGCACTTGGTCCAGCTTTCGTGCCATAGACAACATCAGCTGTACCATGGCCAACCCCAGGACAGACATATTAAGACGATTTATGAAGCTTAGGAAATGCACTTATTAGAAGGGTTTAAGGAAGTTGTTCCAGATCACTATTTATCAGAAAAGTCTCTCGAAAGCTTAATCAGAATCGTCTATCGGTAGCAAGATTAAAACACTGCGTCCTCAGGCTGAAGGTGTTGATGACAGGTGTACAAGGTAAGATGGACCTTCATTAAATCACCTTCATATCACAGGTATATTGCAGTGAATTAATTGACCTTCAGGGATTGCTATTGGATATTATGTGTGTCTCTGAATGAAGGGATATTGGCTGTACTCAGGTGATATAATTCCCTCCAGGTGATTTGGTCTCTGTAATTAAATGTTCACCTGTTTATAAATTTCTTGAGTCTCATAGATCTGTATTCTCGTCCGTAAAGGAAGCTCCCCAACACCTTTTCCTATGTGATTTATGTTGCTTATTACACCTTACTGTCCTTTTCTGTTATATAAATCCTTCAAATATCGACATACTCTGCATAAATTACGTACAAAAGGATATTAACCACCCATATGAAAAAAGTCGCTAAGGAAGAGGTGTTAGGGAACTTCATTAACCAACAAGATTACGTACCATAGGCTCTGAGTCCTGTATGAAGATCTTTGGTAATTTAATATGATTCTTGAACAAATTATAATAGAGTTCCCATTTAATTAGCTGCATATACCTTTAATTGTGTCCCAGTCTTTGTTTTGATTTGGATGCCCTCCCTCTTTCCCCCTCCCCTCCCCTCCCCTGCACTCCCTCCTTACCCCCTCCCACTCTCCACCACTCCCTCTTTCCCCCATTCCCCTTGCCAGCACCCCCTCCTTCCCCCTCCCTTCGCCAGCACCGCATCCATCTTTACACTAAACTCCGACACCAATAGATATACAACCTTATTACTAGAACTGATTACTCATAGGTGTAAGCAAGCACCTGATTTTTGATGGCAGGTATGGAACTATAATTAGCAGGTGAGATTAGCCTGCATCCCATATCACAAAGCGTAATTAATAACAGCAGAAAAAATGTCAAACGTCTTCTATCATCCCCTCATACTAGGGAAATTATCTGGCTTTATGTTTCCTAATTTTCCTTCACCATTTTTTCCACACAACACACACACTTCCACTCTGCCATTGCATTTCCCGATACTCGTCTTTCGTTTCTCCCTCTACGGTGTTTTGTAGTGTAGGCAGCTTCGTATGTAACCACAGTGGATGTCTTTTGTTTTAGTTAATGCCACTGTTACACCATTTTCTTTCTTTATCTGTCTGTCTTTCTATCCATCTATCTATTTATGTTAGCTTTCAGGAGCACCTTTCATACTGGAGTAAATGATGATTTTTTTCCTAATTCTTCGCTGTTAGAGGTTTCCACAAAACTTAAGTAAATTTGGCTGATGTTGGAAGAAATGATGTGATAGAGACGTCCTAGGGCTGAATGGGTTAAGTATATTTGTGGCATTAATGGATCTTGATTGAAATAGCTTTTTCTCTTGGCCCAATACTGTACCACGCCCCTTCACCCCAGCCCCTACTAAATCTCCTCTTTTTACTTCCCTCCGCCACATACATCTTCAGCCAGACCCTAATGCAAGATCTCTGTCCCCTTCTGTCTCCACTTACCTTCTCCATTTCCCTTCCCCTGCTCCCTCTTTCTCTTCCCTCCCCTCTAGAACCCCCCTTTCTCTGCCTCTGCCACCCCTTTCCCCTTCATCATCATACTTTTCTCCCCCTTCTTAAATCGTTTCATTCTCGTCCCCTTTTGCATATATATATAAGCTCCTTTTCGCTTCACCGCCTCAACTTCCAACTCTTTGCCCTCCCCTCCACAGCCCTCTTTCTTTACCTCTGCCACTCCTCTCCCCTCACATCCTGAACATCTTCCCCTCTCATCATACCTTCCACCCCATCCCTTCGTCTGTATATATTATTCGGCCTTCATTTCCTCCCAGCTGCCCATTTACTTTTCTCCACAATCCATTTTCCTTTACCAGTTCACACCTCACCTCACCACCTCACCTCTTCTTAACCCTTTGCTGCCCACAGAAACACACTCCTGCCTCTCTCCCCACCGCATCTCATCCCTTAAGCCCCAGAGGCTAACCCTTGCCCCTCACCTCCCCTCTCTTCCCTCTATCACCAGAGAGGGGACTCTGTTGTACGCAGTCAGCTGAAGGAATTTTGTGGACGCGCCCCCATCAGCAGAAAGAGGTACTGTTTTCCAGGAGGTGGATTGTGATATCACAGAAGCCTGCGATGAGGTCACAAAAGACGCAAATGATCAAACTCTATACGTTATCCATGTTGGTACAAATGATCTGAAGCGCAATAGATCAGAGGAATTGCTAGCAAAGTATCATGAAATGATCAAACGATTCAAAACTAAGTCCACTAATGTGATAATATCTGGTATACTCCCAAGGATCAAGGCAGAAAATAGTTTCTATGATAAGCCCTTCAGCACAAATAACCGGCTCAAATCTCTCTGCATGCAAGAGGGAGTCGACTTTGTCAATCTGTGGGACCAGTTTTATGAGCAACATACTCTATTCCAGAAAGATGGTCTCCATTTGAACTCAGTAGGAGCGGCACGGCTAGGTAGACTTCTACACGATAAAGTCGCCCTCTTCAGATCAAAAAACGCGGCACGTCCAGGAACAGTAACCTTAACGTAAATACCCACAAAGTCAGATCACCAACTGTTCGGAACGGAGTTAGAGTCTGCTATGCTAACGCACGTAGTCTACGTAACAAGTTTGAGGATTTAGAATCTCTAATTTACCTACAAAATTATGACATTATTGGCATCACAGAGTCCTGGATTAACACATCTGACCATGACTTTCTAGCAGAATACTCACTAACAGGGTACAATATTTTCAGCTGTGAGCGACCACATCGAGCTGGTGGCGGTGTTTTACTATATGTGAAAACTAGTCTCCATCCCCTTGTGCTATCCAAACCCAGTATTACCAACACAGATGCCAGTTATGTTCAGCTAAGTATTAATTCACACAAAATAAATATATGTCTCATCTATCGTCCTCCAGCACAGTCAACTGAGACAGATGAAAAACTTTATGATCAAATTGCGGAAATTTGTTGTCAAGAGGATAGCGTAATTTTTGGGGACTTTAATCTACCAGTAACAAAGTGGGGTGAACCACTGACGGCACACTCAGGACAAGAGCATTATACGAATCTTCAAGAAAACGCCCTTTCCCAACACGTAGAATACCCAACGAGAGGAAACAATATCCTAGACATCATCTTGACTACAAATGATAACCTAGTCAACAACGTTGAAATAGGACCTGAGTTTAGTTCCAGTGATCATCGAACTATACAGTTTAATATTACTACTGAAAAAGTAAAAGAAACGGAGAGCAAAGAAAAGGTCCCAGATTATCGTAGAGCTAATTTCAACAGGCTCAGAGCGCTACTTGCAACTGCAGATTGGAATCGAAAGTCTGAAACCGATGGTATAAACCAAGCATGGGAAATATTCACCAAAAAATTTAATGAAGTGGTAAAGTCATGTGTGCCACTACGTAACAGACGTCCAGCTGGAAATAATAAACCAAAGTGGTGGTCCAGTGAAATAAAAAGTAACTTAATAGCCAAAAAACAGGCATACCATAAATATAAAGCTACACAAAATAATGATGATAAATTACAGTACGATAATCTACGCCGCATATCGAAAAGACTTATTAAACAAAGCAAAAGAGCACTGGAGATCCACATTGCTAATACGTGCAAATCAAATCCTAAAGAATTTTACAGTTACATTAGAAAGAAAAAGATTATGACTACATCAATAGGTCCTCTAGAAACAAACAATGGCAAACACACTGAAAATGAGGTCGAAATGGCAAACATTCTTAACGATTACTTTGCGTCTGTTTTTACAGTAGAAAACACCAGAAACCTACTGGTACCCACAAACCAAGCAAATAGCACAGTCCTTAGTAACTATGCTATCCATAATAACGATATCCTTTCAGCCATAAATAGTACGGACATAAACAAAACCCCTGGCCCCGATAAAATATCACCGAGAATTCTCAAAGAAGCAAAACATGAGTTACTGCTGCCACTGTCTGTCTTATTCAATAAATCATTAAGTACTGGGAAAGTTCCACGCGAATGGAAACTAGCAAATGTAACACCAATTTTCAAAAAAGGAAATGAGTCGCACCCAGGAAATAACAGACCAATCAGCTTAACATCAGTAGTGTGCAAGTTAATGGAAAAAATCATAAGAGATAAAATAGTTAATTATCTAAAAGAAAATAATATAATTAAAGACTCGCAGCATGGATTCAGACATCTTCGTTCATGCTTAACTAACTTACTGGACTTCTTCCATGATGTTTACAAATCATACGATGACTCAAGAGCAGTAGATATAATTTACCTCGACTTTCAGAAAGCATTTGACACTGTCCCTCACAAGAAGTTTCACGAGAAAAATAGAAGCACATGGAATAAAAGGAAAGACGCATAAATGGTTACAAGACTGGCTGTCAGACCGAAAACAGCGAGTTGTGATAAACGGAAAGGAATCCAAATGGCCTAATGTGATCAGCGGCGTTCCCCAAGGCTCAGTACTTGGACCGATACTTTTTATTATATATATAAATGACATTGATGAGGGTCTAAATTGTAAAGTATCCAAATTTGCAGATGATACTAAAATAACCAGTAAAGTCACTTCAAAATTACAGTGGCAGCAGTTACAAAATGACCTTAATACTTTAGCAAGCTGGGCAGAAAAATGGCAAATGAAATTCAACACAGAAAAATGTAAAGTACTTCATATTGGAAGTAACAATGTCCATGCAAATTACAAAATGAACAATATTCAGTTATCAAGTACAGACAGTGAAAAGGATCTTGGTGTGATAATATCAAATGACCTAAAACCAAGCAAGCAGTGTACCGATGCGGTTAAAATTGCAAACAAGCTAGTGGGTTTTATTGGAAGAACTTTCGAGTTTAAATCGGAAAAAGTCATACTTGCCTTGTACAACTCGCTAGTGCGCCCCCATCTTGAGTATTGTGTGCAATTCTGGTCTCCGTACTACAGAAAGGACATTGAAAAATTAGAGAAAATTCAGCGAAGAATCACAAAAATGATACCACGACTTAGAAACAAACCATATGAGGAACGCCTTGAAGAACTTAAATTATTTAGCCTAACGAAGCGCAGGTTAAGAGGGGACCTTATTGAAGTTTTCAAAATCATGAAGGGATATGACAACTTAGACATGAATAAATATTTTGATATAGACCGGTCGAGTCAAACCAGAAGTAATGGCTGCAAAATCATGGGAAAGCGATTCCAATCCCACGAAGCAAAATACTTCTTCTTTAACAGAGTTGTAAATATCTGGAACAGATTACCCTCAGATACCGTGAACAGTATCTCAATTGAGACATTCAAAAACAAATTAGACAAGTATTTGCACGAAAATCCTCAGCTGACTCTTTTTCTGTCCGAATAACTTGCTTTTATAGCTACGGTACATGTAAGTTCATGCCCCTTTAGTCTACAAGACACCCCGTAAACAATGTACCCGTACATAGTGTTGCGTCACGATATTATACATTTTCAATTTATTCGGTGCAAACAAAGCAATATAAGCACAGATTAGGATCTGCACAGATAACCCTGAGTTAACGGTCACTACTCTTACTTTCGACCTGTGATGGGCTGTGGATCACTGAGGGTCCATGTTAGTCAAGTGACCACCATCGGGATTTTTTTAATGTACCAGGGGTCACTGCTTCAGGATGAAACTTGTGTACTTGTCCCATATGGGAGAGTTCCCTGTCTCAGTGGAGTGAACGGAGCTAGGGCCTGATTGACTGCTGCCTACCTTAAAAGCGCCAGGCAAGGCTGCCGCACCACCCCTAAACATCCACACTGTGCAGTCCCCTCTTGTCTACAGGACACCCCATAAACTTAACATAGCGTCACGTCACGTCATTATACGTTTTTCGATTTACCCAAAGCAAATGAGGTAATATACAGTAAGCACAGATTAGGATCTGCACAGATAACCCTGACTTAACGGTCACAACTTTTACTTTCGACCTGTGATGGGATGTGGATCACTGAGGGTCCCTGTTAGTCAAGTGACCACCATCGGGATTTTTTTAATGTACCAGGGGTCACTGCTTCAGGATGAAACTTGTGTACTGTCCCACATGGGAGAGTTCCTTGTCTCAGTGGAGTGAACGGAGCTATTGCCTGATTGACTGCTGCCTACCTAAAAAGCGCCAGGGAAGGTTGCCGCACCACCCCTAAACATCCACTCTGTGCATTGCACATCCACACTGTGCACTGTGCAGTCCCCTTTTATCTAAGACACCCATCCTATATACTTTTCAATCTCCCCAGTGCAAAGAAGGCAATATAAGCACAGATTAGGATCTGCACAGATAACCCTGAGTTAACGGTCACTACTCTTACTTTCGACCTGTGATGGGCTGTGGATCAATGAGGGTCCCTGTTAGTCAAGTGACCACCATTGGGATTTTTTTAATGTACCAGGGGTCACTGCTTCAGGATGAAACTTGTGTACTTGTCCCACATGGGAGAGTTCCTTGTCTCAGTGGAGCAAACGGAGCTAGGGCCTGATTGACTGCTGCCTACCTTAAAAGCGCCAGGCAAGGCTGCTGCACCACCCCTAAACATCCACACTGTGCAGTGTGTAGCTTCCACGTTATGTCCACAGACCTCCCATTAACTCAATGTTACCGGTTTATAATGTCATGCCGTAACTATTATTTTATTTGTTTACTTTCTCTTTCAGGTTACTCTATTGGGTAGCTTATAGATAAAGTATTATAGAATGTGACTTTTCCTTTCCAGTGTTTCCTATCAAATTTCCATGTCAGTTTTTCCATGCTGCATGGTGGTTTTTCTCACTTTTTCCTGGAGGGTTTGGTGGTGGGGGGAGCCTTCTTGCTTTACTATCCTTATCCTTCAACATGTAGAGTTAGATCTTGTAGTCATAGTTTTCTCTAACAAGCAGCCTCGAAAGGACCATAAGGTCTGTTGCTGTTTGCTTTCCTGTGTAATCCTGTGTAGTCACCCCCACACCCCTCACCTTAGATCACCCCACCAGAACCCATTAACCCACCTGACCTTATACTCCCCCAAGAGATTCATCCATGGCCCTCCCTTCCCTTCCCCCTTCTCCCTTCCTCCTTCCCCTCTTCTCCCTTCCCTTCCCCTGCCCTAACCCCGTGTGTCCTTTCCTCCCCAGAGACACACCCGTGCCCCGTGAGCCACTTCAAGTGCACCAACCACCTGTGCGTGCCCAGTGAACACGTGTGTGACTTCCTGGACCACTGCGGCGACGGGTCAGACGAGGAACAGTGTCGTAAGTACTTATAAAGAGGTTAGTCTGTTGTGTAAGTAGTTGTGTAGGTAGTATATGTACCAGTGTAAGTAGGTGTTGTAAATACATCGTGGACTTCTGTGGGGACTGGTCAGACGAGGAACAGTGTAAGTACTTCTTGGGGGTTACGTTGTCGTGTAGGTAGTAGTGTAAGTACTATAAGCAGAAGTGTAAATGTGTGAATAGTAGTATAAGTGACAGTGAAAGTAGACGGTCAGGTGTTAAGTATGAACTCGTCCACTGGGGGAGGGGCCCAACAAGTAGTGTGGTAGGGACTGAGGAGGGTTGAAGTAGCGTTGTAAGTACTTGCGTGTGTGTGTGTGTGTGTGTGTGTGTGTGTGTGTAAGTAGCAGTGTAAGTACTGGGAATGGGATAAAAAGCAGTGTATGTAGTCGCTTAAGTAGAAGTGTCAGTAGTGAAGATGGGGGGTAGGTAATGTAGCCAGTTGTATCAGGAGTGGCGTAAGTATAAGGGTTAGTAGTGCTGTAGGTAGTAGTGTAAGTACTGTAGTCAGTGTAAGCTATAATCAAAGTACTGAGGCTTGTCATTCAGTGTAGAGTCACATGAAGTGGATAGAAGAGTAATAAAAGAGTGCCATAGATGAGAGAAATAGGAAAAGCGGAGGGCAAACACAAAAAAAGAATGATAAAGTTGAGGAGACAGTGCTACATCAAGTGAGTGGATGATAGTTGCCACCATCTGCGCCCTTGTCTAGTGTAAATAATGCAAGATAAATGCAGTGGTGGATGTGTTAATTAGGCGTTGAAAATAACGTAAGTGATTTATGTACAGTGTCAGGTAACGCAGATTTAGTGACACACACACACACACACACACACACACACACACACACACACACACACACACACACACACACACAGACGCCACTGAAAAATCAAACACAAATGCATGCACCAGAAACCCAGCCCTTGTTACAGGAAAGAAAAAAAGATATATATCGTTTGTGTTTTTTTTTCAGCAAAGCCGATTTTTTTTTTCCACATGAACAAAGACGTATAAATAGATCCAGAGCCACAGGTGTTCTCTTCCCACTAGTTTTTTTTTTTTTTCCGGACTAACTCTATTGTTCAGATCTGTGTCATATTGTGCAGTTGGTCGCTTGTGCTTCTGTCTTTAATATTCTCACTGTTGTGTTGTATGAGAAAGCACACTGTGAATTATTTGCTTTATTTATTACAAGCTCTATCGGATACGTTTATGTGAAGCTACAGAATGTGGTGAAAGTTTTTGGCGTATCAGGTAGAGCCAGGATTCCGGGGGCGTGAATGATGAGTGAATGAAAGCGTGGCCCATTGGAGTGGGCAAATTTGGGCTGTCTGGAAGTTGCTACTCCTCATCTTGCCCTAGGGTGGGAAAGGAGGTCCGGATGATGATGATGATGGTTACAAGCTGAGCAGTAGTACAGTACACCCACTGAGAAATCATTTTTTATCAATACTCACATCTAAAACTGCACGCAACTAAGGATAGAATTTTGTAGTTTCCTCGCACAGTACAGTAAGTTGGTAGTCTATCAGTGGTTCCTATTTCTGGCCCTTGATATTTCACTCTAGTCAGTAATAGTAAAATTAATGTTATACTGAAAACACAGATTGGCCACTTGGAGAGGATGGGGAGTGTGAGACTGACGAGGAGAGTGTATGTGAATCAGATGGAGGGGGGGAGAGGGAGGGGGAGGCAAGGATGAGATGGAGGGATGGAGTGGAGAGGTGTATGAGAGAGAGATGGTGTGAGCTGGGAGCGGGGCAATGAAATGGCGGGGGACAGGGCGATTTGTTTGTGGCCACCTCTTACGGGATTCAGGCGTCTGGCAATAGATAGATAGATAGATCCTCGTTAGGTGTCAGTGCTGTTGTAACAAGCTTGGTTGTTCCCCAGACCAGATGTGATTCGGTAGTGAGAATTAAGTTACAGCGCGACACAGTTATACTAACGATTTTCCATACCAAGGAGAAGGAGGAGGAAGACTAGGGAGGGGAACAAGAGAAGAGAAGAAGAAGATGAAGGAAAGAAGAAGAAGAAGAAGAAGAAGAAGAAAAGGAGGAGGAGAAGAAGAACAACAACAACAACAACTACAACAGCAACAGCAACAAGAAAATCAAGGAGAAGGAAAGAAAGAGAATTGAAAGAAAGAGAGAGAGAAAAACAAAGACCGGAAGCCTCCAAAACACACACACACACACACACACACACACACACACACACACACACACACACACACACACACCAAAAAATATAAATCAAAGAATCCCAGAACAATGATTCATCCTGCCGTGTTTGTGTGTGTGTTGTCACGTCTCACGCAGCTCGCAGAGAAGAAAGGTGTGAGCATTGGATTTATCAAGGTAAAACTCTGCCTTGGGATATAATCACACTCACACAGACCCCGTGAACCTTCGTGAGCGACAACACCATTCGCTGTAAGATCTAACAAACTCACACTCATGTACCCTTTCTTACAATCATCTCTTATTCTCTGGAACCCTGTCTTGTAACTATCGCTCCTATCCACTCTCATGTACCCTATCTTGTAACCATCACCCTACTGTACCTCTCACCTCAATGTACACCTCGCACCTTTACTCAAGCCTAGATCCTGGAGAGGGACGCCTTCATGTGGTGGCACTTTTGTAACCGGGGACGGCTCCTCTGCCCGCTTGTACAACCGTTCCCCAACTCATTCCCTATCCCCCGAAAGGAAAATGGTGGATTGCATGGGAAGGGCAGCTGAAGTGTGGATCTAACTGACCTAATATTAACTTAATGTTACCCAGTTTGACCTGAAATAGCTTAAATGGACCTAGGTTAACTTAATGACGGAGTGGATTCTTTTTATGCTATCATCTGTCGTGTCTGACCATAATATTACATTGCTCTTTTGTTTACACTTTATTGTGTGATTTGTAAAACCTGATCCTTAAGGGTTGTTACTCCCTCACACTGCACACAGAGCTATCCTTGTCAGTTACTGTTGTCATGGATTGTCAGTTATCATTTGTAGGTTATCATTCATGCCAGGTCACCTTGCTCTGTGACCTGGCATAAATGATAACAAGAAGCAGAGTTGTACAGTTCCCAAGAAGCAGAGTTGTACAGTTCCGATTGGCCAGGTAAGCAGTTTTCTGTCTACCTGTCCAGAGCAGACCCCTTAAGTGTCAAGTACCTGGTGGTTTAAGTGGACTGTGGTGGATCAGCACCGTACTGGTCGGGGACGTACCACACCACGCCACACCAAAACCACACCGCACTACATCACCCCCTCCCCACACCACGTCTCACTTTCCTCACATCACACCATACCACGGCACCCCACAATACACCTCACCTCACCTTCCCCACACCTCATCACACGACAGTCACATCTTAGCCCCACCACACTACAGCACACCACTCCTCCACCACATCACACCCCCACCACACTTCGTCTTTCTAGCTGTCAGTATTACCTTCGAACTCAACCACTCCCTCCATTATGGTTGGTGCCTCCTTACACACACACACACACACACACACACACACACACACACACACACACACACACACACACACACACACACACACACACACACACACACACACACACACACACACACACACACACACACACATCCATACTTAATAATGACAATTTGCAAAGGCTGGAATGAATAACCGAACCAATAAACTTCGTGACAAATACTTAATATTCCATCAGTTATATATTTCCAGTTTAATACACCAAAGGCTTTTTTCCGGATTGATATAAAGCCCTGCCGTATGTGTGACTATATATCATTTTCATCAGGGATTGCCCAAAATATATTGCCTGTCGAACTTTTAAAATGAACTATTCCCAAGGCTATCGACCCATATAAGTGCTAATTCACCAGATAGATAGGAGATAGATAGATAGATAGATAGATAGATACACAGCCTAATCCTGCAGTTGAAAAATAACAATCATATAACCAAATACAAGTTCCATTGTTTGAAAAGATGTCATGATTAAAGGTAAATATTCAATTGATTTTCGTTTCTCGACTTGGACAAAGGTTAGGACGCCCATTCCTCCCACGCGTTAACAGACAGCATCATATACCTTCACATGGCACCCCTTGGACACTGATACCCACCGTCTGGAGTCAGTACTGTGTTAAGTCTGTGCAATCGGTAGAGAGGTGGCTTGCGGTCCTACCGGACCCAGGTTCAAATCTCCGCTAGAGCAGGGAACAGTTTTAGGATTTGAATTTCATTACGGCAGACTTTACTGATCTACCAGAAGACCCGCCGACATGTCGTAAAAATACCCCCGCTAATACCAATACACCATTCCTGTATGAGACAGCCCTAGCATGCATTCAATATGGACGGTGGGTGTTAGCGCCGAAGTGGTGACATGTGGAGTTGTACGATATGTAGGAGGACTACTGGGCCTCGATAGCAGGCTGAGAAGCCTATGCCCAGAGTCGAGCACGTAAAAAAAAAAAAATCAGGAGTGGTTTGGTGATTGTGGATGTTTTATGACGCGTCGATGTGTTTTGTTAACACAGACTAGGACAGTAAGGTGTAATGAGCAAAATAAATCGCTTAGGAAAAGGTGTTAGGGTGCTTCCTTAACCGATGAGAATACTTTTTTTTTTTGTCAGTCTATCTTTTTGTCTTCATGGGCATTTACGTCCGAGTGAGGGTTGTTAATTGTTCACTAAGCGCCTCTCAAGGGTTAGCGACTGGTCAATCTCTCCTTAATTGCCTGGATTAAATAGCCTAGCCCCGAGTCCCTACGATCCTGATGGGACGGTAAAGTACTGGATAACAGCTAGGTCGATATTCCTGCTTGTTATTCCTTATCTTGTTCTCTGTTTATCTTATCAGTATGTCATTCTGTATCTGTCATCCCATATATCTGTCTTCGTATCTACTGTATCTATCTCAGTCTGTATCTATCAGTCTGTATAACTGTCAGTGTGTACTCCTGTCTGTCTGTAATGTAATGTATATCTGTCAATATATATGTGTATGTGCCTTTCTGTCTCTCTCCTTCTGTAAATCTATGTATCTCCCACTCTCTGTCCATCTAAATCCGTCTAACTGTTTATATATTCATCCGCCTGTCTAATAATTTAATCACATCCCTAAAACTCGCGGCCTGGGTCATGGAGTGTGGAGGAACAGGCAGGCCAAACAATATTCAAGGACTTGCTGATCCCCTCCTTCGGCTGTGCTTGGAGGGCCCTTGAGTTGTGAGTGGCTTGTGATTAAGTTGTGTGGCTTGTGATTGTGAGTGGCTTGTGATTGAGTTGTAAGTGGCTTGTGATTGTGAGTGGCTTGTGAGTGAGTTGTGAGTGGCTTGTGATTGTGAGTGGCTTGTGACTGTGAGTGGCTTGTGATTGAGTTGTGAGTGGCTTGTGATTGAGTTGTAGTTGAGTCTGTCCTTGTGCTATAATTGCCTTGGGTTTGCATTACTCCTTCGAATGCATCTTGCGCTGACACTCTGATTGCGTTGGAGTTTAAGCTTAGAATGTGCTCCATATGTGATTGATTTGCACTCAGGTCATCTTAGGCCTGTAGTTATATTGGTTCTTGCAGTTTGTTTCATGTTTTCTTCTAGTTACACTCGAGATGCTGCAGGTAATCTTTGTGGCGCTTGAGAGGTGATTGAAAGGAGTTTGAAATATTATAATGATGGCTTAAAATTTCTTCAGAGCATTTGTCATTAATTTCCGTAAAGCTTTTTGTGCCTATTTCTTTTGAGTCAGAAGAATATCACGCAGAATACAGAAGAAAATCATTATCAAATTCTTAGCACTCCTTTACTTTCACAGCAAAAGCACAGAACAACCGATGATGCACAGAAATAAAGAAGCAGCATCGAAGAAAAAAAAAAAAGCACTCAGCCAACAACAGACACACACTACATAGTTCATAATAAAAACACATAATTGTAACTTTGTCCACAACATTGAATGACCGAATCGGAGTGCAAATGTCGCAGTCGGAATACGACCCTTTGCACACTCTGACAGATGTGTTTTGTTTGTCTTGGTTTTGTGTGTGTGTGTGTGTGTGTGTGTGTGTGTGTGTGTGTGTGTGTGTGTGTGTGTGTGTGTGTGTGTGTGAGTGTGTGTAGTTTATATGTTCTGTTTTTGTATGTGTTTATGTCTTCCTTTTAATGACCTCAGTGTGGTGTTTATGTTTTATTTCTGAATGATTTTGGGCTCTTATGTTTTTGTTTATATGGTGTGTGTGTGTGTGTGTGTGTGTGTGTGTGTGTGTGTGTGTGTGTGTGTGTGTGTGTGTGTGTGTGTGTGTGTGGAGGGGGATGTTTTTTCCGTGTGTTGTTTGTTTGTGTTTTTGTTGCTTGCTTCCAGGTTTGTTTGTTTGTGTCGTTGCGTGCTTGTGTCTATGGTGTTTGTGTCAGCACTGTTTGCTTCTCTTTGTGTTTGTGTTTTTATGTATTTAGCTTTGGGTTGTGTGTGTTTTTATGGCGTATGTGTGTATGGTGTTTGTGTCTGTCTGTCTGCTGCTTGTGTCTGTGCCTTGTATGTGTCTGTATGTTGTTTGGTGTATGTGTCTGTGTTGACTGTCTCTGTGCGGTGTTTGTGTGCGCTTGTGTCTCTTGGCTGTGTCTATATTGCGTGAATGCACAGTGTGTGTGTGTGTGTGTGTGTGTGTGTGTGTGTGTGTGTGTGTGTGTGTGTGTGTGTGTGTGTGTGTTGGTGTCTGACCGTTTGGTGCTTTGATGTGTGTAGTTCGTGGATGGTCCTTACCCAAGTGTGACGCCCTATGCAAGTGATGTGACGCACACTCACACAGACGGCATAGAGCTTTGTAGAGCCGGGTAAACAAGGCCGCTCTCAAACCAAGCCATGTCTGACACTGAGCGGACGCTGGTGTGGGATTCTGATCTATTTTGAAAGGCAAAAACTAGATGAATGAACTCTGTTGCCTTCTGTTTCTAGCGGAGTTGTTGTGACTGTAGGTACTGTCCTTGCTCTTATTTTGTCATAATTCTCGCTCGGTAGACGCAAGGTATATGAGAGCGGGACAGTAAACTTTTTTGTTCTTTCTGCACGTTAAAAAAAAAAAAAAAAAAAAAAAGGAAAGAACTATTAGCCAGTGAAATTGTCCCGTAGGAAAAAATGTTGTTGTGCAAAGGAAATTTTTCATGAACTTTTCCCTGGCCAGTCTGTGCTATCAAAGGGTGTACCAGTTTTACAAGATGGACTTTCTCACAATATATATATATATATATATATATATATATATATATATATATATATATATATATATATATATATATATATATATATATGTTTGTTAAATGAGTGGAACAAGTGCAATAGTTGATGTCTGTTAGGTATGAGAATGCTGAGAATACGCTAGGAAGGCATATGACCATCCCCATCATAGTCATAATTAAGATCACCATAGCTACCACGACAACCATCACCGTCATAGCTACCACCACCACCACCACCATCATCATAGCTACCACCACCATCACTGTCAGCTCTACCACCACCACCACCATCATCATAACTACCATCACCACCATATCTACCACCACCACCACTATGCAGTATCTCTCTCGTCTCTTTCTACACGTCAGTATACATGGCCACCAGCGAATTTTGGGCCACAGGGAAGTTGAAAATACCAGCTTTCATAAATGTCGAAGTATCAACACAAACTGCGTTTCAAATGGCAAAATATCGCCTGGAAACTGTTTTGACATAATTCCAGATACTGACTAATGTTTGGCTTCGATTTTGAGGTAAATAAGGAAACTGGCTTAAATAAGGGAAATTGGCGTAAATAAGGAAATTTACGTAAGTGAAATTGACATAAATATGGAAACTGGCGTAAATAAGGAAATTGATATAAATAAGGAAATTAGCGTAAATAAAGAAATTGGCGTAAATAAAGAAATTGGCGTAAATAAAGAAATTGGCGTAAATACGGAAATTCACGTAAATTAGGAAATTGAAGTAAATAAGGAAATTGACGTAAGGAAATTGACGTAAATAAGGGAATTGACGTAAATAAGGAAATCGCCGTAAGTAAGGAAATTGACGTAAATAAGGAGATTGCCGTAAATAAATAGCCCTATATAAGGAAATTGGCGTAAATAAGAAAATTGACGTAAGTAAGGAGTTTGGTGGAAATAAGAAAATTGACGTAAATTAGAAGTTTGGCGGAAATAAGAAAATTGGCGTAAATAAGGTAACTGGCATAAATGAGGAAATTGACGCAAATAAGGAAATTGCCGTAAATAAGGAAATTGGCATAAATAAGGAAATTGGCGTAAATAAGGAAATTCGCGTAAATAAGGAATTGACGTAAATTAGAAAATTGATGTAAATAAGGAATTTGGCGTAAATAAGAAAATTGGCGTAAATAAGGAAATTGGCGTAAATTAGGAAATTGACAAATAAGGACTGCCGTAATTAAGGACATAAACAAGGACATTTCCGTAAATAAGGACTGCTGTAAATAAGGAAATTGACGTAAAGTAGAATATCGATGACCGTCAGTATTTTCACCGTGTTTGAGAAATCGCTAATCTTTTTTTTCCTTTTTCAGAGCTAAATTGAAGCGTAAAATCGTGTTAAGGCAAAGCTATTTTCACATAATATTTATCTGTTTTAATTGCGATTGATTCTGATATTACAAAAATTAGTAGTGTCAGTATTTTCATGTTCCTCTCAATATCCAGTGGCCAATAAGGGTTTTAAGAAGAATATGACTTTCTGTATGGTGATTGTCCACTGTAATTGCTCTCGTGTGGTTAATAGGCGTTTGAATAAGCTTTCTTCAATACCCACCATCAAGATACCACAGCTTTAAGATCGAAAAATGAGAATGGAAGCAAGGACAGGCAGTGAGATGGAGCGCGATGACGTGGCGGCTGTGTTGCAAAGCTCCCAAGGAATTTATTGCAACGGGAAGACTGCAATAATGGGAGGCTCTGTGGGAAGGGGTATGGGAGGAATTTGAGCTACAGTATAGGTGGTGTGTGTGTGTGTGTGTGTGTGTGTGTGTGTGTGTGTGTGTGTGTGTGTGTGTGTGTGTGTGTGTGTGTGTGTGTGTGTGGAGAGAGAGAGAGAGAGAGAGAGAGAGAGAGGAATGTAATCGGATTGTGGGGCAGGGAATGGAAGATGAGGGGAATTGGTGGTTACAAGGAGAGAGAGAGAGAGAGAGAGAGAGAGAGAGAGAGAGAGGAATGTAATCGGATTGTGGGGCAGGGAATGGAAGATGAGGGGAATTGGTGGTTACAAGGAGAGAGAGAGAGAGAGAGAGAGAGAGAGAGGGGGGGGGAGACAGACAGACAGACGAACATAACCATGAAGCGGAGTAAATGTTAACCAGCATCATCAGGCATCACTTTCTGTTGCATTAACCAAATCGAAATGACCTGTCAGTTTCCTGGGTCAATTATTTAGGCACAGACTAATTGATCGTTTGAGGTCATTTCCGGAACGATTCTTGTTTCATGTTTAGGTCGGGTCAGGTGAACTTTGATCCAGGTTAATTATAGGTCAGCGAGGTCAAGGTCATTCCAGTCAAGCTACTTAATGATCCGTCAGGCTCCTCTTTTCCAGTCTGACCAAGTTATATCAATTTTCATTCAAACTGGCTGAGGTTAATTTAGGTCGCTTGGGGTCATTCATTTAGACTCCTCATATCCATCCCCCCCCCTCGTCAGGTCAGTGGGAATAAGTTCATGGTAATTCAGGTACAATTAGATCCACTTAGAACCTAATTGCCCTTTCAGCACTAGTTAGATTCATTCACATTCAGGCAGGTTCATGAATGCCACTTCCCACTCCCATTTCGTCAGGTCGTTTCGGGAGAGTAAAAGACGACGTAGATCAAGCTAGGTCGAATAAGGTGAAAATAAGCCCATTCAGATGCAGGATAGGCTCATTTTAAGTTATTTAGGAATATTCAAGGCCTTCATATATTCCCATTTTTTTTTTTAGTCAGTACAGGGTCATTTCGTTTCATGTCTATGCTGTCTTCACTTTACCTTGACCTAAAATTGCCATCCCTCCATCGTGAGTGCTGAGTTATTGTATTAGATTAACGCTAGAATATTATGGTAGTCACGAAGAAGTGTTACAGAAAGTATGTGCAGCCACAGTATCGTCTTTTTCTGCCACTGACGTACGTGAAGTAAGCTGGAAGAGGGTAAAACGGCCGTGTTATAGTGGATGACCTATAGTCAGGTCTAGTTATGGTCTTTAAGTTAGATTATTAGGTCTAGTTACGGTCTTTACGTTATATTATTAGGTCTAGTTACGGTCTTTAAGTTAGATTATTAGGTCTAGTTACGGTCTTTAAGTTAGATTATTAGGTCTAGTTACGGTCTTTAAGTTAGATTAATTGAGGTCCAGGCACATCCACTCAGGTCGCTAAATTCATTCTTGTCATTCTATTTTATCCAGCTACATACAGACCCAGGTGAAGATCCGTGCAGCACTATTTCAGCCATTTTGGATTTTCAGGACTACAGCATCAGTTAGGTCAGCATAGATTGGTTCAGATTATGCCTGTCAAAGGGTGTGCCAAAAATCAATAGTGTCAGTGCAGTGCTTCTTGAGATATGAAGTCTTACTGTAGATCCTTCAGACACTTTCAGATCTTTCAAAGCCCACCCGATCGATTTAGTTAAAAGTACCTCGTTTCAGGTCATGCAGTTGAAGCCGTGTGCTAAAATAAGCCCTATCAGTACATTAGTTTTTGATATATAATATTTCATGTATCTCAGGACAGGATAGCACATGGGCGGAGAGGAGTGGACAGGATGGGCTGGGGAGAATGTGATGGATGATGGATTGCGACTGACGAAATGTACCCAGTGATTATGTGGGCTGGGAGCAGGGCAGTGAAATGGCGGGGGACAGGGCGATATGGAGGCGATTTGTTTGTGGTCACCCTTTACGGGATTAAGGAGTCTGGCAATAGATAGATAGGTAGATAGGTTATGGACATTATAGGCTGCCTGATGTACTCCTTTTACCCTAACTTGGGCCAGATTTTCGTCCTTTTGCAGCATACGTCATGAAGCTAAATAACAGAATAACATTATACTATGAATACATTCATTCCACAGCACTTCTTCGTGACTAGTATCATAACCAAGTGTCAGTCCGGTCTTAGAAAGGATTGTTTATGATGGAGAGATTGTAATTTTAGGCCAGGTTAGAGGAGAAGGAGTATAATCGAGGAAGCTGGAGTACAGTGTGTGAGGACTATGGTGTGTGGGGAGTGAGGATGGCGGTGGGTGGGTGTGGGACTGACGTGGGTGGTGGTGGGCGGTGGGGCAGGGTGAGAGTACAAATAACACATTATATATATTGGCTGGTATGGGCGTTGCGATGGTTTAAAATAAAATTGTCTCCCCAGAATAGGAGAAAACGAAAGGGGAAAAAATAACCACTGCCTTGCTTTCATGTACCTAGCAACTCACGACTTAAAATGAGAGAGAGAGAGAGAGAGAGAGAGAGAGAGCAGGATTAAGATAAGCCACTTCCAAAAGCAGATGTTTACTTGCCTGAGCTGGGAGAGAATTCTTATTTGGGTTGGAGTGACAGCCAACATATTTTTACCACGTTTATCACACTGCTTATTTCCCTTTTTATTTTCCTTCTCTTTTCTATAAGGATCTCTGAATATCGGCAGTGAAATCGTAAATGGTAGTTTTTTAATACACCATTAGAGTCAACACAGCCATGGAGCAAGAGACTAAGCGAGATGTGTGTGTGTGTGTGTGTGTGTGTGTGTGTGTGTGTGTGTGTGTGTGTCAGGTTCAGCGATCACTTCACACCTCATCCCCACTCTCCCTATTCTCAGCATACTACTTACTTCCTACTATTTTGCTGCTGTCTTTCTCACTCTTCCTCTCTCATCAGTCATTGTCTCTGTACAAATTCTTTCCCATATATTCCCATCTTGACTCTTCCCTAATGCACCACGTATTTGGCATCTTGTTTCACGTTCTGTAATCTTTCTTGTATCCGTTTCTTGCCGCACCGTTTCATTAATATTGCAGTACACAATTCTTCTCCCCCAATCGACATATTCTCAATTGCTTCGACGTACCAAACATGAACTGATTTCCGTCCATTATGAAATTGCTTGGTCTGGAATGGACTCGACTTACCTTTACAAATTGATGAAGATTATTGGAAACCAGAAAGAAGGAAAAAAAATGCAATTTCCTGGATGCATTAGTCATTGTACCCTGTATTATATGTTGCAACGCTGCTTGTAAAAATATTCATATTTTTCGACGACGAAGCTGGCGTTATCAAGTACTTATTTTAATTTGGCTTAAAATGATATCGAAGTTACATGAAAAATGAATAAAATAGTGTGTCCTGGCAGAGTGGGTGGTGGTAGTGTGTCCTGGCAGAGTGGGTGGTGGTAATGTGTCCTGGCAGTATGGGTGGTGGTAGTGTGTCCTTACTTCAGACACCCTCTCTTTATACTCGTACTTGGCTAGCATGAGCAAGGGAGTTTTCTAGCTATCACTTTCCCTTGGGAAAGAAGATGCGGTCCTCCAGTATACTTCACAAAGACAGAACTACATATAAATACAGAGTTACATCTTTCGTTATGCATTTAGCGAAACTATTTACCTTATAGCATTTAAAAAGGTAACTCGCTACACTCTCTTCTTTTACCTGTTAAATTCTGCCCAGGAACTTTAATATATTCTTGTGTATTACTTTCTCAAATTACTTTCTCAGATTACTTTCTCAGGTTACTTTGTTACTGAAAGGGAGCAATGCAGGTGTGAGAGAATGTTGTTGAGGTGTTAGTTGCAAATTACAGAGCTTAGAAAGAGCTAGAAATTCCGCTAGGCTGGTGAGAAGAGGGGGGGCAGTGTCATTGTGTGTGTGTGTGTGTGTGTGTGTGTGTGTGTGTGTGTGTGTGTGTGTGTGTGCCTTGATTTTTTTTTTCATTCATATCAACCCACACATATATGCTATTATTCCTAACTTCAGACGAAATTATTTGGGTGTGAAAAACTTCAAAAAATCTGAAGGTTATACCCGGACCAGCCTCAGTGGGACGGAAAGGTGTGTGTGGTCTGTGTATCTGTGTATCTGTGTAGTACTGTGTAGCTGTACTTAACCTAGGGCAATGCTGGAGGGTAGAGTACACTTACATTACACTATATCAATACCTCTCTCTCTCTCTCTCTCTCTCTCTCTCTCACACACACACACACACACACACACACACACACACACACACACACACACACACACACACACACACACACACACACACACACACACACAGCGTCCCCAATCCACTACCAGCCACCTTTCCCCCGGAGCATCATCGGCGTCGGAAGGCAAAACTCACTCATTCACTCACTTACTCACTCACTCACTCTTGCTAATCATGACAGATCACCCTCAACGCTAGAGGGCACTTGGTGATTCTAACTCATAACCTTCGCTCCCTCACAAACTCTCTCACTCACTGACTCCCTCACAAACTCTTTCTCACTCACTGACTCCCTCACAAACTCTTTCTCACTCACTGACTCCCTCACAAACTTTCTCTCACTCACTCACTCCCTCACAAACTCTCTCTCACTCACTCCCTCACAAACTCTCTCACTCACTCACTCCCTCACAAACTCTCTCACTCACTCACTCCCTCACAAACTCTCTCACTCACTCACTCCCTCACAAACTCTCTCACTCACTCACTCCCTCACAAACTCTCTTGCACACTCACTCACTCACAAACTCTCTCACTCACTCACAAACTCTCTTGCACACTCACTCCCTCACAAACTCTCTCACTCACTCACTCCCTCACAAACTCTCTTGCACACTCACTCCCTCACAAACTCTCTTGCACACTCACTCCCTCACAAATTCTCCCACTCCCTCACTCCCTCACTCCCTCACAAACTCTCTTGCTCACTCACTCCCTCACAAACTCTCTCACTCACTCACTCCCTCACAAACTCTCTCACTCACTCACTCCCTTACAAACTCTCTCACTCACTCCATCACAAACTCTCTTGCACACTCACTCCCTCACAAACTCTTGCTCACTCCATCACTCACAAACCCTCTCGCTTACTCACTCCCTCACAAACTCTCTCACTCACTCACTCCCTCTCTCACTCCACCAGATCACCGTCAGTGTTGGAAGGCGGAGTTTGAGTGCCACAATGGTCAGTGCATCCGGCCGGGGCAGGTGTGTGACGGGGTATGGCACTGCCGGGACCACTCCGACGAGCTGCACTGCCGATCAGGTCAGTCACGGGGGCACTATCGGGGTCACTGTCACTGCAACATAGGTCAATCAGGTCAATATTCATAGCGTAATTTCTCTGCTAAACTCCGTGGTGTTCGGAGGAAGTGGAGGGTAAGGAGAGCCTGCTAGGATGTAAAGTTCAGACAGGGAGGTAGGTGGCACTAACATTATTATTATTTTTTAATTTGTCCTATTATGCACCCGTATTCAGAAAGCGTAGTAAATGATGGGAATATTGATTAAGCTTGAGGCAGAAGGCGTGGGGTCACAGAATGATGAGGGAAAACCAGCGAGCCATAACACCAAATAAGAAGTAATCCATCCCCTTAGGTAAATGGTGGATTGAGGTCGCTATGTGATGTAGATAAGTGGATGGAAGGTGGAAGAGATGTGATAAAGAGCGGCATGATAAGAGCCAGGAAAAAGACACAGGAAAAGAGTTTGATTTTAGAGCCTCTGGCAGCGGCTCTGTCCATCTGTCTCTTACTGTTGATTTTTGGAGGCGAGGTCCTTCATTCCCAGAGACTTTAGCGACTTAGAATTCACAACACACCACACAAAATCACCCTCCCACACCACACCACACAAAATCACCCTCCCACACCACACCACACAAAATCACCCTCCCACACCACACCACACAAAATCACCCTCCCACACCACACCACACAAAATCACCCTCCCACACCACACCACACAAAATCACCCTTCCACACCACACCACACAAAATCACCCTCCCACACCACACCACACAAAATCACCCTCCCACACCACACCACACCACACCACACAAAATCACCCTCCCACACCACACCACACAAAATCACCCTCCCACACCACACCACACAACATCACCCTCCCACACCACACAAAATCACCCTCCAACACCACACCACACAAAATCACCCTCCAACACCACACCACACAAAATCACCCTCCAACACCACACCACACAAAATCACCCTCCAACACCACACCACACAAAATCACCCTCCAACACCACACCACACAAAATCACCCTCCAACACCACACCACATAAAATCACCCTCCAACACCACACCACACCACACAAAATCACCCTCCCACACCACAACACACAAAATCACCCTCTCACACCACACAAAATCACCCTCCAACACCACACCACACAAAATCACCCTCCCACACCACACCACACAAAATCACCCTCTCACACAACACCGCAGATTATCACACTCCAACACCACATCACTTTATCACCCTCCCACACCACACCACACAAAATCACCCTCCCACACCACACCACACCACACCACACAAAATCACCCTCCCACACCACACCACACAAAATCATCCTCCCATACCACACCACACAAAATCACCCTCCCACATCACACCACACAAAATCACCCACCCACACCACACCACACCACACAAAATCACCCTCCCACATCACACCACACAAAATCACCCTCCCACACCACACCACACAAAATCACCCTCCCACACCACACCACACAAAATCACCCTCCCACACCACACCACGCAAAATCACCCTTCCACACCACACCACACAAAATCACCCTCCCACACCACACAAAATCACCCTCCAACACCACACCACACAAAATCACCCTCCAACACCACACCACACAAAATCACCCTCCAACACCACACCACACAAAATCACCCTCCAACACCACACCACATAAAATCACCCTCCAACACCACACCACACCACACAAAATCACCCTCCCACACCACAACACACAAAATCACCCTCTCACACCACACAAAATCACCCTCCCACACCACACCACACAAAATCACCCTCCCACACCACACCACACAAAATCACCCTCCCACACCACACCACACAAAATCACCCTCTCACACAACACCGCAGATTATCACACTCCAACACCACATCACTTTATCACCCTCCCACACCACACCACACAAAATCACCCTCCCACACCACACCACACAAAATCACCCTCCCACACCACACCACACAAAATCACCCTCCCACACCACACCACTCCACACCACACAAAATCACCCTCCCACACCACACCACACAAGATCACCCTCCCACACCACACCACACCACACAAAATCACCCTCCTACACTACACCTCACAAAATCACCCTCCCACACCACACCACACCACACAAAATCACCCTCCCACAGCACACCACACAAAATCACCCTCCCACAGCACACCACACAAAATCACCCTCCCACACCACACCACACAAAATCACCCTCGCACACCACACCACACAAAATCACCCTCCCACACCACACCACACAAAATCACCCTCCCACACCACACCACACCACACAAAATCACCCTCCCACACCACACCACACAAAATCACCCTTCCACACTACACCGCACTAAATCACCCTCCCACACCACACCACACAAAATTACCCTCCCACACCACACCACACAAAATCACCCTCCCACACCACACCACACAAAATCATCCTCCCACACCACACCACACAAAATCACCCTCCCACACCACACCACACAAAATCACCCTCCCTCACCACACCACACCACACAAAATCACCCTCCCACACCACACCACACAAAATCACCCTCCCACACCACACCACACCACAGAAAATCACCCCCCCACACCACACCACAGAAAATCACCCTCCCACACCGCACCACAGAAAATCACCCTCCCACACCACATCACACAGAATCACCCTCCACACCACACAACACATATCACTCTCCTACACGACACCACACTCTGGACATTAACCAAAGGGCCCCGAAGCTCCCGCATCTAATATATTTGTACTGTTATTTAAATCCCTTGGCTCTGGTGACGTATTTTATTTATTTATTTATTTATTTATTATTTTTCCTTATTCTTTCCACATCCACGCGGATATATTCAACACAGGTGAGATCTCAGGTGAGGGGGGGACTAATTAACTCTTCATCTACCTCCTCCAGGTGAACGCTTCTCTCATACACAAACTATAATCGCTTAGTCGTGGCAGGAATACCCCCTCCCCCCTTCCAGAAAAAAAATATTACTGTGTTGAAAAAGTAATAATAATAATGATAATAATAATAATGATGATGATAAAGACTGATAGGAACTGGCAGATTGTAATGAAGACTGGATGGATGAAAGTGTTTGAGAATGAGGAACAGTGAGTGAGGGATGAGAGAGTGAGTAGTGTGTGAGGAAGTGGGAGTGATAATATGCTAGAGAGGATGAGTGAGAGACAAGTGAGTAAGAAAGTAGAAGTGACATTGTGTGAGTGAGAGGATGAGCGAGTGAGTGAGAGGATGAGCGAGTGAGTGAGAAAGTGAGTGGCAGTGTGAGTGAGAGGATAAGAGAGATAGAGGAGTGAGAAAGGGAGAGTGGGATTGTGTGAGTGAGAGGATGAGCGAGTGAGTGAGAATGTGAGTGGCAGTGTGTGAGTGAGAGGACAAGAGAGAGAGAGGAGTGAGAAAGGGAGAGTGGGATTGTGTGAGTGAGAGGATGAGTGAGTGAGTGAGAAAGTGAGTGGCAGTGTGAGTGAGAGGACAAGAGAGATAGAGGAGTGAGAAAGGGAGAGTGGGATTGTGTGAGTGAGAGGATGAGTGAGTGAGTGAGAAAGTAAGATTGGGATTTTGTAAGTGAGAGAGAGAGAGAGAGTATAAGTAGTGTGAAAAAAAATAATAATAATTTAAAAAGGTGTACAGAATGAATGACGGACCAGGCGGGAGAAAAATTAGCCTAAAATATAATACCTATCAAACCACACGAAGGTCATGAAGGCAGGCAGTCTTTAATTTCCAAGTCCAAATCTTTCCCTGGAACACAACCATCACTGTTTCCATCAAGGTCCCTAATTTTACTATTTGGTGTTCATGGACAGGTGGACAAGGAGCTCACCTGTCTGACCGAAAATACAGGTAAACTGATTAGCGTGTCGTGGTCTGGGGTTTTACTGTTTTGGTCTGGGTTCATTTAGGCCTGAACCCTGTGGACCGAAGGCTGAAGTCACCCCTCGACAGTCCCACCATCATCCTTTCGGGGGAGAGGGAGGGGGTGAGGGACGCGATCTGGCCTAATTTTATTGATGCCACCACACGCAGGCGACCCTCTTCAACAACTGTTTTAAGGGGAAAAATAAAGACTAGTAAAGCAACCTCTTCTGTCTAAAGTAAGCTTAATAAAATCGTCTATCGTTAAAGCCTAATAAAATCGTCTATCATTAACCAAAATTGACCACGAGAGGGTTAATTATGACGATATTAAAACTCGTGCTCCTATGACTCACTGCGTTTGTTAATATAGAGTTTACTGATAAAGGTTAATGCGTGATTATTAGGTCAATTCTCCTGTTGACCCTTGACCTTTATTTTTATTTTATATTTCTTTTTTTTTTTTTTTTGCGTTTTTCAGAATATTCATTTGATGTTGAAAATCTCGTAGCATTTTTTTTTTTTTTCTTTTTTTTTTTTGGCGGCTAAGTGAGGCATTTCGATGAATTAAATTGATCTGAAAAAAAGAATGTGAATGGATTAGAAAGATGGAGAGAGAGAGAGAGAGAGAGAGAGTCCACTTAAACCCGGGGATGTCTTCGTTATACCCTTGCTACTTTCATGCAATTTAATCTAACTTGGGAAATGTCCATGGCAATAAAGGCGTTACTGAAGCCTGTGGTGTTGGAGAGGGGGGGCCTTCAGGTGGTGGCACGAAAGAACTAGTCGGCGAAGCTACCTGGTGACACAAATGTCCCTCAACTACTTCCCTATCCCCAAAAAAGAGGATGGTGGACTGTTGAAAAAAGATAACTTCAGCCTCCAGCCCACCAAGTTCAGATTACACACGAACCTGGGGCTACAACAACTGCTGCTAGTGACTTTTCTCTTTTTTGCAAGGAAGAAGGAACCAAAGGCCAGGAGCCCGCAAATTGTCCCCTCCAAGAAAAAACAAAATATAACAGAGAGCCAAATTCAAGATCCGTTCATTTCGTATACCTCACCTCGAAAAGTCTATCCGAAAGTTACATTAAGGTATTTTGAGAGGACGAAAATGAAATAAATAATATAATAATTCCTCAGATTCAAGAAGTTAACTCTCATGATTGGAACAACTCTGATATTTTGTTCCAAGTAATGTCAAGCGATTCTATTCAGCTGAGAGGGTGTATGGGAACCTAGGAGTGTTAATATGGTCACAGTTACCCCCTTCATGCTCGGGACTGCTCGTTTCCTGTCCCACCTAAAGCCACAGGTATATATTACACCTGTTAGGGAGTTATAGCAGCCTGAGATGGTTGACTCTTCCACCTCTAGGCCCTTCAAGCTTGGGACAACTCTAGGACGGTACTCTGCCTAACGCTATACGATTTGCAAGCAGCGTCACACTGGGACAAAAGTGGTTAACATGCTAGCCAGTTTTGCGACTCGCTAGCCAAACTGACTCACGGTGAGCGAGATTTCGCTTGCGAGGCGAAATGGATAACAATTCTCGCTCACATCTTGTTGGTGGGATTAGAACTCAAATGAGCCTATATTAATTTTGTAATTGGTGAGAAAATATTCTGTTATTCACAGAAGGAAACTTCAACTAAAATTGTTAGGTAAATACATTTTAATTCTTGTGGTTTTTATTCACTTTTATTTTTTTCTTGTAACATAAAATAAATATTCGAACACTCGGGTGACCAGCCACGGAGGCGTCTGTTTTGTCTCCAAACAACAAGTAGAAATCAGATTTTGATATGGATCCTGCGGCAAGGAAAGCTCTAGTAGACTGCTCTGTGGCTCTGGAGTTGCTAAAGTACGTTAGGAGGTTGTAGAAACTGAGGAACAGGGAGTGGGTACTCCATGGTGGTTTGTTTACAGATGACCATGTGGCGCCAAGGCAGACGACACTGTTAGCCGTTTTGGCTCACAAAAACACTCGAGTGTGACGGACACTCGACTCTGCTAGCCGTTTTGGGTCACAAAACTGGCTCGCATATTAGTCACTTTTGATCTAGTGCGACGCCACCTTTAAATACCTGAGAGTGTCATAGGAGCCTCGCGTAATTAAAAAGCGGTAAAAATGAAAATAGATAAATAAAAAAAAAATATATACATACATAGCCTACTGGAAAAAGAAAAGGCCTCTGATATGACGAGCAGAACCAACCCCCAGCCAATCCCACGCTGGCTAAACCTGTGTGTTTAGGCAATCAACTCCGGGATTGTGTGTGCTTTTACTGGTTACATGTGGCAGTGAAGAGAAGCCTACACATGGATGGAGAGATACAGTTGTGGCGTCCATCCGGGAGCCAGGCCTTATCATATTTCCATGCACCTCGCTCTGATCACCCGCAAGGGGGCGCCGTTCCCTGTAAGGTGTCTGGCAGAGCAAACCCATCGTCCACAGGTAAACAACTTACAGAGGATTAATAACGTTAATACATCCGGGTGTTATTGATGGCAGTCTGTATCGATAAGAAAAAAAAGATAACACAGAAATGAATAATAAATGTTAATGCAGTCGTGTGTATTGTCTGTGCAAACTGTGTCGATATGTAAGAAATATAAATAACATAAAAAAGGGAAATAAGGTGTCATCATCATCATCATCATCCTCATCATCATCCAGACCTCCTTTCCCACCCAAGGGCAGGGTGAGGAGTAGCATGTCCAGACAGCCCATGTTTGCCCAGTCCAATGGGCCGCGCTTCCATTCACTCATCATTCAAGCCCCCGGAATCCTGGCTCTATCTGATACACCAGAAACATTCATCACATTCTGTAGCTTCACATAAACTTACCCGATAGAATCAGTCCGGACACTGTCACGTTGAAAAGGGGTGCCAAATCCCTGATCATGCATTTCTCACGACATTCATCCAGCCAGCTAAGCCCCCGGAATACTGGCTCTATCTGATACGCCAAAAACATTCATCACATTCTGTAGCTTCACATAAATGTATCCAATAGAGTCAGTCAGGACGCCGTCACGTTAAAAAGGGGTGCCAAATCACTGATCATGCACTTCTCACGACATTCATCCAGCCAGCTCGATCTCTTGTCAGTCCTCTAGCCTCACCAACTTCCATGCCTCTCTTCCTCACACAATCATTCACCATATCCCTCCACCTTCTCCGTGGTCTACCTCGCCTGCTTCCTCCTTCAGATTCGCTCAGATATACCTTTTTCACCATTCTGTTATCCATTCTCTCCAAATGACCATACCATCTCAGCACACACTCTTCGATTCTGGTGTCCACAGACTTCCTCACTCCACATCTTTCACGAATCACATTATTTCGTATCCTATCCACCCTTTGTACTCCACATACATTCCTCAGCAGTCCCATCTCCATTACTCTTACTCTTGACTTTTCATTTCCATGCCACACCATAGTCTCACATCCACATGTTAAAGTTGGCACTAACACTCCTTTATGTAAGCCTCGTGCAGCTGCAACACTCAAGCCTCTGTTTTTTTTATCAAGGCCTTCATAGCACCAGCTACTTTCCTTCCTTGTGCACTCTACTTTCCACATCTTTTGCACATTTTCCTCTCTTTTCTATCACTGTACCCGGGTAATTGAACTCACTCATCAATTCCAGTCTCTCTCCATTCACTGTAACATCACACTGGGATTCACTTTCTTTCTCAATAACCATCACTTTACTCTTTTCTACATTTATTCTCAAGGCACCACGCTCATAGACATTAACAAAACTCTGCACTAGTCTACCAACTTCTTATACTGTATTTGCAAGTAGAACTGCATCATCAGCATACAACAAATTTGAGATATTCCATGCATCATCATTCAATACCAATGCCATCCCTCTCTCCATTACTCGTGTTCTTACTTCTCTCATCACCCCATCCATATATATATATATATATATATATATATATATATATATATATATATATATATATATATATATATATATATATATATATATATATATATATATATTGAACAGCCATGGGGACATCACACAATCTTGTCGCACGTCCACACTGATCGTGAACCATTCACTTAGATGCCCATTTACCCTTACACATGCTTCACAACCATTATAAAAACTCTTGACAGCACCCAGCAGCCTACCATCTACACCGTACATGCTCAAAACCTTCCACAGTCCGTCTCTGTCTACTTTGTCGTATGCTTTTTTTCCAGATCCATGAATGCCATAAACACCTTATGGTCCTTCTCACAAGCCTTCGCTGCTATCTGTCCTACCGCAAATATTTGATCCACACATCCTCTGCCATTCCTATAGCCACCCTGTTCATCACTCACTAGGACTTCTGATATCTCTTTACTTCCTTTATGATAATTTTTCCATATACTTTCCCTACCACACTCAATAAACTTATGCCACGATAATTCTTGCACTCACTTCGCTCACCTTTATTTTTGTACAGGGGCACAATCACAGCGTTTTTCCACTCTGCTGGCACAGTTTCACTCATCCATGCCATTTCACAAATCTCCAACAAGCACTTCATTCCGCTCTCACCACTAGCCTTAATCATCTCTGCATACACCTCGTCAACCCCCAGCTTCTTTCCCATTTTTCAGCCGCTTCACAGCACTCCACCTGTGCGAATGTCACGTTTCCTGGCACTGCATTCCTTCTTTGCACCACCACAAAACCAATCATGTTTACAGCCGCTCTACTGTCTGTAATGTGCAAAATAAATCGCAAAGGATAATGTCTGAGGGAGAATAGCATCCCCTCTTCCCTCAAAATACGACCTACTCTAATCTGTTTAATATCCAGGTCATTAATTATATTGCCAAGTGAAAAGGAACATGGGCGCAACGAACTTTGTCCTAGAGTCTGATCAGCATGAGAATTACACCCTAGTTCCTTGAGAGGCGAGCTAAAAGGAAAGGAAGGAAAGCATATGATGTTCAGGAAAATAACTATACCGTTTTCACCTTAACCTGCTCAAGATTTTCATCCTTTTGCAAATTATTGTTGGTGAGTGGCAGAAAAATTAATGCTATAGCTCCACATCGTTCCCATAGCACTTCTTCATGACTAGCATCATAATCGAGTGTCAGTCCGTGGTTACAGCTCAGCATTCACGATGGAGAGACTGTAATTTTAGGCCAAGTTACTGTAAAGAGAATACTGTATAAAGTGACATTGGCAGGGAATAAGGAGAAAGGAAGTGTTTTTATTATTAGTATTAGTATTATTGATGTTATTATTATTATTATTATTATTATTATTATTATTATTATTATTATTATTATTGATTATCCAATTTTTTATAAACTGCACTTCATTATTGTGCAGTCATTAAGCACGAAAGAAAAAAAATGTGATTCTTAATGAAGTTGCCACAGGTAATTATTTCAGCCAGATAATCTATCCATCTATCAATCTATTGCCAGACGCTTCAATCCCGTACGGGATGGACACATTCAAATCGCCTCCACGTCGCCCTGTCCCCCGCCATTTCACTGCCCTGCTCCCAATTCACAACCCCCCTCTCTCATATTCCTCTCCACCCCATCCCTCCATCTCATCCTCAGTTAATCAATAATGGTAATTGAAAAGGAATATAACGTAATGTATTTCAGAACAGGTTAATTACTCTGTAGTGGCTAAATATGTTCCGTGGTGTCCAGGTGAAACTATTTATTCTTACCTGTAATAAGATGAAATTAATAAAGCCTTCACCTTTTCAGCCCGATGATGTATTATTCGTTTTGCTGTATCCAGACTTATGTATTTAGTTTTTACGAAATTTCACACACACACACACACACACACACACACACACACACACACACACACACACACACACACACACTGGCACTCATATCTTGAGGAAACCAGGATACGGTAGCTTTGTACAGTGTGTGTGTGTGTGTGTGTGTGTGTGTGTGTGTGTGTGTGTGTGTGCTGTGAAGGTAAATGCTAGTTCTTATATTTTCTTGTGTTTTTACAGAGGTCTTCGCGGTGTGTGTGTGTGTGTGTGTGTGTGTGTGTGTGTGTGTGTGTGTGTGTGTGTGTGTGTGTGTGTGTGTGTGTGTGTGTGTGTGTGTGTGTGTGTGTGGTGAGGGTAAATGCTACTGTTGTTATATTTTCTTGTGTTTTTACAGAGGACTTCGCGGTGTGTGTGTGTGTGTGTGTGTGTGTGTGTGTGTGTGTGTGTGTGTGTGTGTGTGTTTATATTTTCGTGTTTTTACAGAGGACTTCGCGGTGTGTGTGTGTGTGTGTGTGTGTGTGTGTGTGTGTGTGTGTGTGTGTTTATATTTTCGTGTTTTTACAGAGGACTTCGCGGTGTGTGTGTGTGTGTGTGTGTGTGTGTGTGTGTGTGTGTGTGTGTGTGTGTGTGTGTGTGTGTATTTATATTTTCTCGTGTTTTTACGGAGGACTTCGCGGTGTGTGTGTGTGTGTGTGTGTGTGTGTGTGTATGTGTGTGTGTGTGTGTGTGTGTGTGTGTGTGTGTGTGTGTGTGTGTGTGTGTGTGTTTATATTTTCTCGTGTTTTTACAGAGGACTTCGCGGTGTGTGTGTGTGTGTGTGTGTGTGTGTGTGTGTGTGTGTGTGTGTGTTTATATTTTCGTGTTTTTACAGAGGACTTCGCGGTGTGTGTGTGTGTGTGTGTGTGTGTGTGTGTGTGTGTTTATATTTTCGTGTTTTTACAGAACACTTCGCGGTGTGTGTGTGTGTGTGTGTGTGTGTGTGTGTGTGTGTGTGTGTGTGTGTGTTTATATTTTCGTGTTTTTACAGAGCACTTCGCGGTGTGTGGTTCAGGGGGTCGGGTCCATCGGTTCTACTGGTGCGATGGCTGGCCACACTGCACAGACAACCACGCCGACGAACTGAACTGTTAGTGTACCTTATTTTAGTCCACCCCCCCACCCCCACTCTCATCCCCCTTACCCGCCCTCTCTCACCCCTCACCCCCACTCTCATCCCCCTTACCCGCCCTCTCTCACCCCTCACCCCCCTTACCCCCTCTACCCCCTCACCCCCACCTTACCCCCCATTCTCACCCCCCTTACCCCCCTCTCTCACCCCTCACCCCCCTTACCCCCCTCTCTCACCCCTCACCCCCCTTACCCCCCCTCTCTCACCCCTCACCCCCCCTTACCCCCATTCTCACCCCTCACCCCCTTACCCCCCTCTCACCCCCTTACCCCCCTCTCACCCCCTTACCCCCCTCTCTCACCCCTCACCCCCCATTCTCACCCCTCACCCCCTTACCCCCTCTCTCACCCCTCACCCCCTCTTACCCCCTCTCTCTAACCCCTCACCCCCCCTTACTCCACTCTCTTTCATCCCTCACCTCCGCCTTCTTTCCCTGGCAGTACATTGAAGGTCTTCACCACATCTCTCTCTCTCTCTCTCTTTCACACACACACACACACACACACACACACACACACACACACACACACACACACACCAGTCTTCAGCAGATGTCAGTACAATAGCTTTATCGAACTGTACTGTATATTGTCCCTTGTCCCTCTGGCTCCAATTACTGTACACACACACACACACACACACACACACACACACACACACACACACACACACACACACACACACACACACACACACACACACACACACACACACACACACACACACACACCTCTAACCCCTTCACCTAGAGGACGCCACTTCTCATCCATTCTGTCTAACCTTGAACGATATTCACCTCAACAGAGAGCCCTATAAAGCGGGACATAAGGAAGGCTTCATCAGGCGCTTTAACCCTTCACTACCAGTCTGTATTTTTCACTTCATTCTCGCTGACAGACGATTTTATTCAGGTGGGAGATTCACCTGTGGAAGGAGTTAATTAAGGCTGCATCCAACCCCTCCAGTGTGAAAGGAACCCTCTAGACTGCATGAAATGGTCTGGATATAAGCGTAAAATTAAGACCTTATCGGATTTAAGTGATTAAGTGTGATAAGCCTGTCCGGAGTTGATTAGAATTTGTGATGATAAGATGTAAGTGGTTTCAATTGCACTGCCTCACTTGCACTGCCTTTTTTACGTCCTTTTGTGATGCTTGTTGAGGTATGCGTGCTGTGAGCCTCAAGGAGTTGTGGAATGTTTATTAGTTTTGTTATTGTTTTTATTATTATTATTATTATTATTATTATAATTGCTGTTATTATTATTGTTATTGTTGTTATTATTATCCTTATTATTATCCTTGTTCTTCTTCTTGTTCATATTATTATTATTATTATTATTATTATTGTGACTACTACTACTACTACTACTACTACTGAGTTAAAGTGGTAGTAGCAGTATTAGTAGTAGTATTTTTTTTCTTTTGTCCAGTTCCCGTTCTCTAAATGCTAAAAAGAATTTCCATTAGTCATGCACTCTGGAAAATCTGCTTAGCTGCCAATTAGGTTATTATTGTAGCTAACTGTGTCTTCCGGGAACCTTTATATGTGTGTCAGGTCATGCAATCGTAAAACATAGCATTCGCAGTCCGGTTATGCAACATCGTACATTGCTTGGCTGTGTGTATTGCAATGGAAAATAACATAAACATTTGCTTCAATTGTCAGACTTGTATTAGCTCATTGTGAAGTGTCGGAGAATTAAGCCTTGTAACAAGTGGAGGCGATTTGTTTGTGGCCACCCCTTACGGGATTAAAGCGTCTGGCAATAGATAGATAGAACAGGTGAAGGTAATGAGAGGAGTCCCAATTGGCCCAGTAATTAACCTTTGCAACAGGAGGAAATTACAGGTGGGTTAATTATGTAGTCATAATTAACCCCGTAATTAACCTTTGCAACAGGAGGAAATTACAGATGGGATTAAGTAGGTAGTCATAATTAACCCAGTAATTAACCTTTGCAACAGGAAATTACGGGTGGGGTTAATTAGGTAGTCATAATTAACCCAGTAATTAACCTTTGCAACAGGAGGATATTACAGGTGGGTTAATTAGGTAGTCATAATTAACACAGTAAAAAACCTTTGCAACAGTAGGAAGTTACAGGTGGGGATAATTAGGTAGTCATAATTAACCCAGTAATTAACCTTTGCAACAGGAAATTACAGATGGAGGTAATTAGGCAAGGAGTCATAATCATCCTGTAATTAACCTTTGCAACAGGAGGAAATTACAGGTCGGTTAATTAGGTAGTCATAATTAACCCAGTAATTAACCTTTGCAACAGGAGGATATTACAGGTGGGTTAATTAGGTAGTCATAATTAACCCCGTAATTAACCTATGCAACAGGAGGAAGTTACAGGTGGGGATAATTAGGTAAAGAGTCATAATTAACCCAGTAATTATCCTTTGCAACAGGAGGAAGTTACAGGTGGGGTAAATGTAAGGGGTCATAATTAACCTTGGCAACAGGAGAACATTACGGGCAAAGGTAGATAGATAAGGAGCCGTAATTAACTCATCATCTTCCTTACCTGCTAACGAGACTAAAAGATATACTCAAATTTGATAACAGAAATTGCAAACGAAATAAGTACCATCGAGAACAACAATCCCTTCTGGCAACATTGATACCGTTGACGCATCTGTAAATCCTTCCCCTCGTAATCGCCTTAATCCCTGTCTAATCCCGCGTAATCCTGGTCAATGGACAACGCAGCTTAAGGGAAATAATGAACTGAGGAGCCGACACAAATACTGACATTATTCGTAAAGACAGGGAGAAAATGTTTTAGTCAGTTCCATTTATTTCTTGGCTTGGAGAGGGTCAGCAAGTTATTCACAGGAGTAGTGATAATAGTAGTAGTGGTGGTGGTGGTGGTAGCAGAAATAGTAATAGTGGTGATGGTAGTTTTGGTGGTGTTACTAGTAGTAGTGGTGGTGGTGGCAGTAGTAGTAGTTGTTGTTGTTGTTGTTCTTGTAGTTGTATTTTTTGATATTGTAGTAGTAGTAGTAGTTGTTGGTGTTGTTGTTGTTGTTGTTATAGCCCCAGGTTCAACTGAAATGTGAACCCAGTGGACTGCAGGCTGAGTTGTCCTCCTCCTGCTGTCCACCATCCTCGTTTTGGGGGGATAGGCAGGGAACTGAGGGACGTTTGTATAACCCGGTAGTGGAGTCACCCAGCTATATCGGTGCCACCACGTGAAGGCGTCCTTCTCCGGCACCTCCCCCACGGTAAAGCACAGTAAATAAATGACCAGGGGGGCAGGAATTAGTGAGGCTTAAGGTGGAATAAAGAGGGCAGTGATAAATGCATGGAATTGTATACTAGTGAGCTTAGGAAACTCTAGCACAGTTTATTTAGCGATTTATTTTGTTTACCAGACCTTACTGCACCCTTGTTTGCTGTAGATGTCACTTTAATACCAACATGAAGGGGGTGGCCGCACATTTATAACCAGGGGTCGCACCTACCTACCTATACAAACGTCTCTCACTCACTTCCCTATCCCTGAATGTAAAGGTGGTGGACTGCAGAAGAGGAACGTAAGCCTGCAGTCCACTGGGTTCCTCTAACTGAGCCTAGGATTACCATTATTAATGCTAATACCAATACTAATCTATCTATCTATCTATATACCTAGGCTGCTTCCCCCAAGGAAAGGGAGGTAGCCGAGACAGGACGACACACTCCCCATTTACTCATCCATTCAAACACATTCATTCGCATCTTAGCCCCAAGGGGAGAACGGACAGAATCCTCACCGCACCACACCACGCAAGGGTCAACTGCGCAATGCAATCAGTGACATCCGCAGCAGGGCCCGACAGCAGAGCTGGTTTACCCCTGCCTCATCATAACAGACCCATCCCCTTACCCGCACCTGACCTGACTAGCTGATCGGACCAAATGCGGGAGAATATCCCCTCAGGGCTGCGTCATCACTTATTCATTCACAATTTCTCTCCATTTATTTCTGTCACGCACAGCCACTCTTCCTTGCTCAACAGACATCCCTCTCGCATCCAGTGACTCTTCACACTGTCCATCCATCCTATTCGTGGTCTTCCTTTCAGCCTTACACCTCTCACGTCAGATCTAGTTATCTTTTTCACCAATCGCTCATTATCCATTCTCTCCATATGCCCAAACCATCGCAACACCCTCTGCTCAACTCTACCAGCCATCTCCCGAACAACTCCAGTTCTCCTTCGCACTTCATCATTTCGCACTCGATCCATACGCGTCACTCCACACATACTCCTCAGACACCTCATCTCCATTACATTCAAACTTTTCCTCTCTGCTACACCCATATTCCATGTTTCAGCCCCATATAACGCAGTCGGTACCACAACACCCTCATACAACCTTCCCTTTACATCCATTCTAAGCGAACGACATCTAAACACTCTTTTGATTCCTCCCAGCACCTTTCCTACTTCATTTATTCTAAACTTCACTTCTGCATCTATTCTTCCATCCACAGCAACATGTGACCCTAGATATTTAAAACACTCTACCTCCTCAAGCAACTCGCCATTCAAAGCTATATTCATCCCCCTACCATCTACCAACCTCGTACACTTCATCACTTCTCTTATTCTCATTTACTTTCAATTTCCTCCTTTCACACACCCTTCCAAACTCCTCTACCAACTGTCTCAATCTCTCCTCTGAATCAGCCACCAGTGCAGTATCATCTACAAACAGCAGCTGCTTCAGATTCCACTCTCCACCATCAACATTCACCAGACTCAGACCTCCACCTAAAACTCTTGCATTCACCTCCCTTACAACACCATCCATGTAAATATTAAACAACCAAGACGACATCACACATCCCTGTCGCAGCCCCACTTTCACAGGAAACCAGTCACTCACAGCATTTCCCACTCTTATACACGCTCTACTATTTACATAAAAACTTTTCACCCCTTTTAGTAACCTACCATCAAGTCCATACAATCTTAAAACAGTCCACAAAGCCTCCCTATCAATTCTATCATACGCTTTCTCTAAATCCATGAATGCCCAAAACACATCCTTGCCTTTCGCTAAATACTTTTCACACACTTGTCTCACAGCAAACACTTGATCCACGCATCCCCTCCCTCTCCTAAAGCCACACTGCTCTTCACCAATCACTCCCTCTGTACCCTCTCTAACTCTCATAATTAACACTCAACCATAAACCTTACCTACAACACTCAACAGACTTATACCCCTAAAGCTAGTACATTCATACTTATCACCCTTGCCTTTATACAACGGGACCACACAAGCACTTGCCCAGACAATTGGCACCATACCTTTCACAAAGCACACATTCAACAATCTTACTAACCAGTCAACAATAGTCACTCCACCACCTTTCAGGCATTCCACACAGCACACCCATCTATACCTGCAGCTTTCCCTGTTTTCATCTCCTTTACTGCCTTCTCCACTTCCTCCTTCGTGATCAAAGAATCATTCAACTCTCCCAACATATTTATTCCTTGCACCCTTCCATTTGCCACAATCTCAGCCACCCTTTCCTCCTCTACATTTAACAATCTTTCAAAATACTCTGCCCATCTCTTCCGTACTGCATCCATCTCAATTAACATCCTTCCATCCTGTGCTTTTACTCGTTCTTCCTTCCCAGACTCTCCCTTTCGCACCCTTTTCACCTCCTTCCAAAACATTTTCTTATTCTGTTGAAAATTCTTTGTAAACCGCCTACCCCACCTCTCATCTGCTGCCACTTTAGCATCACGCACAGCCCTTCTCGCCCTATTCCTCTTTTCCTTATACCTTTCATATGACATCTCATCCCTCCTCTGCAGCCACACTTCATATGCACGTCTCTTCTCAGCCAAAGCCATACTTACTTCCTCGCACCACCATTCACTTCCTTTTCTTACACCACCACCCAAACGTTTCACACCACACACCTCTTCTGCATGCCCCACCACAGCACTCTTTAACAACATCCATTCCTCCTCCACACTGCCATTTTCCTGATCTTTCAGTGCGTTCCACTCATCTTTCAATTTCTCCTGATATTCTATCTTTTTCTCTCTTTTATCCAACTCACTCATTTTCAAAACCTCCCTGCCACACCTAACCCTCCTAGCTCTCACCCATCTCTTACCTACTCTTAATTTTCCCTCCACCAGGTAGTGGTCAGACCTACCTCCACCCTCCCCTCTCTCCCTCCACCAGGTAGTGGTCAGACCTACCTCCACCCTCCCCTCTCAGAACTCTCACATCCAACAATCTTCCTATTACATTCCTAGACACAACCACATAGTCCATCAAAGCTCTGTCAACAACTCTTCCACCCTCCTGTCTCACCCATGTACACTTATAAATATCTTTCTTCTCAAACAGCGTATTTCCAATCACCATCTCTCGCTCAACACACATCGCTATCATTCGTTCCCCATTTTCATTTCTTCCAGGCACACCATGCATACCAGCTACACCTTCAACTGCTACTAATGTTAGAAAACTGGTGGAGGCTGCAGGGTGTTGGGAAAGTGATGGAGGATGCAATTTTGGAAGTACAGATAGCCACAGTTTCAGCTTTACCCCCTAGTGAAGAGAATGGGACTGTGTGTGTGTGTGTGTGTGTGTGTGTGTGTGTGTGTGTGTGTGTGTGTGTGTGTGTGTGTGTGTGTACATGCGTGAGTGCGTGCGTGCCCAACAAACGTCTGCATCGAGGTGAAGGATGAACCGTGGTGCCGTATCAATAATAAGATTAGCAGTGATAGGCAATGTATGTGGTAGAGTTAGACAGGACATCAGGTAACTCCTTTAAGAAACAGGTAATACATCAGTCCTAATTTAAAGTTGTATCTGTCTTTAATGTATGGATCATCAACAAGGCGGCTGCATTTTGAATATCTCCGACGAGATCCATTTTCCTGTCGTGTCTTTGCAATAAGTGAATGGGAGTATATAATCTACTGAATATCCAAAGAAAATGTAACTTCAATTAACAGGGCAGAGTGAGATGTTGATTTATAATATAGTGCAAACAGAGACATTTTAATCCTGAGCTAGATATTAGCAGTGGCGAGGCAACTTTGAGTGAGAGAGAGACAGACAGAGACAGACAGGGTGGGACGCTCCAATCATGTGCCTTTTTGCGTACTGTGTATCATGTCCTGTTACATATCCATTTGAAATATGAATTGCCTAATAAATCAAGTACCATATGCTTTTTTCCATTTACGAACTAAGACCAAACCTATATGAATCGACCTATATATACCGTATATTTTTCTGCAGTGGGAGAAATACACTGAGGTGGTTTGGACGTGTGCAGAGATTGGAGAATGAAAGACTGACTGAGAGGGTGTATGTAGGTGAGGTGGAGGGAGGGAGGGGGAAGGGGAGCCCGAGGATGAGGTGGAGGGATGGAGTTGAGAGTTATATGAGGGAGGGAGGAGTGAGTTGGGGGGGGGAGGGCAGTCAAATGGTGGGTGACAGAGCTACTTGGAGGCGTTTTGTCTTCGGCCACCCTTTGCCTGATTAGGTCATCGGGCTATAGATAGATAGATAATGAGTCACAAGCTAGTAAGGGAGAAAATATTTTGCTCTGTCCACTAAAAGCTATACTTGCGATGTGTTGGAGAAATAGGTTAGTGCTATTTCATCACCCATAATAGATAGACAGACAGTGATAGATAGATAGATTTATAGATGGAGAGGTAGATAGAAACATAAAACCGTCAAAAATTAATAAATATGACACAAAACTTATAACAAGAACCTTTAGTAAGTTATCAAGGTACACGCAAAATAAAAATACATTTCAAAGGGCCCTGAAGGTAGGAAAAAAAAGAAGTAAAATTGTAAAAGAAACGAAACCAGTGTCAGACGAAAGACAGCAGGAGAGAGAGAGAGAGAGACGCGTCCTTCCACAATTCCCCTTGCTCGTTTTTGGGAGGTAAAGTTTGCAAAAGTGGCCAAGTGTACAATCAAGCGCCATAATCCTGTCCCCTCCCCATCCCATCTTTCACTGCTGTATTTACTGACGTTTACATGTGACGCAGTGGACTGAAATGTATGTTGTTATTCATCTGTGTGCTGAGATGTATGTTGTTATTCATGTGTGCTGAGATGTATGTTGTTATTCATCTGTGGACTGAGATGTATGTTGTTATTCATCTGTGTGCTGAGATGTATGTTGTTATTCATCTGTGTGCTG
This sequence comes from Coenobita brevimanus, assembly GCF_032717465.1. Classification (NCBI taxonomy): domain Eukaryota; kingdom Metazoa; phylum Arthropoda; class Malacostraca; order Decapoda; family Coenobitidae; genus Coenobita; species Coenobita brevimanus. The sequence continues at coordinate 36,847,392 of NC_137051.1, read as the reverse complement.
AGATGTATGTTGTTGTTCATGTGTGTGCTGAGATGTATGTTGTTATTCATCTGTGTGCTGAGATGTATGTTGTTATTCATCTGTGTGCTGAGATGTATGTTGTTATTCATCTGTGTGCTGAGATGTATGTTGTTATTCATCTGTGTGCTGAGATGTATGTTGTTATTCATCTGTGTGCTGAGATGTATGTTGTTGTTCATCTGTGTGCTGAGATGTATGTTGTTATTCATCTGTGTGCTGAGATGTATGTTGTTATTCATCTGTGTGCTGAGATGTATGTTGTTATTCATCTGTGTGCTGAGATGTATGTTGTTATTCATCTGTGTTCTGAGATGTATGTTGTTATTCATCTGTGTGCTGAGTTGTTTGTTGTTATTCATCTGTGTGCTGAGTTGTATGTTGTTGTTCATGTGTGCTGAGATGTATGTTGTTATTCATTTGTGTTCTTCATGCACCTCTGTTCACTACGTCTCATTCAAGGAGCTATCAATCCATCACTGAGAAGAGGAAGGGAAGGCGAACTGATTTATGCATTTGATTGTACCTGAACTGGGTGAAGCCATACTGAAAGATAGGGGTAGGGGACGCTGGGATAGTGGGATAGATTTGCTTATTGAGGGAAATAAACGCAAGACTTGGAGGATGCGACAAGGAAAGTTAAATGTATGAATAACGTGAGTGAATGGCTATGCACATCTGGGCGTATGTGCAGTGAATGAAACCACAGTGAAGAGTGATGGTGATGGACAATGAGTGTCTGGTGTATGTGTGTGTGTGTGTAGTAGTAGTAGTAGTAAAGAAAAGTGAGTGTGGTGATGCAAGCCTAGTGGTATCCAATAAAGGCATGGAGAGGGTCAAGGGTTATGGCAGGGAACGGACGAGGAGATGAAAATTGGAATATAGTGTGTGTGTGTGTGTGTGTGTGTGTGTGTGTGTGTGTGTGTGTGTGTGTGTGTGTCTTGCCGATGATTGGGAAACCAGAGGAGAGAGAGAGAGAGAGAGAGAGAGAGAGAGAGAGAGAGAGAGAGAGAGAGAGAGTTTCGAAGAAGCGTGAAAACATTTTATCCACAGTAAGCGAATAATTTAGTGAATGCTTTAAATACGAAAATAAATAATGAAAAATTAGAATTGAGGGATGAAGAGTGAATGCCGTGAGTGAATGAGGCTGGGAATGCTTAGCTGCAAGTGTGTACCAGAAGAGAATTATGTCTCACCTGAGCTTTGGTCCAATATTACCGGATAAACAGGTAAACATGAGGTGTGCAAATCGGAAAACAAAAGGTCATGGAGCAGAACACAGTGGCTGATTTTCTGTGTGTGTGTGTGTGTGTGTGTGTGTGTGTGTGTGTGTGTGTGTGTGTGTGTGGAGAGAGAGAGGTTTTGGACACAGCATTGCTAAGAAGTGCAGTTGAGGTTAAAGTTCGTCTAATATTTTGCCTTCCAAGTTCTAACCTGAGAGAGGCTTAGTATCTCCGCCCATACATGACTCTCTGATGTGATGATGCAGGGAAGAAAGTGACGGACATGCCCTACTGTCAGTGTGAAGGAGACGAGGTGAAATACTAGGAGAATTTCTCACTCTGACGGTGCGAGGGAAGGTTTCTCATTTCATCAGTTAATGTCAAAAATTAGGGTAAATGGGACGTGGCAACACACACACACACACACACACACACACACACACACACACACACACACACACACACACACACACACACACACACACACACACACACACACACACACACACACACACACACACACACACACACACACACACACACACACACACACACACACACACACACACACACACACACACACACACACACACATACACACACACACACACACACACACATACACACACACACACACACACACACACACACACACACACACACACACACACACACACACACACACACACATCAGGTCGAAGGGCACGTGTCGGAAAGAAACTGAAGCAAATGATGAAAGGAAAATTATTTGAGGTTTAATTTCAGGTTAGATAGATATGATGCAGATGAAGTTAACGAAGCGGGAGAAATATGTCGAATTTCAGTATATAATTTGTGCAAAGAGGTCTGTGGTGTTAAGCGGATTCAGGAGAACGGCATGGTGGAATGAAGGAATGGGAAAACTAAGCTCATGTGGAAAGCCTGGGAGCAATGAAAATGAAGTTCCATCACTTACGTATAGAAGTGAAACGGTGCTTGAGAGATACAGATTGAGGTTTTGTATTGGGTAGTGAATAGTTAATAGGTCAAGTGTAGAAATTGGCAGAGTGAGGGGTATATTGTGCAATTGTTTATTCAAATTTTCCTTCTAATTATGTCAACCATGAGCGCGGAGTGTGAACCAGAGACGCCATACCTCTGTGCCAATTCTTGCTGTATCTCAGTCTTGGTTTTCTACAGGCGGGGAGTGTGACACAGAGAGGCAGTACCGCTGTGCCAACTCCGTATCACAGTCTTGGTTTTCTACAGGCGGGGAATGTGACACAGAGAGGCGGTACCGCTGTGCCAACTCCGTATCTCAGTCTTGGTTTCCTACAGGCGGGGAATGTGACACAGAGAGGCAGGACCGCTGTGCCAACTCCGTATCTCAGTCTTGGTTTCCTATAGGTGGGGAGTGTGACACAGAGAGGCAGTACCGCTGTGCCAACTCCGTATCTCACTCATTCCTGGTCTCTTACAGGCGGGGAGTGTGACACAGAGAGGCAGTACCGCTGTGCCAACTTTGTATCTCACTCATTCTTGGTCTCCTACAGGCGGGGAGTGTGACACAGAGAGGCAGTACCGCTGTGCTAACTCCCGCTGTATCTCTGCCGGCAACGTGTGTGACGCCAAATGTGACTGTGTACCGGACTGCGCCGACGAGACCAACTGCACCACCTACGCTGTCATCGACGGTACGGCGGGGAGGAGGGGGGAGGGGGCGAGAGGAGGGGGGGGGGCAGAGGGTGGAGGCATATTAAGAATGAATACTGGGTAAAGACGACGGGAGCAGGGGTGAGAACTGATAGCGAAATTTGACGTGGAATCGAAAAATAATTATATCCACGAATAAGAGTGGAAGTGATATTAAGGACATTGGTTTAATTGCTTGTTTTAATCTTTTGACTGATATAAACCTCCCATTTGTAGAAGAGAAGAGTTTAGTTTTAGCCAAAGCAAAGGATCTAATTACAATAATAGAACTGGACTGGTTAAGGTACTCATTTCGTTGTTATAGGTGTTTGTTTTGGCTCGTCAGTGGGATGATGTTTCTTCTCAGTGTCCCGTTTATTCTCTTTTGATATTGTGTTCCAGGTCTTGACGTGGTGACGGATCTTGTGTCTGTTACAGGCTTCACAGTTCCACCTTCCACTCCTTCCCTCGTTCTTCTTGTGTCCACCTCCCTCTCCCACACATTTTCCACCTCATTCCCACACTGTTCTCCCCACGCCCACACAGTTCCCTTCATTCACACACTGACCTCTGTATCCCACCACACCTTTGTCTTCCTTCCCACACCACCCTTTTATCTCTCTCACACCTTTCTTCTCCCTCACACATTCCTCTCGTCCCTCTCACAGTTTCATTTCTTTCACACCTCCCCTTCATCCCTCTCACGCTTCGTTTCCTTAACCACAGCACTTCACCACCACAATTCCCCCTTCCCTGCATCTTTTTTCTCCCCTGTCACAACTCTTTCCAGTCCTCTCACACCCCTTCCTACTCAGCTGTCACCATCCCTCATCTACTGACAATCTCCCCTCACCCTGCTGCCGCCTCCCCTCCCCCTAACCCTGCTGCCGCCTCCCCTCACCCTGCTGCCGCCTCCCCTCCCCCTAACCCTGCTGCCGCCTCCCCTCCCCCTAACCCTGCTGCCGCCTCCCCTCCCCCTAACCCTGCTGCCGCCTCCCCTCCCCCTAACCCTGCTGCCGCCTCCCCTCCCCCTAACCCTGCTGCCGCCTCCCCTCACCCTCCTGCCACTTCATCTCACCTTCCTATCCCACTTCCACTTCCATGCCCCAGTGCCTGTAATCCCTGTCTGTTATCTCACCCCTCTCTGCCACTCTCTCACGCCTCCCCACTCACTGATCCATCTTATCTGTGCCACCTTCACTCACATATTCACCCTTTCCCAGTCACCCATACTCATCCTCACACTATTATTTACTCATTCTTATTCACATACCTACCCACTGATCATTCATTACCTGTTATGTACTTTATAATTTACCATTCTCTTTCTTTTTTTTATTTTTCATACAATCTGACGCATCATTGAAGATATATCATTGTGACAGAGGAGGTGTGAGTTGGAGGGGAGGCAGCAAAATGGCAGGGGATAGGGCGACGTGGAGGCTATTTGTTTGTGACCACCTCTTACGGGATTAAGGCGTTTGGTAAAAGATAGATAGATAGACAGATAAATAGATAGATAGACAGATAGGCCGATAGATAGATAGATAGACAAACAGATAGATAGCATAAATACACTTGTTCTTCGATTGTAGTTTCAGACTGTTCGGAGGTATGGAATCATGGAACTGGGCAGGTATGTAATTTAGGCTGTCGTTATTGTGTACAGGTGTGGAATGATGACAGCTGTGATCTAAGGCTGAGCAGAGGTTTGTGAGTGTGTATAGTGGGTGCGTTGGTTTATGAGTGTGTTGATTTATGAGTTTATGAGTGTGTATTGTGGGTGTGTTGGTTTATGAGTGTGTTGATTTATGAGTTCTGAGTGTGTATAGTGGATGCGTTGGTTTATGATTGTGTTGATTTATGAGTTGATGATTGTGTATATTGAGTGTTAGTTAATGAGTGTGTTAGTTTAAGAGTTTATGAGTGTGTATAGTGGGTGCGTTGGTTTATGAGTGTGTTGATTTATGAGTTTATGAGTGTGTATAGTGAGTGTTAGTTTATGAATGTGTTAGTTTATGAGTTTATGAGTGTGTATAATGGGTGTGTTGGTTTATGTGGGTTGATTTATGAGTTCTGAGTGTGTATAGTGAGTGTTAGTTTATGAGTGTGTTGATTTATGAGTTTATGAGAGTGTATAGTGGGTGTGTTGGTTTATGAGTGTGTTAGCTTATGAGTTTACGAGTGTGTATAGTGGGTGTGTTAGTTTAATATTCTGGTAAAACAGCATCACTTAACTGATCTAATTGTTGTTGAAAGACACTACACTTAACACTTACAACACTGGTCAAGCCTGATTTAACACTTAACACTGGAAAAGCCTGTGTTTCAGTTAAATAGATATGTGTGTAACTGTCAAGGGTCATAGGGGTTAACACAGGTGTGGCGATGCAGGTGTAAGGTTTCCACTGTGTGTTGTGTTCAGGTGTGAGGCTAATATAGGCTGGGTTTACGTAGGCAGTGATAAAAGAGGTGTTGTGTGCAGGAGGAGAGCTTAAACAGGTGTAGTGTCCAGGTGTAGTAATGAGAAAGGTGTGGTGTGAAGGTAGGTGCAGGTGTACAGGTGTGCAAGTCCGTGTCGTCTCCATGGTGTTCTGTGGCAAGCTGGGATAGAACTCAGGAAGGCTGTGCTGCTGCTGTGCATATATGTTAGTGTGCAGCTGTAGTACTAACCTGATGTACGGTATTGTTCAGGTGTACAGGTGTGCCAGCCTGGGTCGGCTCTGTGGTGTACGGTGGCCAGTCGGGACAGGACTCAGGACCGCTGTGTTGCCCTGCCTCACATCTGCGACGCCTTCAACGACTGCCACAACGGAGGCTACCTGTCCGACGAGTACGGCTGTGGTGAGTAGTGTGGTGGTGCTGTGGTGGTGCTGTGGAGGTGATGTGGCTACCTTTCCAATGAGTACGGCTGTGGTGAGTGTTGTGGTGTGATGGTGCGATTGTGGTCGTGTGTGGTGAGTAGTATTGTGGTTCTGTTGTTTGGCTACCTGTCTTATGAGTACGGGTATGGTGACTGCGGTGGTAGTGCTATGATGGTGCTTTGGTGAGTGTTGTGCTGGTGTTGTGTTAGTGATGGCGCAGTGGTGTGATGATTATTGAAGTGACAAATGAGTGATGTGTAATATATTTGATTGCGGTGTGGTATTGTGATGAGTGTTGTGATGTGGGTGTGGTGGTGGTTGTGGTGATTGTGGTGCTGAATGTTGTGTTAGGGTTTACACAGATCTTGATGGAGTACTTTTATAAACTGTCAGTACCACAGTATATATTAAATAGCGTTATATATTACTACGAGTCTCTAGTTGTTATCCAAGGTCTTATGAGGAACCCTTTTTAAATCAGACAGATATATTAACTAATTAGAAGGTATTTTTTCAAACTTAGTAATGATCTTTTGCCCCTCTCAGCTCAGTTAATAGCCAGGTGTAGTTAGATTGGCAGGTCGATTTGAATAGTAACCAAGGAGACGCGGTCGTACCTATAACTAAGGCTCATCATATTCCGTATAGCCATAATTTACTATTCATATTGTGAGAATGGCCTAGTTATCTGTGTGTGTGTGTGTGTGTGTGTGTGTGTGTGTGTGTGTGTGTGTGTGTGTGTGTGTGTGTGAATCCTCTGGTTGTTTTTCAGCGGAGCAACTGTGCTGAGGAAGTGATAGTCATGGTGTTTTGAGTATTAATGTATAGTGTTGGTGATGATTGTGTGTTGCTTGTGTCAATTATTGTGTTGCAAATGACTAGACCTACTGCTGCTGCTGTTGTTATTATTGTTGTTGTTTATATGTCTGTGTTTTAATTATTATCCTTTGGTTGTGTTGTAGATGATGAGCGGTGTCGGGGAGATGATGATGATGATGGTGATGGTGATGATGATGAGTGGGTGCAGTGTGGGGACGGCCGCTGTCTGCCTCCATACCTCCGCTGCGACCGCAAGCGAGACTGTCTGCACGGCGAGGACGAGGCCAACTGCTGTAAGTGGCAGGGGGGAAGCAGGGAGGAAGGCCGAGGCCAGATTATGTGAGTGGCAGTGGGGAAGCAGGGAGGGTGGACGAGGCCAGATTATGTGAGTGGCAGTGGGGATGCAGGGAGGGGGAACGAGGCCAGATTATGTGAGTGGCAGGGGATGCAGGGAGGGAGACGAGGCCAGATTATGTGAGTGGCAGGGGGACGCAGGGAGGGTGGGACGAGGCCAGATTATGTGAGTGGCAGGGGGACGCAGAGAGGGAGGACGAGGCCAGATGATGTGAGTGGCAGGGGGGAAGGCAGGGAGGGAGAACCAAGCCAACCTCTGTATGGGGCAGGGTGAGACGGAGACAGGGAGACGAGACCTTGCATGAGGGCATCGGAGAGAGACTGTGGCATTGCAATTAACAGAGGAAAAATAAGGTGTCCCAAGGTTGCCACGTCTGCCCAAACCAGGAAGTTGCAAATGTTGACAAATTACTCATCATGATATTTACGGCTATAGGGATGGAAACCAAGAGCGAGTTGTTGGTTGCCAGACACATAAGCTTATATTAATTTTGAGAAATGTCAGTCGCATACTAATAAGAAAATTGGGTCATGTGTTTAAGATGAAACTTGAGAGTGAATGTTTGAAAGAGGAAAGGAAACGAATTTTAGTCTGTGAGTATAGAAATGGAGGATGTGGATGGATAGATAGATAGATAGATAGAAAGAGACAGACAGACAGACAGGCAAAGAGAGTGAGAGAGGGTGGGAGGGACAAAGAGAGACAGACAGACAGAGACAAACTGACAGACATAGAGAGAGAGAGAGACAGAGACAGAGACAGAGACAGACAGACAGACAGGCAGGCAGGCAAACAGAGAGAGAGAGTGAAATAAACGATGGCTGAAAGTCTGTAAAAAGTCTCCCTTTCCACTGAAAATTGAACAAAGACCCAAAATCAAAATACATTCTTTTTGAGATGCCTGAACAGACAGAGAGGCAAGTTGAGAAAGACGATCTCAGATTTGACCAGTTATGTACGTGAAGGATTGAGAATATCAATTAATTCTTGCATTAGAGAACTTGGCAGAAACGGGGGGAGGGTGTGACGGTAGACAGGTACTGCGTGTCCACCGTTATGGGGAAGGAATGTAAGCAGAAAGTGAAGAAAAAATAAGGTGGTCATTGAAACAACCCTAGTAAAAGGAGGGAGGTGCAACACTAATTCTCTCTCTCTCTCTCTCTCTCTCTCTCTCTCTCTCGGCACGATATACAACAAGTTTCCTAGGTCACCCTCGAGGTGTAATTAAGCCTTGAAGTTCCACGAAGCTGTCTCTTGTCCTTGTCCTTCAGTAATTATGGAGGGGGAAGGAGGGAGGAAATTGCCAGATACCTCCCTGTTCTGTGATCCTTTAAGACTTGGTAAGACTTGGTACCACACGTCTAATCCTTTCTTAAAACCATTATCTGTGAGGTAATTGTGGAATGAACAATACAGCAACGTGATGTACTGTATTTGGCAAGTTCTGTTTGATTTCTGTTACTCCTCGCGACTCACACCACACAACACGTCACTCATCAGCAGGACTCATTCACCTGCCGGTAATTGAGAGTATTATTTATATCAGTTTTACGCATGCTTATCTCCTTGTGTGATTCACCCAACCCGCGAGCTGTATAGTAACTGAAATTTAACTTCAATCCAGTCCCAGTAAAGTGGACATGTCACGAGAGCCAAGTGAAAATAATATTGAATTTTTATCGCTTAAGAGAGTTCACAGAAAAATATAATGTGGACACCAACACGAATTTCAGGAGATGCTGTGAAGTTGGTTTTTCTTTTTTTCCAATATTTTCATCAATTTTTGGTTATAGCTTCATGAAATGTGGTTAGAATTTTTCTGACACCCTCTGCATAATAACATTCAAAGTAAATTATATAGTTATTAGACTCTCACTTCCACCAAGTCAATAACAATTACCTACACACTTTAATATCAATTGCAGTCATAACACGAAGGTAATTATGGAAGCGACTCAGGGTAAACGCTTGCTAAATGTATACCACCTCTGCCACGTAACCAGCACACACACACACACACACACACACACACACACACACACACACACACACACACACACACACACACACACACACACACACACACACACACACACACACACACACACACACACACACACACACACACACACACACACACACACACACACACACACACACACACACAAGCACCCACTTCAGCATCGTACAGTTAGGCTTCTGACTATACCCACATTTAGGTCTCGCTTGCCTTCCATTTCGCCAGACTGCCATCATTGGAGTCCATATTTATGAAGATTCCCTCCTAGTTCCATGATAAAGAAGTCTCAATTGCAGTTAATTATCAGAAATCAGTGTGCTTTTCCGTATGCTATCCCCTTAATATTCATTCTCATTTGGTCGTGAGCTGAATGATAGATGAGGAGTATTGAAGGAAGGTAAAATAATAAGCCGAGAGTTCCATACACAAGTAAGCATCAGGAAAGGCTATGAATACGGGGCCTGGACTGTATTGGAGCCAGGGCAAAATTAGTGTGTGGCAGTAATGGTGGTAATATCTTTAAGCACTGATTCCCCGCACCAGCACGCCCTTTTGTACCTGTTTTTCACCCTTTATACAGTAGTTACCCCTACGCTAGTTCCAGTAAGAGAGAGAGAGAGAGAGAGAGAGAGAGAGAGAGAGAGAGAGAGAGAGGAAAGAAAAGAAGACAAAAGAATTATCGGAAATTGGTGGTCACTTTTGGGGGGGTTAAGTAATTTTGTATCTATTTATATATCTCTAAATTGGGTGGCATAATTTTATATAGTGTTACCTAGTCAAGATTATCAGCAAGTTGACTTTAATTACTTTACGCGAGATTATTCTACTCAGTAATAATACACAAAAAATATAATCTCAAACGTTATCACAGAGTTAAAGTGACATTAGCGATGACTGCTAAAAATGGAGCCTACGAGGAATGGCTGAGACGTAGCGGAAATGACGAAGGAGACAAGCAAGACGGTATAAGAGAAGGGAAACGCAAAACGGTAATAATAATGATAATAATAATAATAAAAGATATAGTAGATGAGCTGGGCGAACCTTTTAGCAGCAAAAAAAACAAAGACAAATACAGAATTACCTGGAAAAGAAGTTAGAGGATATTTCAAAGGGAAGTTGGGAAAGGTAGAGTTGGAAGTATGAGTAAGAGTAGTGGAGGAGTGAAAGGAATGGACGGTTGAGTGTTAGCAGAAAGAGATTGGATGTTGGAGAGAGTCAGCCAACATTTCAACCAATTTCTGAACGTGATAGCTTCGGGGTGAGGTAGACCAGAGGGAGAACGAGTGTGTGTACGTGGGAAAAAGAGAGATTTCAGTAGGAGAGAGATGTGTTCAAATGTGGATAAAATACAGACAGGAAAGGTTGCAGGGGTGGATGGTGTGAGTGGAGAAATGGTATAGTGGAGAGGGGTGGATAGTTAAACACTGGATCTGCTGTCTGTGTAGCTGAACTAGGGTCGTGAGAGATTACAGGAGGGGTGGAAGCTAAGTATTAATGTACCCCCTGTATAAAGAAAACGGTGATAGGAGAGACTATGGAACTTTAGCGATCTATCTATCTATCTATATACCTAGGCTGCTTCCCCCAAGGAAAGGGAGGTAGCCGAGACAGGACGACTCACTCTCCATTTACTCATCCATTCAAACACATTCATTCGCATCTTAGCCCCAAAGGGGAGAACGGACAGATCCTCACCGCATCACACCGCACAAGGGTCAACTGCGCAACGCAATCAGTGACATCCACAGCAGGGCCCGACAGCAGAACTGGTTTACCCCTGCCACATCATAACAGACCCATCCCCTTACCCGCACCTGACCTGACTAGCTGATCAGACCAAATGCGGGAGAATATCCCCTCAGGGCTGCGTCATCACTTATTCATTCACAATTTCTCTCCATTTATTTCTGTCACGCACAGCCACTCTTCCTTGCTCAACAGACATCCCTCTCGCATCCAGCGCTCTCTTCACACTGTCCATCCATCCTATTCGTGGTCTTCCTCTCAGTCTTACACCTCTCACATCAGATCTAGTTATCTTTTTCACCAATCGATAACTAGATCTGATGTGAGAGGTGTAAGACTGAGAGGAAGACCACGAATAGGATGGATGGACTTCCTCTCAGTCTTACACCTCTCACATCAGATCTAGTTATCTGATAGAAAAGATGTGTGGTGTATTGGCTGAATTGGTGAAAGCAAGAACAGAAAAATTGATGTGTGTGTGTGTGTGTGTGTGTGTGTGTGTGTGTGTGTGTGTGTGTGTGTGTGTGAGAGTAAGATGCACATAAGGAGGACAAGAGATGTGTTGATTCCGTATTTGTTAGGTATGTCAAGTAGTGAAATTCTTGCAAGAGGACGGAAGTTTATTTTTAACATTTATATATTTCGAGAGAGTACTAGACTGAGTAGCTTGACAGAATTATAGAGGGAACTGCGAGGTATTAGGTGGTAGAGGCTAGAGAAGGCAGATTGTAGGGATGGCTGGCAGGCACTGAAGAATATACTAGAAGATATTAGAGATTAGAAGAAAGATAAGACATAACATGGGTTGGCAGGTAATGTAGATGGAACTAGGAGTATTAGTAGGTAGAGAAACGTATATAGAAAGAATCTTACACACAATTGAAGCTTAGGAGAGTTAATGAATACACTCCCTGATCTGATACACCCACACTTACGCATATTATTGCCCTGGTGTCGTTTTTCACGCTTGGTCACCCCCTTCCCACTCCTTGGTCTCTCCTTCCCATTAATTCCACGTGGCTGAACTTCTCCCAGATACCATTGCCAACAGCAGCTCATCCTCCACAGCTCACCTACACGCCCCTCTCTCCAGCCCCTTCCTGTTTACAGTCTGTGGGATACATTGGTTAGAACGTTCCATCCCCACCTGATAGAACCCGAGTGTGATTCTAGGACCGATCGGACTGGCGGACTCATTTTGTTTCCCCCTAGTCCCTATTCAGTACAGTAAGGGACCTCGATGTCGTATAAACTTTCGGGTTGTGTTCTAGGGGAGGATTGAACCTAGCATAAAAAATAAGCAACCTTTATAGCCCTCGTGCAGTCGACAGGTGTTCATCCAATCATCACACCCAGCTGCCCACACCTGATCCGTCTCTCTTAATTCTCACCTGACTTCTCACCAGATACTTTGAGCTGTATCCTAGATGTTAGCCTTCCTAGCACTACTTCCTTAGCGATTTATTCTGCATACCGTTTTTAGCATCTTCCTGTCTGTCGTTCACTCATCCGGGCATTATCCCTTCCATACGATGACAGGGTTTTAAAATTCTATCTATCTATCTATTGCCAGACGCCTTAATCCCGTAAGGGGTGGCCACAAACAAATCGCCTCCATGTCGCCCAGTCCCCCGCCATTTCATTGCCCTGCTCCCAGCTCACACACCTCTCTTTCATATACTTCTCCACTCCATCCCTCCATCTCATCCTTGGCCTCCCCCTCCCTCTCCCCCAATCCACCTGACTCACATACACTCTCTTCGTCAGTCTCCCACTCTCCATCCTCTCCACATGGCCAAACCACCTCCATGTGTTTTAAAATTAATTCTTGTCATTTTTGGACTTTTTAAAATTTAGTTCAGGTGACCCTATTTTTACTGAGAGGGTTAATGAAGGCTGTATTTACGGAGCTGCATGAACTACTCTACCAGCCACTCTGCTTTTCATGTACCCAAACTATACTCTCTTCCCTCTAACCTGGCGTAAAATCACCATCTCTCTATCTTGAATACTTAATTGTAATAAGAGGTATACACTAAAATCCTAGTCACGAAGAAGTGCTATGGAAAGGATGAAGAGCCATAGTATTGCCACTGAGCTACGTGTAATTTGCTGCAAAAGGGCCAAAATCTCCCCCTATGGACTGTTCACCTTAACCTGGTCCAGATTTTCGTCTTTTAGTAATTTCACATAGTTCAGTGACAGAAAAAGACGGTGCTGCAGCTCTACATCCTTTCCATGGCACTTCTTCGTGACTAGCACCATATTTTAGTGTTAATCTATTGCCACAACTGAGCAGTGAAGCAGGAGAGATGGCATTTTTAGGCCAAGTTAGAGTGAAATGGGTATAGTTTAAAAGAATGAACTCTACTTAGATGTATCCTCGTCACTGTACAGTTTCGGACATAAATATTGATTCCCTGCTTGAGAGAGAGAGAGACATACCAAATACAACACGTCCATTTTCACACAGGTGACTCTCTCTACAAACCTCTTTCCTCATTCGTACTTTGTCAGCATGTGGAAGTGTTCAGTCTATCACTACCCCTCCGAAGAGCAGGTCTGGCCATACAGTGGATTAAATACAGATTGATACAGCTACCTAAAATAAGTGAACTCTAGATTGTTAAAACGATTAGTATCATGCAGTGGAGTATTAAAAAAGTATTATTCATCAGTCTCCTTCGCTGTATATTAGTGCTGTATATATTATCCCTTATATCCTGACACTGTGCGACTCAGGCAGGTCTCATCACTTAATGTTATCAGTGAATGTGTAATGCTATATACTGGAAAGCTGTACTGCATTGGTGGATATCCATAGATCTTTTGTAATATAATTGTGTGGATGCATCAGTACCAGACGGCTGTCATGTAAGGGAGGGAACGGACTAGGAGAGAGAGAGAGAAAGAGAGAGAGGAGCGATGGAAGAGAGACAGACAGACAGACAGAGAACACATCATCAGATTGCATAAGTCTTATTCTCTGGCCATCTATCAATTTCCCCATTTACCATTCGTCCCCTCCCATCGTCCACTCATAATCACATGGCCTGGGTATTGGCTGTTTCAGGAATATACCTGTCACTGTTATTACCTATTATTAACTGTTTCTAAAAAATTATATTCCTTTTTTGTGTGTACTGTCTTACTGTATGTTCTTCAAAGACAGCAATCATAATCCCTTTTTATTGTGTACTGTCTCAGTGTATACAGTTCCAAGACAGTTTATTTTCTTTAACCCCTTAACCGCAGGGCGTCACTTTCGTGACGCTCGGGCGCAATGGATCATACCGCGAGGCGTCACTTTTGTGATTCTGTGTTATTTTGAATTATCCCGGGCTTTCAAGTGGTGGCTTGTATCATCTATCAGTACTGCCAATGTCCAACACTAGTCAGCACTCCAAATCTCATCTGTACTCCCATCCATTGTTGACATTTTAGCAATTTTCCCCCCATCCTGACTCCCCTCCCTACCTGCCCTCCATTACCCTGTCCTCTCACCTCCCCGGCCGCGCTGCGGTAAGCAAATCTCCCCCGGATTTTTCCACAGATTTCATCCATTGAAATAAGCCCTATGCCCTATACTTATACAAAATAATATATACCAAAAAAAAATAAGGTAAGTGATAGTGTTATACACCAGGAATTGGCTAATTATCACCTAACAACACCTCACATGCATTCATTCGCTACATTACCACGGTAATTTCCCCTTTGAATTATGCCTTGTAATCTATGTCTGTAATAAAAATATATGTCAGAAAGGAAGGGAGAATCCTAAGTGGCATTTCATTCACCTGGAACTACCTATTTCTTTATTTATTACTGAGATTTTCTACCAATAATTTATTAGCATGTAAGTTATCAGCTGTCAGCCTCAGTGTCATTGTCAACCCTTGCCTTCTCAGATAAGCCGTGGCATTTAGTTCCTTGTCCTCTGCTGTGGTCAAACCATGTCGCGCTCGCACTCCGCCATTTCTGCCACTTCTGCGCCCATTGCAAAGGGTCCCGTGACCTCTACACCCATAAAAAGTCATGAGGGAAGCAGGAAAGGACTTAGTGACTCTGCAGTGGCACGTGAACTAGCAGAATTGTCTATGGTGATGATGGATAGTGATTTTGACTCTTCGGGTAAATCGTGTGATGAGCCGGGTGAGGAAATCGTGCCAGAAAGTGCTATTACGAGTGCTTCAGTGTCGGAAGTTATCCCTAGCTCCAAGGGAAAAGAGCCGTTAGTGCAGCAAGGGAAGGAATTTGGGAAGCGAGTGAAAAGGCGGCGTGTTAGCCCCAGAACAATGGCCCCGCGTGACCCAGCCCGCCATGAGTTCCGAGTTGATTCACCTCCCCGTTCCCCAAGCCCCACTTCACTCATTTCTTCCTCTTCGTCTGCTGAATTATCTCTGGAGTCTTCGTCATCGGAGTCACCACCAGCATCAACAGTGAAGGCAGGCTGTAGAGGAAGAGGTAAATCCTGGACAAGTAAAAGTAGAGTTGGTACTAGAGTAAGGGCTGCTAGTGTTGTATGGCAACCCAAGGTCAGTGCGAGTGGCCTTGAACCTGATAAATCTGCCTCACAGCCACCCACCACCCTCACCCACCCTACACCGCCATGACAGGGAATCCTGGACGCCATTGCGTGGACGGAAGGGTCCGATTTTGTGCCAGAACATTTAGTTTTTGATGAGAGCTCCTCAGGAGTACAGCCTGCCTTCACTCGTGACGATAATGCTGAGTGTGTGGACTACCTTTTGGCCTTCCTAGATGACGAAGTCATGCAGCACATATATGATGAGACCAACAGGTATGAATCACAACGTGCTGCAAGTGGTACAGGTGCAGCCAAGATGCAACAGTGGTCCATGCTGGGAGTGCAGGAGCTGTATGTGTTCTTTGCCCTCATGCTTCTCATGCCACACTCAAAGAAGCATGAGTTGGAAGAATACTGGTCCATGGACCCCTTACTACCCTCACCCACCTTCAATAAGTACATGGCCAGAGATCGCTTCCGGAACATCATGGGAAACCTGCACTTTGCCGACAACGATGTACCTTTCCAAACCGACCCACTCTGGAAGATCCGGGAGATTCTGAGCAGAATGAAGGATAAGTTTATGTCATTCTTCCACCCCTTTCAGAAGGTTGTCATTGACAAATCCTTGGTTTTGTTCAGAGGACGCCTTCGGTTTGTACAGTACATTCCAAGCAAACGCCATCGCTTTGGAATCAAGTTCTTTGTACTGTGTGACTGTAAGACGGGATACATCCTTGACTTCGTCATTTATTCAGCCAGCACTGTCGATTTGGATAAAACACACCCCCTTGGCTTCTCAGGCTGTGTAGTGAAAGTGCTCCTTGAAAAGTATTTTGGTGGGAATCATGTGCTGTATACAGACAACTATTATACAGCACCGAAACTTGCCAAATACCTTTCAGGGCACGGCTTTGGCTCCTGCGGCACTGTCAAAAGTAATCGTGCCCACTTCCCTAAATTCACAGAGGCAGGAACCTCGCAGTGAGGAGACGTGCACCTACGCAAGTCTGAGAAGATGCTGGCAATACGGTGGCATGACAAGAGAGTCGTGCACATGCTCACCACTGTACATAAGGGGGAAATGACAGACAGTGGGAAGGTCGACCGTAGGACAGGCGAACCTGTGATGAAACCTGATGCTGTGTTAGACTACAATATCAACATGCGGCTGGTGGACAAGTCCGACATGATGATTGGTGAGATCAACTGCCTCAGGAAGAATACTAGGTGGTACAGGAAAGTTTTTCTGCATCTCATAGATATGACGATGCTGAACGCCTTCATCCTGTACAAGATGAAGGTCAAGCCACCCAAGTCCTTCTCCCTGAGGTTGTTCGCCAGGACTTGTGTTCAGCAGCTGCTGGAAAGATATGGTAGGGTGACAGCAGCAACTCCAAGGCGCTATCCGGTAACACTTCCTGACCGACTTGAGCAGAGGGCGTATATGGATCGGCACAGACTGGAGCTAATGCCTGCCACAGGTAAAAGGAAGGCTGCGATCCGCAGGTGTCAGGTGTGTGCACATACCACCCGCTGCACACCTGACCACAAACGCACCTCTTGGCAGTGCACTGAGTGACAGGTTCCCCTCTGTGTTACCTGGTTCTTTGATTACCACAGTCAGAAGCAGTTCTAAAAGTGTAAGTGGGAAAGGAGAGTAATGTGGAAATAATGTGTAAATAATGTGTAAATAGCAAGTGAAAGCAATGGATGTTCAGTACATATGATTGAACAGTGTATTATAGTTTTATCTTACTGAAAGTGACAGTGACTAACATAGTGTAAGTGAAATAGAAGGGTAAATATTGAAAATACAATAGAAAATGTAAATAGTAATGTAAGTAATTAGTAATATATGAATATGATTACAAATACTTTATAACAGTGAAAGTGAATCCGTGGCTCTCTACGTATTTTACTGAATGAAAAATTGAATGACTTCAGTGACAATAAACTAATACTACTGAAGGAAACTTATG
>NC_137051.1:36620160-36827660 GCF_032717465.1 Coenobita brevimanus | reverse complement strand
CCACTTGACACGTAAATAAATAATAATAATAATAAGAAGAAGAAGAACTGTCTCGGTGGACGTTTTGGCCAAGAATTAATTGATTTGTACAGTATTCCATGTAAAACCAATCTATTTTATACAGTATTTATGGCACAATTCATAATCATTCCACTCGTCACGTTGATCCAGCACCTAATTAGAATAAAATACCCTCCAGTCATTCCACCGTAGTGCCTGTCCGCGTCCACACTCACCAGGTGCCTACAGGTGTCTACACCCCTCCCCCCTCGATCCCTCTTACCTGTCTGTCATTCCACCTGCCACGGCGTAGCTTCCACCCCCTCCATTTGCGTGTCACCCCAAAGGACTGTTTCCATTTGCTCCTGTGCGTATGGTAATCTTATTTTTCACTGTAGATATATATAGACAGACAGAGAGAGAGAGAGAGAGAGAAATAAAGCGATAAAAATGTGTGTGTGTGTGTGTGTGTGTGTGTGTGTGTGTGTGTGTGTGTGTGTGTGTGTGTGTGTGTGTGTGTGTGTGTGTGTGTGTGTGTACTACATTTTAATATGACCCATTCACACACACTGTATGTCTACTATTACCCTTCCCTGCCCCGGAGGGTCTCGGGGACTGGTATTGGTTTCACTCGGTTTGTCTGTTTGTCTGTCTCTCTGTTAACAACTTTGAGAAAACTACTGGTGCGATTTTAACTAAAATTACAGGGATGATGGACTATGACCTTCTGATCACCATATTAAGTTTTCGGCCAAACTTGGCCAAGGACCTGGCTGTAGGTCCAAAAAATGTTATATATATATATATATATATATATATATATATATATATATATATATATATATATATATATATATATATATAATATATATATATATATATATATATATATATATATATATATATATATATATATATATATATATATATATATATATTCGCCATAACTCCTTTCGAATTCATCATATTGACGTGAAAGCAAAACCTAAGGGTGGATCTTTCAAATCTGCATCCTATAACATGCCTCATTACATCAGGGGGGTCACCCCACGGTTAGCTGTACGGGGGTTGGGCCTAGAATTTCAAATGGGCATAAAATCGTCAATTTTCACCCGATTTACTCGAAATTTTATGTAACATCTTTGACCACATATCCCGTTGTGTTCATAGGTCAGCACTAAAATTACCGGGAACGGGTTTGCAATGCCTTGGCAACGCTTCATGTTTTATTTTTGTCTATCTCCATACGATTCTGTTCAGGTGCATGGAATATACCTGAGTCTAACCGGAATATAGCCTGCCTGACACCGATGTAACCTGGCTGTCACGCTGGCTGGTTATACAAACGTCCCTCAGCTCCCTCCCTCGTTCCCGGAAAAGGAATGGTGAACTGCAGAAAAAAAAAAAGGCCAGTTTCATCCTGCAGTCCACTGGGTTGACGTCCAGATGAGCCAGATCCACTGCAACATCATCGTTATCATCATCATCATCATTTTCATCATCATTTTCATCATCGTCATCATCACACTACGCCCACTAATGCACGAAGAGAGAGAGAGAGAGAGATCCAGAAAATGAACGCCAGTCGGAGAATTATCATGAGAAATTCCCTTAAAGTGGGTCAGACATCCATTCACTGATCTTTCACACTTCAAAACTTCTGCCTCGCCTCACATGTCAAACGATTCACACCAAAATGTTCCCCACAGTGCGTTTTGGACAGACACCATTCCCTTGACGGCAGAGGTAAAAAGAAAAGGGATGCGGATTTCGTCATACGCCTCTCCAAAGTTACTTCATCCGTCTGTTTCAATTCTTCGTCAGTCATTTTGCTTCCTTAGCCTATTAATTTTGCTTACTCAGATATTTACGTCCATCCACATTCTGTCTGGCCTTCCATTCTCCTTCCTGTCCCCAAACTCAATCCCAAACTCTATTTCACCACCTAACTCACACTGCTTCTCCCTTTGTAATCATATCAGGTACCCACAGCCAATTTCACTCTTCCTTAAGCACTTCCACTGCCTCCTTTCTTTTATATTCTCCTTTGACACATTAACTTTCCACTCAGACACAAGAACCAATCAAGTTCATACGTTCCAGAGCAGGCACGAAAGCGAGATCCGGGTTTTCGGAATAGTTACTACGTTTTTACTCTAACTTGGCCTAGATTTTCGCCCTTTTGCAGCTTATTTCACGAAGCTCAGTGGCAGAATAAGACAATACTGTGCTCTAGATCCTTTCCATGGCACCTCTTCGTGACTAGCATGATATTCTGACCTTGATGTACTGATATACCTCTGCATATAATGTGGAGAGAGCTAGTTTAGGCTAAGTTAGACAACAAAGGTAGTTAGTTGTTTAGATAAGGAGATTCACGGGCCACACCACCCACTCGCTTTAAGTTACCATCGCGTCACGAAGGGAATACCTGGGTAATGTTCTTTTACCCCCTGCCCCAAGGTGTCCAGCTATCCCCATAAAGAAAAAAGTAAGAATATGTGTAAAGAATTGTGTCAGTAGAAATATCAGTCTGATGCATGCGAGTAACACAAAAAGGTATAATATTCTGTTTATATATTTCTTATAATGTATAGTGCTACGGTATACTCACATGATTATACAGTGGCAGAGAATCATCCAGAGAGGTGAATAATCGTGGTATATAATCTTTCCCCTTACCCAGCAGGCCTTTCACAGGAGCTGGGTTACAACTCGCCTCCGTTACGCCTCCCTCAGTACACCCGTAAAAGCTTGTAATCTGATAGAACTTTTACAGAAGCTTCAGGACAGGATTTCAGTGGCGCTCCGGGGTGACAGCCACTCTGAATCGTATTACATCTTCCAGCATTCTCCTGTAACTCACTCTGAACTGAATGAAATCGTCTGAAATACTAGAGTTATGCTGGCCATGAAGGAGTTGATTTAAGGATTAGTGTGCAAGGAATATATATGCCTGATATTTAATTAGGCTTCGTCACTGAAATTCTAAGGTGGTTCTGAGGATGCCCTTATATCCTACCCATTGCCTCATATCCACCTCATATCCACACCATAGCCTCATATCCACCTCATACCCACCACCATAGCCTCATGTCCACCTCATATCCACCACCATAGCCTCATGTCCACCTCATATCCACCACCATAGCCTCATATCCCCCTCATATCCACACCATAGCCTCACCTCATATCATCCACCTTAGCCTTATATCCACACCATAGCCTCATACCCATCACCACAGCCTTATATCCACCTCATATCCACCACCATAGCCTCATATCTACCTCATATCCACCACAACAGCCTCATATCCACACCATAGCCTCATACCCACCTCATATCCACCACCATAGCCTCGTATCCACCTCATATCCACAACCACAGTCTCATACCCAGGTCATCCACCACCACAGCCTCCTATGCACCTCATATCCACACCATAGCCTCATACCCACCTCATACCCACACCAGCCTCATATCCACCTCATACCCACACCAGCCTCATATCCACCTCATACCCACAACCACAGTCTCATACCCAGCTCATATCCACCACCACAGCCTCCTATACACCTCATATCCACACCATAGCATCATACCCACCTCATATCCACACCATAGTCTCACACCCACCTCATACCCACACCATAGCCTCATAGTCACCTCATACCCACTACCACAGCCTATCCACCTCATATCCACACCACAGTCTCATATCCACCTCATATAAGCACCATAGCCTCATATCCACCTCATACCCACCACCACAGCCTCTTATCCACCTCATATCCACACCACAGCCTCATATCCACCTCACATCTACCACTTTAACCTCATACCCACCTCATATCCACCACCACAGCCTCATATCCACCTCATATCCACCTCATACCCACTACCACAGCCTCTTATCCACCTCATATCCACACCATAGCCTCATATTCAGCTCATATCCACAACCACAGTCTCATACCCACCTCATATCCACACCATAGCCTCATATGCACCTCATATCCACAACCACAGTCTCCTACCCACCTCATATCCACACCATAGCATCATACCCACCTCATATCCACACCATAGCCTCATATCCACCTCATATCCACACCACAGCCTCCTACCCACCTCATATCCACACCATAGCTTCATATCCACCTCATCCCCACACAGTAGCCTCATATCCTCCTCATATCCACACCATAGCCTCATACCCACATCACAGCCTCATATCCACCTCATATCCACACCAGCCTCATATCCACCTCATACCCACACCAGCCTCATATCCACCTCATATCCACACCATGACATCAGGAAACTCGTCAGCTAATTAAAAACGCCTTGTAGCAGAGAAAATCAAATGCAAAATCTGCTCTCTTGTTGAAACAGTAAAGTATTTCAAGAGTATTACATTTTTTGCAGGGTATCAGGGTAAATAGAGATAGATGGATTGATAGATAGATGGATTGATGGATAGATAGATAGAGAGTTTGACTGGCAGATAGATTCATGGTTTCCCCAGACGGTTTTATTCAGCTCACCCTCCCTGCCACCATCCCTCACCCTCCCTGCCACCAGTCCTCACCCTCACTGCCACCAGTCCTCACCCTCCCTGCCACCACCCCTCACCCTCCCTGCCACCACCCCTCACCCTCCCTGCCACCATCCCTCATTCTCCCTGCCACCACCCCTCATTCTCCCTGCCACCATCCCTCATTCTCCTTGCCACCACCCCTCACCCTCCCTGCCACCACTCCTCACCCTCCCTGCCACCACCCCTCACCCTCACTGCCACCACCCCTCACCCTCCCTGCCACCACCCCTCACCCTCCCTGCCACCACCCCTCCCTACCACCACCCATTCCCCTACCCTACCACCACCCACTGCTCTCCCCTGCCACCACCCTGCCAATCCCCCCTTTGCTCCCCTGCATTCCCCTTCCCATCCTCCCTTCTCACCCTTTTTCTGGACTGTAGGTAGGCAAGAAAAAAACATGTGAACTTTATAATAGACTTGCAGACCTTTTTAGTAACTTTTTTTTTTTTTATCAAGGACCGACAAAGGACCAAAGACTTAAAATACATAAAAGGTCCAGGTGGGGATTTAATAACAGTGATAATATTAACGTGAATTAAAGTCGATTCGTCCAGACCTGAAAAATCTCCTTTATTTTGTGGTCACGAACGAAAAGAAAAAGAAGTGCGTTCAAGATGTGCACAGAAATTATTGATCTTTTCGCTAGGAGGATTTATTGACATTATTCATGACCTTTACTAGGAGGATTTATTTGATTCATTCTCTTCACTAGGAGGATTTATTGACATTATTCATTCTCTTCACAAGGAGGATTTATTGACTTTATTCATTCCCTTCACTAGGAGGATTTATTGACATTATTCATTCTCTTCACAAGGAGGATTTATTGACTTTATTCATTCCCTTCACTAGGAGAATTTATTGACTTTATTCATTCCCTTCACTAGGAGGATTTATTAACATTATTCATTCTCTGCACAGGGAGGATTTATTTACTTGTTCATTCCCTTCACTAGCAGGATTTATTTACGTATTCATTCTCCTCACAAGGAGGATTTATTTATTTTATTCATTCTTTTCACTAGGAGGATTTATTGACATTATTCATTCCTTTCACTAGAAGGATTTATTTGCATTATTCATTGTCTTCACTAGGAGGATTTATTTTATTCATGGTCTTTGATAGGAGGATTTATTTACTTTATTCATTCCCTTCACAGGTGGTTTTACCTAGGTAAAGGAAGGCTTCTTGAACTGGATGGGATAAAACACGGCTTTAGTAATCCCTTTCACTAATCCAAATCATTCAGAAGTTAATGTTAATCTGTTGCTACTCCGGCAGAAGCTATCACACACCAACAGATTTGCGAATTTTATGAATCAGATGAAACGTGTATGCGATTATTATATGCCAGGTTGAATGCTAAAGTACATACAGCCAGAGGAAGAGTGTACACATTCTAAATAAACCACTATTGCCACAGACACGCAAAGATTCTGCTTATATGCAAAAATTTATGAATTAAAACGAATACTCAGAGATCAGCACCTACATATGAAACAAAATAAGCACTCAGAGATCCTCACCTACGTCCTTCACTAGCTCTAAGGCCCAAATATCTGCCCTTTACCCTGTGTCCTAGACCTTCCACAACTGTCATAGAAGGATTTAAGTAACGCAAAAGAGGACAGTAAAGTGTGAGGAACAGAATAAGTCACTTAGGAATAGGTGTTAGTGAGCGTCCTCACTTCATCACGGTGTTATCATAAGAATTCAAGTAACAGACGAGAACAGTCAGGTGTATGGAACAGAATGAGTCGCTTAGGAATAGGTGTTAGGGAGCGTCCGTAGCCGAACAGAATTCGTGCCTTAAGTCGTTTCGGCCACCTACAGACGATTTTATTTGACTGCAGAGATCTTAGGTACTGCCAGGGATTAGGAACAGACGTCTTTAACCCGTTCACGGCCAGGGTTCTCTCCTAAGCTGAAGGTAATAGTCTGGAGGAAAATCATCTAAAGGAAATAGTCTCTTTGAAATCGTCTGAGGGAAATAGTCTTGGGGAAATCGTCTGGAGGAGAAATCTTATGAAGGAAATCGTCTGGGGGAAATCGCCGAAAGGAAATTGTCTCAAGGAAAATCATCTGAGGGAAATCGTCTAAAGGAAATAGTGTGGAGGAAATCTTATCACGGGAAATCGTCTGGAGGAAATCGTCTCAAGGAAATCGTCTGAAGTTAGAATAAAATACAAAGCACGTCCTCAGGTTGAAGGGGTTAGATTCGTCAGTGCTGTGACGTCCTGTATTTTCCTGCTCCCCCAGACGATTTTCCTCAGTTTCTAATTTTCCTCCATCTCTCCTCCTTCTCCTCCATCTCTCATCCTTATCCTCCATCCCTCCTCCCTCAGTATCTCCATTTCTCATCCTTATCCTTCATCCTTCCTCCCTCAGTATCTCCATTTCTCATCCTTATCCTCCATCCTTCCTCCTTCAGTATCTCCATTTCTCATCCTTATCCTCCATCCTTCCTCCTTCAGTACCTCCATTTCTCATCCTTATCCTCCATCCTTCTTCCCTCAGTACCTCCATCTCTCATCCTTTTCCTCCATCCCTCCTCATCCTGTTTCCATATCTCCTCCATGCCGTCTGTCTGCTCCATCACTACAGCCACATACCTCTTTCTCAACTATCATCCAGGGTCATAATAATTAGCTAACAACTCATTAATAACTACCCCCTAATTGCCCTTTCCAACTGTGATTATTAGACGTTATTTTTAGCCATAACTTGTGCAAATTACTCTCTTCATGGCTTCAGGCTAAAGTTAATTACACGTTGATAAGGTAATTAATGTAATATATCTCTGGGCGTGTGTGTGTGCGTGTGTGTGCGTGCGTGCGTGTGTGTGTGTGTGTGTGTGTGTGTGTGTGTGTGTGTGTGTGTGTGTGTGTGTGTGTGTGTGTGTGTGTGTCTGTGTTTGTGTGTGAAGTATAACGCAATTTTTTTTTAACGATTTAGACCAGACTTGGTGGTAAGGTGGAGGGTAAGCAAAGGATGAAATGATTTGCGGAAAACTAGGTCAGAGGTCAAGGTCACAAAGGAAGGTCAATGCAATTTTTGATCCACATTAATAAATCGCTAAGGAAAAGGTGTTAGGGAGCCTCCTTACCCTACGAGAAGACTAACCCTGATCATACCGAAGAGACCCGTATTCACATCGGTTGAGGAAGCTCCGTAACACCTTTTCCTAAGCGATTTATTTTGTTTATTACACCTTCTATGTTATATAAATCCTTCCAACATCTCCATATTCTATATAAATCACGTACAAAATGATATCCAACAGACGTATCCGGAAATGAATCGCCAAGGAAGAGGTGTTAGGGAGCTTCCATACCCGACCCATTTTGTCACATCTGTTCCACGCACCTGCTCACCTTCCCCGACACCACACACCTCCCGTCACCTTCCCTAGGCCTTTACTCTGCTGCTACGTCCACCTCCATCCACATTATTTCTCATTTTCGCTGGACATTTATGCTTTCCCATGGCCATACACTTTCATATTAAGACTATATTAATTTTCTTTAGAGCACAGTAATTTTCCACACCGTGTCACTGTCTCACTTTCCCCATCCTTTCACAAGACTCCTACCCAACCTCTCTCATTCTCCCTGGCAGTCTGACCCTCCCTCAACCCTTCCCTCCCTCCCTTACCCCCCCTCATCTTCCCCTCAGCCATTTTTTCTCAGCGCCCTCATTCGTTCCCGCCTCCATCCCGTCATTGATCTTTGCAGCCTGTCTTGTCTCGTGTGTGCAAAAAGATAATCCTGTTGACCGAGGCGTTTTATTGATTTCTTAGGCTCACACCGACTCTCTTTCTTTCATCCGCTTATACAGACTCACCTTTCTTTCCCTCACTCACACCGACTCTCTCATAATCACACCCACTGCTTCACTCTCTTCCTCTGCGCCTCATCTTCTGTTTTATTCACACCCACACACCATCATTCTGTTTTGTGCCCCACTCCCACACCGTCTGACTCTCACTGCCTAACTTTTTAACTTTTTCTCGCACTCACACCGCCACACACACCCACACCCACTTAAAGCACTCTTTCACACACACACACACACACACACACACACACACACACACACACACACACACACACACACACACACACACACACACACACACACACACACACACACACACACACACACACACACACACACACACACACACACACACACCATCACTTGTACCTCGCGGCATTTTTATTCGCTTTCTCTCCCTTCTCAGTCTGTTTTCGTCTCTCCTTCCTCCTCCTCCTCCTCCTCCTCCTCCTCTTTCACATTACTTAATCTCACACAGCCATTTCTTATTTTACCTTTCCACTTGTATTCATTTGTGTTCCATTATCCAGTATTTCTCTCCCTGTTTACTCATCTCTCACTGCTGCATCTTTTTCAGTGTCCTGTCTTTCCCTTTTTATATTTCCTTTTTTGATAAGTATTCCTCTTTCTTTTCTGTTACATTTTCTCTTTCTGTGTACCCACCACTCACTGCCACATCTCTCTCGTCCTCTCACCTTTCCCTTATTTCTTTGCTTTCCCCTCACTGTCGCTGGTAACATAATGTATGCATTACACTCCTTCACTCGCCACTTTTCTCCGACACTCCCTTTGCGTCCCACTTCTCACCATCTTTTTCCCTCCCTGCCACTACCTCTCACCGTCATTCGTGTCACAACATGTAGAAAAGTATGAGACAGAAGGAGAACTGAGTATGGTATTTCTTCATATTTTTTCCATTAGACATAAAACTCTACATAAATCAAGAAGTTTTAGCATAGTTATTTCTTCCGTCCAATGTACCCAATAGTGAGGTCAGCGATGGAGACCCTTCCTCTAAATTCAATCCTATATTCGGGCTTTCAGTGTAGATCTATAGCGTAACTAGTTTACTCCAGCAAAGAGCCTCGCATTGGGCCAACCGACCTCACAATATCTCCACTATGAATCCAGGGGTAGATACAGTGAGTGGGGATAGTGTAGAGAGTGAGGATGATGTGGACAGTGAGAGGGGATGGCAAGGAGGATGAAAGATAAGCATATTCAGTAACCAAAGTTTTTACCTTCCCCTAGGAGTCCAAGTTACAAAGAACCCATAACCAAACAGACCCACTACAGTTAATACAGTGAGGGAGCAAAGGAGGGTTGGGGACTGCAGTTTGTCATACACCTCAGCCTTCGGTACCTATGGCATGAACTTACTCCAGACATTTGAGAGAGAGATCTGTGACAATTTAGTGTACGCTGTCTAACCCTAACTTCTTATCATTTAATCCTACCCCTGACAGGAGGAATGTCATTGCCAGGATTTAGCACCGAATGCAAGCTTGTTATCCTTTGTTGATTCAGGAGTTCGAAGCTTTGATAAGTTGGGTTGCAGGATGTCACTGTTTCACCTGGGAAAAAAAAAAAAAGTTTCGAACTATCAACACAAGGTATGTGGTCGTCATGAATCTTGGGCAACAGCTTTCTTTCAACCCGGGATGAGGATAGAGGATAAGCGGGAATTATAACTCACAAAATTACTTCCTTTCATCACCTTTAACCACCCACCTCATCCACCCTTCACTCTTACAGCCACTTGCTCTCTCTCTCTCTCTCTCTCTCTCTCTCTCTCTCTCTCTCTCTCTCTCTCTCTCTCTCTCTCTCTCCTATCCCTAACCTTTCTCATGTGCCCTTGCGTCCACCTCCCCTCACCCTCCCTGCCACACCCTTTCACCCTCCCTGCCCCCACCCTTTCTCACCTGCCCCTTCCCTGTGCCACAGCGGTGTTGACGTGCGGTGCTGGTGAGTGGCGGTGCGGCAGCGGTCAGTGTGTACCGCAGGAGGCTCGCTGTGACCGCACCTTCGACTGCCACGACAAGACCGATGAGCTTGGATGTGGTGAGACGCAACACTATCTTATGTTGTGTTGCATCTAGTTACTTAAGTGTTGTTAGTTACCTGTGTGTTATTTCTTGTCACCTGTGTTCTGTTCCAAGTTGCATGCATGTTCTGTTCCTTGTTGCATGCGTGTTCTGTTCCTTGTTGCATGCGTGTTCTGTTCCAAGTTGCATGCGTGTTCTGTTCCTAGTTGCATGCGTGTTCTCTTCCTAGTTGCAAGCGTGTTCTAATGACGTTGTGCTGCCTGTTTTCTTACTTTAATTTCGTGTTCATCCGTGTTCCCAGTTTGAAGACGTGGAGACTTTTTATTCGCAGTTACTTAAGTCTGCTGTGAAAAAAAAAAAACGTCATTCGCGTGTCCCTTGTTGTCTTAGAAGCAAGTTTATAGCCCATCCTTCCTCCAAACAACCAAGCAAGCAAACAAAACATCTAGGAAACTAAGGAAGAAAGCTACATCTCTTAGGCATTCTTAGATAATTACTAGATCCCTTTGATGGAGTAGCACAATACATTTAGAGGTAAGCAAAGTATATAAGATGCTTAATTTTTTAGTGTGGGAGCTTCTCGGAGCGGCCCTGTCCTTGAGTCACTTCCTAAGGATTTTCGACGCGAGGTGTTTCATTTCCATAGACTTTAGTGAAGCTTTTTATTTCAACCCCTTCACTACGAGAACACTATCACGCAATAACACCTTGGGGTTCTGATTCTTTCTATACCTAACCCATTCTCTCTCTCTCTCTCTCTCTCTCTCTCTCTCTCTCTCTCTCTCTCTCTCTCTCTCTCTCTCTCTCGGATAATGGTCATATTTTTAATACTGGATCGAATCAGCTAAAATCTATAATGTTTTTTTTTGCATATAATAACACACTGCAAATAATGACAGAATTATATATCAGTTTGTAATTATGAAAGGGGTATTATTATTATTATTATTATTATTATTATTATTATTATTATTATTATTATTTTTGACGAATGAAGAAGTGAAGGAACGTTGTGGGGTAGATGTGGATGTGGTTGAAAAGATTAGGAGAAATACACTGAGGTGGTTTGGACATGTGGAGAGAATGGAGAATGAAAGACTGACTAAGAGGGTGTATGTAGGTGAGGTGGAGGGAGGGAGAGGGAGAGGTAGACCGAGGATGAGGTGGAGGGATGGAGTTGAGAGGTATATGAGGGAGGGGGGGGTGAGTTGGGGGGAGGGGAGTCAAATGGTGGGTGACAGAGTGACTTGGAGGCGTTTTGTCTGCGGCCACCCTTTGCGGGATTAGGGCGTCGGGCTATAGATAGATAGATAGATTTTTCAAACTTAAAGAATGTATTTTTAACACCTCCAATAAACGATCTGAAAATAAAAATGTGGCAGCCTTTTTATTACTGCAAATATATGAAGGAAGTTTTTACAGTAGACTTAAGAAGATTTGAGCTGAGGTCTTACGTGTACCAAAGGACAGACTTAAGAAGATCTCGAGGAAAAGAGACTTAACAGAGATGTCGCAAAATATCAAGACGCTGCGTAAGCCTCCACCAGGTGACCAAGGCTTAACTGCACGGTTAGGGAATTAAAAATTATTCTATAGTGGTAGTAGTAATAGTAGAAGTAGTAGTAGTAGTAGTAATAGTAGTAGTACCACCACCACCACCATTATCATCATCATCATCATCATATTTTTAAAAGCTGTTATTGTTATTTATAATTCTCCTATTTTCCCTTGTCGATTTCGCTTCTTTCGTCATTGTTTTTCGTTATTTTACATTGTTCGCTTACTGTCCTTTTATACCTCCCGCTGCACGCATGAGTCTTTGTACTGGTTCTGTTCCTGTTTCCCTCCCTTCCCCTGTTTCCGGACCTTCTGTTACCTGCCTGTTGCCTCCCTCCGTTACCTCCCTCCCTCAACCTCTGATCTGTTTTCTTACCCAGCCTCACTCGTATGATACTTTTTATATGACCCTCTGTTACTGTCCCCTTGTACCCTTGTATTCTTCTGTTGCTCCGTTACTTTTCGGTTACCTTCCTCCTGTTATCTCCCCCCGTATTTTTCCCTTGACCTTGTGACCTCATGCTCTGACCACCGTGACCTGCCGTGGCCGTGTTTGACCCTGCTGGTGTGGTGATGTGGTGGTGGTGGTAGTGGGCAGTTGTGCAGTGGAGGTCAGTGTCTCCGGGTTAGATGTTACCTTGTTCCTTCATATTTTGTCTCTGTGACCCCTTGACCCCTGCCGTGACCCTAGATGCCATCCCCTCCTGCAGGTGGTACAGGTAGTGCAGGTGTGGTGTGGTTTGGTGTGGTGTGGTTTTGATGAGTGGCAGTGTGGTGGTGGTACATACTTCTGTTAGTCTTTTATTTTGCTTCCTAACTCTGTGACGCAGCCCTGAGGGGATATTCTCCCGCATTGGTCTGATCAGCTAGTCAGGTCAGGTGCGGGTAAGGGGATGGGTCTGTTATGATGTGGCAGGGGTAAACCAGTTCTGCTGTCGGGCCCTGCTGCGGATGTCACTGATTGCATTGCGCAGTTGACCCTTGTGCGGTGTGATGCGGTGAGGATCTGTCCGTTCTCCCCTTTGGGGCTAAGATGCGAATGAATGTGTTTGAATGGATGAGTAAATGGAGAGTGAGTCGTCCTGTCTCGGCTACCTCCCTTTCCTTGGGGGAAGCAGCCTAGGTATATAGATAGATAGATAGAACTCTGTGACCTCCTCCTCCTGTGACACGGTGTGGTGCCTTTACAGGTGGCGTTGGTGTGGTGGAGTGTGGTGGTGGTGGGCGTCGGTGTGGTGGTGGTCAGTGTTATCTTGTTGCCTTTGACTTTGTTAGATCCCCCTGTGACCTTCCATGACCCCGTGTTTCTTCCCTCTCCCGCAGGTGGCGCTGGTGTGGTGGAGTGTGGTGGTGGTGAGCGTCGGTGTGGTGGTGGGCAGTGCATCCCCATCAGTCTGTGGTGTAACTGGATCACCGACTGTCCCGACGCATCAGACGAGAGACACTGCCGTAAGTACCTCCCTCAGGACTCACTCACGCTCTGCTGTCTGTTGGAAGTAGTTTTTTCGCCAGTGTAGCTCGTGATGGTGAAGCAGACAGGATTTGTTGCCTTGGAGAGTTTTGGGAATATTGTACAGGTTTTATTGATATGTAAATTTATGAAGGTAATATGATATAATGAGTAGCTATGTTTATGTTATTTGTTTATGTCCCACTAACTCACACAGCTGTAATGAAGGGCTAACTGCGCTCTCTCCTCTTGGCCTTCAGTTTCCCCTCACTCCATCTTGCACTCACCTTCCTTACTAAACTATAAAAAGAGATTACCACTAGATGTTAGGAAATTAGGATAGTTATATTGAAACTAGAATATTACCTAGAACATCAGCACTAGTAATATGATGCCGGTCACGAGAAAAATATTGCGAGAAAAATGTACAACCATGTTTATTTTCTTTACGTCTCTTTTGATGTTTATTTATTTCCTTCATCGACATTCCATCGGTAACCTTCCTGAGGATTATTAACCCATTCACACCAAGGCCGCAATTTCAAAACGTGTTCTGTCCTCATAATTTTAACATTAGTAGGCTTTTCACACTGGAGTTATGAGGTACAGATTTCATTAAGCCGATCAACACAAGGTCGTCCCTAACCCGAATATACAGTAATGGAAAGAGAGAGAGAGAGAGAGAGAGAGAGAGAGAGAGGAAGGGGGCCAGACAGGCCATGTATAGGTAGGGTGGGTTGTGTGGCAAAGGATTTATATACAGCGACGCAGCCACGGGGGGCCTGGGGGAACCGAGCCCCCAAGTTAGAGTGTGCCCTGACCTCAATGCTTAAGAATGTGACAGTTTCAATTTCTGTTGTGCTAGACACGTTAAGAGGATATAGCGCTGTTAGCACACTGGATATAGACATTGAATTTAGCACATTGGATTTAGCACACTGGAATCAGCACGAATTTAGCACATTGAATTTGTCTTATTGGATTTAGCACATTTAATTAAAGCATTGAATTTAGCACACTGCATTTAGCACATTGGATTTAGCACACTGCATTTAGCACATTGGATTTAGCACACTGGAATCAGCACGAATTTAGCACAATGAATTTGTCTTATTGGATTTAGCACATTAGATTAACGCATTGAATTTAGCACATTGGATTTAGCACACTGCATTTAGCACATTGGATTTAGCACACTGCATTTAGCACACTAGATTTAGCACATTGGATTTTACTTGAAAGTGAGCACGTACCCAGTGGCCCTAGTGAGCCACACACAATCGAACCTGGCTCCATCCTGGCACCTGACCCTCTCCCAGATTTGAGACCTGACTACGCCACTGGTAATATATAGCGTTTTACGGCTGCCTCTATAGTAAGTCAGGTCACACCGCCTCACAGGACAGATGGCGAATCCATGGGGAGGTATGTGTCTCCGTCTGACGTGTGTGTGTGTGTGTGTGTGTGAGAGAGAGAGAGAGAGAGAGAGAGAGAGAGAGCGAGAGAGAGGGGGGGAGGGAGAGAGAGAGAGTACACCCCGATCACGTCACTTCACATGGCAGGTGGTGAGCCCTCTGGGAGACATGTTTTTCTGTGTCAGAGAGAGAGAGAGAGAGAAAGACAGACAGACAGAGAGAGAGAGAGAGAGAGAGACAGAGAGAGAGATGGGGGCGAGGGTGGAGTGAGAGTGAGCAGGATTATGAGTGAGAGTGTAAGTGTGATAGAGAGTGTGGGTGTGAGAGCTGAGGTGTGAGTGGTGAAGTGATACCTCATTAAACTAGTGAGGTCATAATCTGTGACCTTCATTCTTGACTTTTTTTTTTAGTGTAGTATCAGATCCCAATTTCAAAATTCGTTGGTATAGAGAGACCATATGAAAAAATATATATAAATGCTCTTAGTTCAGCTGATCCATTTCTCTATTTTTTTTTTTTTTTCCGATTCGACGGCAGCAGCATCCAAAATCATAACCATTATTTTCTTTATCTCGTTTTTGCATTTTCTTCCGACCTATAATGTTAAGAGGGACGGGAGGGAAGGGGAGAAAAATACAATTGTAATTTTGCTGGGAGTCTCATGAAAATTTTGGCAATATTTAGAGTGATCTTTCAAAAATTGTATAGTTGTATGTGTGAAGGGGGGGTTTCCAGGTACCCCCCTCAAAAAGAAAAAGGAAAAAGATTGAAAAGAAAACTCCTGGATGCTTCACTGGAACTAATTAAAAGACAGGTAGACAGGTAAGTTTATATATAGAAGGAGAAAGACACGTGCGACCTGCGGCAAAGTGCGTTACCTGCCAAAGTGCGTTGCCTGCCAAAGTGCGTTACCTTTCAAAGTGAGTTACATGACGGAGTGCGATACCTGCCAAAGTGCGTTACCTGCCAAAGTGCGTTACCTGCCAAAATGTGTTACCTGGCAAAGTGTGTTACCTGCCAAAGTGCATTACCTGCCAAAGCATGTTACCTGCCAAAGTGTGTTACCTGTGAAAATGCATTACCTGACAGTGCGTTACCTGCCAAAGTGCGTCACCTGGCAAAGTGCGTCACCTGCCGTAGTCCCGGCGGGAAGTGGTGGGAGGTCGGGCGGGCTGTCAATTGTACCCTGGACGTCGCTTCTTCTCGTGTCACGTCGCCAGCGGGATCAAAGACCTGACATCTGCATCTCCCGCCTCGAGTAAATGAAGGAAATTTGGGTTCATATCACAGGGTTTAACCATTTCCATCAGTGAACCTCTTTGAAGTGCTTGTGAGGGTACTTTTGGGTTCATATCACAAGGTTTAATCATTTCCATCAGTGAACCTCTTTGAAGTGCTTGTGAGGGTACTTGTGGCACGTATTGGTCTTGGGTCCGTATTCTCTTGAGTTAATGAACCTCCTTAACTCCTTTTCCTCACCGATTTATTTTTGGATGTGGCTGGAGGGAGGCAGAATGGGAGGGGGGAGGCCGAAGAAGAGATGGAGGGATGGAGTGGAGAGGTATATGTGAGAGGGGGGGTATGAGCTGGGGGAAGGGCAGTGAACTGGCGGTGGGCAGGGCGACATGGAGACGACTTGTTTGTGGCCATCCCTTACGGGATTGAAGCGTCTGGCAATAGATAGATAGATAGACGTTACTTATGCAGAATATGGTGATAATAGAATGATTTAAGTAACACAGAAGAGGAGGGCAAGGAGGTATAAGCAAAATAAATCGCTTGAGAAGAGGTGTTAGGGAGCTTCTTTAACCGACGAGAATACGCCGGTTAAGGTAGCGCCATAGCACCTTTTCCTAAGCGATTTATTTTGCTTTTTACACCTTACTCTCCTATTCTATATTATATAAATCCTTCAAAGGTCACAATATTCCGCATAACGTAAAAAAGATATTAACCAGCATCATCCAAAATAAATCGCTAAGGAAGAGGTGTTAGGGGTGGGATATTCGAACGTATTTACGATCGCACCCAGGTCGTAACTTGGAAGACCTAGAGACACGTGGATATTACGAAGAGATGGCAATTTTCGGCAATTTTTCGGCCAAGTTAAAGTGAAAAGAGTATAGCAATTAACAGCATGAGATCAGCAGTTTAAAAGTTCTATTATTATTTCTACCCTTTCAGCCCAGCTACGTAATTTTTTTTTTTATTCTTTCTCCCTCAAATTCCGGAAGGATTTGCAATAGGGATAAGGTTAACTGGGAAAATTTTGGATCGTATTTAACCCCTCCCCCCCCCAGTTCGAAAAACAAGGCTTGAAAATAATGAAAAGTAACACATCATAGGGTTGGAAAGGTTAAGGATCATGCAACTGTTACGTGCACTGATCCGAAGGGTCATGCAACTGTTACGTGCACTGATTCTCCACTCGTATTAAGGGTTATGCAGCCGTTACGTGCACTGATTCTCCACTCGTATCAAAGGTCATGCAGCCGTTACGTGCAGTGATTCGAAGGGTTATGCAGCTGTTACGTGCACTGATTCTTCCTCGTTGGTGTTATATTTGCTTTACTTTGATGCACAGACATTAAAAAAAATAAAAATGCAAAATGAAATAAGGTAATATCCAGTGCAAGTTGTCCTCCTGTTAACTTATTTATCTTATTGTAAAGCTGAGGGAGAGAAGAGAGGGAGATGGAGGATGGGCGGATTGCATTTGTAATCCGGGTCAGCTTAATCCACCCAGAATCAGCTTAATCCAGTATCACTTTAATCTGTTGAAGCCTCACACCCAAGAAAGTAAATTGGATCTGTTTTTAGCAGAGAAGGATATTTAACTTTCCATGGGTACCCATCTCTCTCTCTCTCTCTCTCTCTCTCTCTCTCTCTCTCTCTCTCTCTCTTCTACTCCATACTGGGCCTTTTTGTTTTCCAGCCCCTTCTAATCCCTCCCCAGTAAAGATAACATTAAACAAACACTGTATAATTTTGAACAGTTATTCTCATTACTAACTTGGTCGTGTTCATATATTTTTCTTTATTCTAGCTAACGCCAAGCTATATTAATTAGCTGAGAGAGAGAGAGAGAGAGAGAGAGAGAGAGAGAGAAAGAATCTAGAGACAAATTTAATGTTCAGTTTCAACTAACACCACACGATATAATTCCAATGAGTCATAGGAGCCTGGGAATATTAAAGAAATTTCGGTAATTTCCCCCTACAGACTCATAATGCTATTCCCCTCTTCCATCTTCTTCACACATTCCGTTTTCTTTCCACGTTCTGAGCCGAGGTAACACTACGACAATCCTGGGTACGCTCCTACAATTCTATTGTTTGTACACTCTTCCCTCTACCTCGTTCCCTCGTACCATCGTCCCACGTTTCTCCTCCGCCCCTTAGTCATAAATCATCCCCACCATTTACTTATTTATGTGTTTATTTATTTATTGTTACACTGAATCACTCTCTCTTCCTATCATCACACTTATACCCTCAGTCCTAAGGGTTATTTTTCTCCCCTCCCTTTACAGCTGTCCTTGCTTTTATCTTTATCCTTTTCACAATTCTTCTCTTCATTCATTTCCCTTTTAAATCTTTCTGCTTCCTTCTACTCTTCTCTCCCTCTTCCTTCTACCTCCCTCGCCCTTTTTTATCACATTTGTCTTCCTCACCCTTCATGCTCTCACCTTTTCCCACTGTTCATCTCTCCTTCTCTCTAACTTTCACTAACTCTGACTTTCTTCACCTCCACTCTCTCTATTATCCATCCATCCTCTGCTTCTCTCAAGTTCCCTCTCCCTTCCTCTGTCCCCTTCCCCTTAATTCTCTCTCTCCCTCTTCCTCCCCCACCTTCTCCAATATTTTCTCTCTTCCCTTCCCCCCTTGCCTTCTTTAAAGCTGTCTGTCCTTCCTTCCTTCCTTCCCTCCTTCCTCCCTTCCTCCTTCATCTACTTCCGTGGTTCCTCCCTGTCCTTCCTTCCTTCTTCCATGTTCTCTCCTGTCTTCTCCTCCCTCTTGTCTCTTCTCCTTTTCCTTCTCACAAATTAACTCTCTTTCGTTCTCCCTCCTCCCTTTCACTCTTTCACATTCCTTCCCCCTTCTCTCTCTCTCTCTCTCTCTCTCTCTCTCTCTCTCTCTCTGTCTCTCTCTCTCTCTGTCTCTCTCTCTCTCTCTCTCTCCTTTCCCCATTTCTCTTTGTCTCCTCTCGGTCCCCCTCGCTCCCTCCTCGCACCACCACGACCTCACTTACTCTCAAAGGCACCGAAAATATGAGAATATTGTTTTGTGTGTGTGTGTGTGTAAAAATCTGACTGGTCGTGTGCGTGTTTTAGTGTGCGTATGTTGAGAGAGATACATGCAAGGAGCATATGAGAGAGAGAGAGAGAGAGAGAGAGAGAGAGAGAGAGAGAGAGAGAGATGTGGGGGAGGTCGGTGCATAGCTGAAGGTTGTCCGCTGAGAGGAATATGCAATAACTCATGCTTTGTGTGTGATGTTACTGTGTTTTATCGGATAGGAAGGAGTGCTATTCTTGTGTGTGTGTGTGTGTGTGTGTGTGTGTGTGTGTGTGTGTGTGTGTGTGTGTGTGTGTGTGTGTGTGTGTGTGTGTGTGTGTGTGTGTGTGTGTGTGTGTGTGTGTGTGTGTGTGTGTGTGTGTGTGTGTGTGTGTGTGTAAAAATCTGACTGGTCGTGTGCGTGTTTGTTTTATTGTGCGTATGTTGAGAGAGATACATGCAAGGAGCATATGAGAGAGAGAGAGAGAGAGAGAGAGAGAGAGAGAGAGAGAGAGAGAGAGAGGGAGAGAGAGATGTGGGGGAGGTCGGTGCATAGCTGAAGGTTGTCCGCTGAGAGGAATATGCAATAACTCATGCTTTGTGTGTGATGTTGTTACTGTGTTTTATCGGATAGGAAGGAGTGCTATTCTTGTGTGTGTGTGTGTGTGTGTGTGTGTGTGGAATGAACATGTTTTTACGTTCCCAAAGAGACGGTGTATGTTATGTTTTCCTCCTGGTGTTGCTGGCGTTCATTGTACACGGCCTCACGTGTTAATATCTGGTTTGAGCGGCCTGAAATTCACTACTTATATACCATTGTCTATGATATCAAGGCCCCTTCCTCAAATGCTAGCTTTAGGACTTGAGAATTAGTTTGTGGCCTAAAAAAAAGAAAAAAAGAAAAAAAAAAGGCGCAGAATCACCGTAAGACAAGCGCTTAACCTCCAGACGCCACCATAACCATCTCAGTGA
The DNA here is from genome assembly GCF_032717465.1 of Coenobita brevimanus. NCBI lineage: Eukaryota > Metazoa > Arthropoda > Malacostraca > Decapoda > Coenobitidae > Coenobita > Coenobita brevimanus. The sequence continues at coordinate 36,807,505 of NC_137051.1, read as the reverse complement.
CTCGTGTGTCCAGTTCAGCTTCGAACGTGGTTTCGGTACGGGGTGAGTTCGATTCAAAAGTGCCCTATTGCCTGTTGGTTTTATTTATTTTATTTTTTTTACTATGAATAACAAATACATGCAGATTATGTTTCTACAGTAAAGAAGAGGCTTTGGGAAATCTACTCTTATTGCAAATGGTCATAATTATTACAGTACTTATATTTTTTTCTCCTGCTTCGAGAATCATTTCACTTAGACCGTCACCCGCCCATACTCTCCTGTCTGAAATAATGTGCTTGAGGGTATCTGGGTGTGTGAATGAATGCCTTTGTTGCTTCAATCGTCTCTGAGTAATTATGTCAAAGTTTACCGTTCCTGGATGATGATATATATATGTGGATGGTGGCGATTGGCTTTGGGACACGCGAGGACAAATATTCGTTTAATATTTCACCTCTTCTGCTTCTCGTTTTCCCCTGCTGGTTGGTATTCAAAAGGCACGAGAGACTTTCTCATTCTTAGCCCATTGGTGAGTCTCTTGGATATGATGCGTTGGGGAGGAAAGTGACGGACATGCCCTGTGTGTGAAGCAGACGCAGTGGAATAGTAGGCGAGCTTTGTCTTTTGTATATAAACGTTTTGTAGCGAGGTTTAGGGTGAGATGAAGTGCTGTAGCTTCGTAGAGGAGAGCAACGAAAAATGGTGATCCCCTGCATTAGACCATATATTTTTAGCTTTGTATATGAGGGAGGGGGGGAGTGTGTTGGGGGTAGGGCAGTCAAATGGTGGGTGACAGCGACTTGGAGGCGTTTTGTCTGCGGCCACCCGTTGCGGGATTAGGGCTTCGGGCTATATATAGATAGATAGATAGATTTTGTTGTGCCTTATTATTGACTGGTCTCATCCGCATTCCGTCTAATCCTTCCTGTATGATTGCACTCTAAAACTGAATAAAACAGTCTGGAGATAAGTCATAGGAAGAAAAGATACATAGGCAGACTGAAGGCTTTATTAGGGAACACAGGAATCATTTGGGCAAGCTCAGGAAAACGGGAGCTGAGGAGGTTAGAGTTCTTGCCTACAGCGCTGGGTTTCTGTGGAGGCTGGCTTATTTATGGCCTGGCCTGGTAAAATACGCAATACGTCCAGTTCACGCTATCCGTATGCTGTGAGATTTCCTGCCTTTTGGGACAGGTCAGGCAGTAACCTCGCATCTTATGCGTTGAGGGAAATTTCGTTGCCAGTTTTAGGGCATTTGACAATATCCGCCTTTGTCATTTTATACAGGCCAGTAGTTGACTAGTATTGCCCATTTTTTTTTTTCCTGACTTTTACCACCCATGGCACCGATTTGAGGACACATTTTTTTAATTGCTTTATTGTCTTTTTCGTGGATAATGGGAAGACTTATTTTAAACGTAAGGTCAGCTATAATAATGCAAGTATTTTGTGGTGATTAACATATTTCGGTGTATGCTCCTGTATCTGTCTCCCTGTCTCTCTATCTACAGTATCTTTCTATCTGTCTGTCTATCTGTCTATATTCTTGTTTATTTATCTGTCTATCTATTTATCCGTCTTTGGGTAATAGGTAGGTATTCCGCTCCCTGTAGTGTAGCAGTTTTCATAGGCACAACAGATGGCTAAGCATTATGGTCCACTTTTCTTCATGTTTCCGACTCTGTATATAGACCAGATTAGTGGGTTCCAATTCTTTCAGTTTTTTGACGTCCAGGACAAAATAACGTTCATGTCCACCTTCTAGCTTACTACACCTTGCCCTGAAAGAAGCAAACAGAGGTTCATCACTGGAAGAGCACGGCAGATAATAAGATTTTAGCAGTTCAAGTGATCAGAGCTAAGAACGCTGTATACGCATAAATAATCATTCAAAAAGTAGGTTGAAAACTGAGTGATATGTTTAATATTTACATTTTTCTGCCATTTGGGACATCAGCGAATGAGTCACTGTAAAAAACACATGAAGACGCTTACTCTACTTCTGTTCCATGATAAACATTTAGTAAAAACTCTGATTCGCAGAAATAGGTACACGTGAACTGTAGAAGTATTCAGATAGTTATTTTGCTGATGGTGGAGCAGGAGCCATTTCACAGCCAAAAAATCCATCAAGATATCCTTCTCCGAATGTGTATTTAACAAACGAATCGCATTGAACTCCAGGGATTTATTTCACTTTGCCTCTGGTTATAGTCTTTACTAAAAAGTTAATGGAAACTTGATTTTTTAAAGGAAGGAAATTTTAACTCAGGGAAATTATTAGAAAATTCTTTGACTCCAAATACGAGAATTTAAGATTACCTCATAGTCCCGTGACTCCCCAGGGAACCATGAACCCTAGGCTGGGGTTCCAGAGGTTCAGCAGTCTTCCTACATCCAATATATTACTGTTATGCTGGGAATCGAACCCGGGATTCTCAGGTGAGAACCAGGCAGCAATCTACTACATCACGACCAGTTAAAAGTTATCTCACATTGTCACAATCGTGTAACCAATGTCTCTTCGCCCCCACTGTGGGCCTGAAGAGGCTGAGATAACCCCCTGGCACTCGGGCAAGTAGATACTTTTAATCTATCCCAAGCACTTACGGCAAGTCAGAATGAAGAGAGAAACCTGTACTTTACACTGGAAAAATCATCCGATACGACTCTCAGGTGAGAACCAGACAGCATCTACTTGTCCGAGTGCCAGTGGGTTATCTCATCCTCTTCAGGCCCACAGTGGGGGCGGAGGGACGTTGGTTACAAGACTGTGACAATGTGACATAACTTTCACCTGGCCGTGGCCTAGTGGATTGCTGCCTGGCTTTCACCTGAGAGTCCCGGGTTCGATTCCCGGCATAATGGTAATATATTGGATGACTTTTCCAGTGTAAAGTGCAGGATTCTCTCTTCAGTCTTCCTTCGCGTCACACACCTTCACATTTCACTGCCTCGGCGATAATACAAGGCCGTCCATGCTGAACTGATGACAGAGGTAATATATTCAGGTCTGGTGTGGTGGTACTAGTGCGGTTCTTTTTGTATGACCGATGAGGATATTCGAGGATGATGAGTTAAGACTTTTGTTAACTAAATTCATATCGGCAACATATCCCCTGTACGAACCATAAAGAGATTGACCTCGCGTCCTTTCGATAAGTGGTCACCTACCATACCACTTGACCACCACCTCCTCACCTGATCTGTACCTGTCTCCGAGTTGGCATGCACAAAATTCGCGTATCGTCAAAAACCAGGAAGTGACTTAATAATCTGTTCCTGAAATGCCTGGTGGTTCGGTTGCAGAATTGCCAATGCAGCTGCAACGAGAGCGTCAAAATCTGTTTACCTCCCTTTGTTTCAGTTGCAGATTCATGCCTGTTGGGCTGTCTGATCAATTACGCCAACTACACTATTTACTGGCTACTCCTGTGTGATCTTGTTTCTGTTAAATCTTATCTCTTATCAAAGCAATTCCTCTACAGCTGTGAAAATCATGCCTTTAGAATTAGGGCTAGATGTACTTTCACCAAGGAGCACAGTACTGTCTTCGGTTTACGTGAGATCATTGTAGCGCACAGAAGTACATGTAAGTACAGATATCAGGAGACCTACTTGCTCATGACGAGGGTATGTGTGGAAAAAAATAATTCTACTAAGATCTAACCAACGTGTAAGAGAAAAAGAATTTGTTATTTTGCTGTACATGGCACATCAAAGGTAATGCCACGGATCTTTCGTAAACTGGGGACGAAACAGCATCTGAAACAGGAAGAAATGGAACTTCGAACAAGATCAAATTTACCTCTACATAATCAGGTCCTTCACAGTTAAACCAATTACAGAAATCGTGGGAATAGTAGGCAGTTTAAGAGTACATTTCACTTCGCCCGTCAACTGTTGTAGTTTTAACCTCAATTTTTCCACTTAGTTTTTAGTTTTGGTTGTCTCATTTATATTGTTTGTTTGTTTTATGCATCACTTTTCTCTTTGCATTTTATCGTTTTTGCTTATATATTTTGACTTTCTTTTAATGTTTGTGTTCGGTGGCATATGACCTCTGCTGTTGCGCCGCCATGTCACATTTTCGTTCATTCATTCATTCATTCATTCATTCATTCGCCCTTCATTCGATAATAGCCATACTTAGTGCCAGCCAACTTTTCACTACGTTGGTCCTGTAAATGTAACGCGTGTTTTCACCTCTGTCGGTATGGGAACCCGCACCAGCACTTGTTATACCACTGGGAATCTACACCAGCATTGTTACACCACTCACACCATTATCCCCAGCCACACCTTAACCCATCGATAATGATAGTTAATGCCCCCCGATGATGACGAGACGCGATTTCCTTCAGCCTGCAAACCTTCTGAACCAGAGTATTTATTGCGAGATCAGGTGGATGGACAGACGATCGGGTTCCGCCATGTTTGATCCAGCTCCACCCTGGTATTTTGTGGGTGGAAAAGATGGTGAAAGTGGACGTAGGTGGTGAAGGAAGATGCCACAGTTTTATTTATCCACGAACTTACGCCTCATCAGAAACATACATAATTCTTCTGAACACACTGAATGAAAATATAAACATTCTATTTCTGTGTCCATTCGGGTATTTTGGGCAAGAAAGAATAGAGTCTACAAGTTTGATGCGTGAAAATACTCTTGTTCTTTGAATGACTCGAGGAAATAAGAGAGAGAGAGAGAGAGAGAGAGAGAGAGAGGGGAAGAAATGAAGAGACAATAGAGGGGGGGGGGGAGACAAAGCAGAGGAAAATGAATTACAAGAAACTACAGAGGTGAGGACGAAAGGTAAACATGGAAGAAAAATGGCCAGAAAAAATCATGCGTAGATTTTTACACCGCACCGCTCGTCACTGATCGCAATTAAGTCCTTCAGACCAACTGATTGTTTTACTTATTTTTTACTTTATCATTCTTCACTGCTGACGAATTTGCTCAACTCAGTAAAGATCTTTCGTAATGAAGGGGTAGTTGATGTCACGAATCAATTCGCGACATTTCCCTTTTGTGAGAAGCCACGAACTATTAATGGAGAACTCACTGTGTATCGCTCAGTTAACCGTTTCTCTCTCCATTTCGGAGTATACTTTTCAAAACATTCGTCACTTTCAAAAGTGACCGATTTAATGCACGTCACTAAGTGCTCTACTGAGCGATACAATTGTTTCTTTATTGTTCGCCCCTGCTTGCCTCAACCGTTAGCCACGCCTTCTTCCGGTGGCTTGTGCGTCCTGCCTATACATCATTTGAATTCAGTCTAGTTGTTGCTGTGACGGAGAGAGGTCCTGTGCTCCAGAAGTGCGAGAGAAGAGGTCGCTAGCACCCAGACTCCACTGAGACAGTTATCCAGTACTTCCATCCTTAGTTCAGCTACGGGTGATACAAAGCATTTATTTTAAAAACCCAGTGATATTTTAAAAACCCCGTGACAATTGGCGACCTTATTCCAGGATATTAACTCCTAGCTCTAAAGCTATTCACGAGATAGTGCTCACTCATTCATATTTAGGTATTTATAATTAAAGTTTATAGGCACAAGTTTACTGGTTACCGTTAATTTAGCAAGTGAATTTTGCTTTATTAATCAATAGAATACTTAACTCTAGTTTATTTTTGGCAACGCCAGACGATTTTATTCGCTCCTGGGAAGTCACCGTACCCATTGTGTTTATTATTGAGTCTTCCCAGTCATTTACATTTTTTATTTATCTTTGCCAGTTAACTAGATAAGACTGGTCACCACTAGCTTGTGTCTGTATTCTTTACTTGTGTTTATTAGTATTCGTCGCTAAGCAGTCAGTACTCAATTTCGGTTTGCTTAATAAATTAGCGCCATGGCTACTACTGTATTTTTACAGGAAGCCAAAGAAATGGGTCTTTCGGACCCAACCGAAATTAAAGAGTATATACTCTCACGGCATAATCAGGAGCAGCAGCGCGAGAATGATGCCAGTGAAGAGCGTAAGATTCAGCGCGAATACGAGCGAGAACAGCGTGAGGAACGCGAAAAGGAGCGTGAGTACGAGTGAGAACAGCGCGAACACGAGCAGAAACAACGCGAGCTCGAGTTAGAAAAAGAGCAACAACAGCGCGAACACGAGCAGAAATAACGCGAGCTCGAGTTAGAAAAAGAGCAACAACAGCGCGAACACGAGCAAAAACAGCGCGAACTCGACTTGGAACATGAGTGAGAACAGCGTGAGGAACGAGAGAGAGAACGAGAACACGAACGTGCCGAGCGAGAAGCAGGCAAAAAACATGAACTTGAAATGATGAAGCTCAAGCGAGATTCCTTGGCTTCAGACACGTCTGGTGCAGTTGGTCCAAGCTCCACGAGCGTTCTCCCTGCACATGTCCTGGCGACCCCACGCATCAAGCTTCCTTCATACAAGGAAAGTGAGCGAATCGAGCCGTACATAGCTCGTTTTGAGGACATGGCAGACATGTATCAACTGGATGAGGCAGCTAAGCGGCTTCAGTTTCTTAGCCTATTTGAGGGCCCTGCCCTCGATATTCTCCACAGAATTCGTGGAGACAATCTCACATATGAGATGATGAAAGCTGCACTCATTAAGGCGTATGGTCTCACAGTAGACGACGCCAAAGTTCAGTTCATGCGAGCTAGTCTCCAAGACAAGGAGACAACTGTTCAGTTCCTTGATCGTCTCACAGCTTACTTAAATGAGTGGATGGAGAAAGACGAAACTCCTTCCACGCGTGAGGGGATAATTGACCTTATGCTGCATACACAGCTAGAGAGGTCGTGGCCTGCTGAGCTCATAGCACAGCTTAAGATCTGCCAGGTGAAAGATGCCAGCCAAATGGCAGAGAAGGCTGACGCATTCTTTACTGCATACGGGTATCAAACTCGTAAGCAAAACACCTGGAACAGAAAAGATACTCCCAAATCTGGGAAGCCGTCTCAGACTGAATCCCAGCACCAAGGCTGTTCTCAGAGTAATGGTCAAGGTCCAAGCAAACCACAGAAGGACCAGGGGCAAAATACACAGCAGCCTGCTTGGAAGCGGTACAACAAGCACCCCAACCAGCAGCAGTTCCCCAAGCAGCAGCAGCAGCAATACAAGGACAAGCCACGTAACCCTCAGTCAGGTCAATTAGTGTATCGGAGGCAGGAGGCAAATGCAGCCTTCATTCCACAAGTACCCAGTGGTGCCATCTCTACCAGTACAGGTACTTCCCAACAGTTCACAAGTCCCCCTCCGACCGTGAACTCTCCTCAGACACCTGGTTCCCAGGGCACCACGTTTGCTGCATCGGTTGTTCCGCAGTCTCATGAATGACTGGCTGCTACCTCCTCAGACCCTTCCACAAGCAACACTGCCTTTCTTGTTCAGCCAGGGTCTGTGGGAGGTGTTTCTGTAAATGTCCTGAGGGACAATGGTTCCTCAGGTTGCTCTGTTAAGCAGAGTTTAGTTCGACCTGATGAGTATACAGGTCGACAGATCCAAGTTAGACTTATTGATGGATCAGTGAGATTGTTCCCTGAGGCACGTATCCAGGTGGCATCTCCATTTTATACTGGTACGACACTTGCAGTTGTCATGCCAGAACCTCTATTTGACCTCATATTAGGCAACATACCTGGCATCAAAAATAGTTGTGCCGTAGATGTTGCTACTCAGACTTCGGCTGCTGCGATAACACGAGCCATGGCCAAGGCTCCAAATCGTGTCACTCCGTTGACCGTTGCAACGCCACAAGATCTGATTCATAGTCAAGATGTTGTCCAAGAGCAACAGACTGACTCGACACTTGCCTCAGTGCGCAAGAAGCTGGAGGGTAAAGTGATCAAGTATTCACGTGGAGGACAAGCCAGGTTCCTTCGTAAGCGAGGACGGCTGTACCGTGAGTCACAGACACCCCAGGGTGAGGTTCGACTGCAGTTTGTCGTTCCTGCAAAGTATCGCCGAGCAGTGTTTGAATTAGGTCACTGTTCAGCGATGGGAGGTCACATGGGTCAAAAGAAGACCTCTGACCGCATCCATGCTGACTTTTTCTGGCCAGGAATGGGACGGGAAATAACGAGGCTCGTACGTTCTTGTGATGTGTGTCAGCGTACCACTGACCGGGGACGTGTCCGTCCTGCGCCATTGAAGCCAATGCCCATAATCTCTGAACCGTTCGAGAGAGTAGCAGTTGACATAGTTGGGCCAATCTCTCCTAGGGCTAGTGATGGATCAAAGTATATCCTCACTATAGTTGATTTCAGCACACGGTGGCCTGAAGCCGTGGCCCTTAAGAATATAGAGGCCGTCACTGTTGCTGAGGCATTAATTGAAGTGTTCTGTCGTGTAGGTATCCCTAAGGAGGTCTTAAGCGACCGGGGTTCGCAGTTCACTTCGGCAATGATGAACGAAACGTTCAGGTTGCTGTCCATCCGAGGCTTACGAACTACGCCGTATCATCCCATGTGTAACGGGTTGTGTGAGAGGTTCAATGGAACTCTCAAGAAGATGTTGAGGCGCATGACCGCCGAACAGCCAAAGGAATGGCCGCGGTTCATTGCTCCTCTTCTGTTTGCTTATCGAGAAGCCCCACAACATTCATTGAAATTCTCACCCTTTGAACTGGTGTATGGGAGGTCGGTCCGGGGCCCACTTCAAGTCCTTCGTGAGTTATGGTATAGGACTACATAATAGATAGATGAATAAATAGATAGATAGAGAGACAGATAGAAGCAGGAAGTCAAATGATGAGAAGGTGTTGTGTTTGCGAGAAGCGAGCAGCGCTAAACGCTTACACGGAGGAAAGCTGACGACAGCGGCCAGTAAGGAGATGATGCAGTTAGCTGTCAGCAGTCCTCTCGTGAGAAAGTTCTGTTGCCATGAGGAACATACGTGACACACACACCCTACTACACGAGATGTTAGGAAAGAGAGTTTAGAAGGAGACAAGCGACCCTAGAGAGAGGTCGAGACGGAGATTAGCCTTAGAACAGAGAGAGAGAGAGAGATAGAGAGACAGTGAGGTAGCTACCCAGGACTTATACTATTATACCTGTTTAATATTTCCAAGACAAATAAAAATAGTCCCATACTATTCTTTACCTCTCCCGTCACTACATGACATCTGGTGGGGAAACTACTACAAGATATAAAAGCCGCTCGACCACAAGTCTAAAATATACTTCTCTACAAGTAACTACAAAGTCTTTATGACATTTGGTGGCAGCGGTGGGATACGAACCTCGTCTACGAATCAACATTAAATTCCTACAAAATATCAAGATTGACAACAACCAACAATATCAGCTCCTGCCCCCTCCGTCTCCCAGATCATTACGCTGATGCAGAGGTCAAGAGATCACTCGACGCCTTGCAAGTAGCTTAACGACAAACCAGCAAATCTGCGGACATCGTCTCCGAATTAAAGCAAATTTCTACAAAAGCAACCGAGACTACAAGGTTAGCTTCAGTTCTACAAAGTCTACAGCCATCTACAATCAACTACAGCCATCTACAATCAACTACAATTAACAACTCTACGTCGTCTGTATAATCTTCTACACGCACCTACAAGTAGCGGCAGTCTTCATCCCACAACGAATAAATCACTAGAGAAAAGGACAGAGAAAACTTCCACATAGAATAAAGGGAACAAACAAACGAAGAGTGAGACACGATTTACAACTCATCTTACTCACTCGTCTTCACTCAAGTTACTCATCGCTACTCATTCACTCACCACAGCTACCAGTGTGGGAAGCCGACGTCACCATGTGCTGAGATGACATCACAACGGAGTCTGCCATGCCAAGCAACGTGTGACTGACACCAGGCACTTCTCACCCACTACTCATTACTCATTATTCACATAGCTCCTACTCATATTCACTTATTTTCACAGTTAAGTTGGAAATTCGACGTTCTATGTTGAGGTTTGCCTGGGACAGCCGTTAACCACTACAAATACCAGGCCATGGAGTTTCCTGAGTAATATCGTCCATCAACACACCACTAGAATTATCAAGAGATCTTCAATCAAACCTGTATTTTCTTCCGAGATCGACTTTTGTATCGACACACCTCTACGATCTGTATCAAGTGGGTAAAATTATACTTGCTCATTTCTTCTCAGTGCTAAAATTAGCTATATTCAACTTATTTAATCATCTAGTTTGCTAGGACATAAATAAACAAGAGGCGTATTTCATAACATCATATCTTAATGACAGGAATATTTTCGCAACCACCCACGTTAATACCAGATGACACACAAATTGCCACAACATCAGACTCACAATTAAGAGACAGCCCACCCATTGTACAACCTGGCCACCACACGTTATAGATAAGGAAACAAATACGGGAGTTTCGGATGATGAGTGGGAAACCCCTTCAGACGTTGAGAGTATCGACTTCGCAGCTGCCTTAAATACGTATGCCAATATACTTAACAGGGTTCACCGGTCCGGTCATACATATTCTACCATTCCCTCACATAACGATAAACTCGTACAAGTTGAATTAACAGGCCAATCATTAAATATGAATCAAGAAACAAATACTGCTGATCTAAAAACCACACCTCACGTTTTTGTGTATCACGAGGATAAGACTGCCCCAAAATTCTCTGGCACAGACAAGGATCGCATTGATGTCATTTCATTAATCAGTCAGTGCGAACAAATGTTCATCAAGCGCCACATACTAGATGAACAAGAGAAAATTGCTATTTTTTCATCTTGCATAAGCCAGGAAAGATGTCCAGCAAGCAATTTATTGCGCTCCGATAAACTACATCGTGCTAGGACATATGATGAATTTAAAACTGAATTTCTGAAGAAATTTTCTGGAGGTATGAACTTCTTGCCAGGTATAATTCCAGAATTACATAAAATTGTAGATCTTGTAAGGGAGCACACTACAAACCATGTGCTCAGTGAAATAACTGCTGATGTCTCCACAATCAAGAGAACCCTATTAGCTACTCTGGAGAATTCTAAGTGGATAACAGATGATGGAAAGATGTCCCCAGACCTCGTCGTGGACATCATTGGTTATGTAGCTGCCTTGTGTAAATTACCTGATAGAACCCTTAAGATCGCCAAAACAATCGCGTACATCCCTGGAATGTGCTTACTAGACTTAATGAACGAGGTAGAGATGCAGTGCAGTAAAGCAGGTGTGGTCGACACACATGCACATTCTGGTAGAATCAGGGTACCTGAGACAGTATCATCTGTGAAAACATCAACACCGACCCCAAACAGAGAACAAAATCGATCGCGACCTGAAATGAGGCAGCCCAAACAGACAAAGACGCCTAGACCTCGTTCCCACACGCCTTCCTACAGGCAGTTTCATAAGTTTTCGCGCAGCCCGAGCAGGTCTCGCGCTATAAACAACACTTTTTATGGGAAATCACCTCGTAGGTCACAGTCAAGGGATAGGTCCATTCTGTGTCATTACTGTGCAAAACCAGGACACACAAGGTATGAATGCTTTATGAAGGCAAAAGAGGATAATCAAAAGACACAAGGGTTTGGTCCTTACTGTAGGCATCATAGATACCAAGGGCACTGGACTAGTGATTGCAAAACAGTAGAAAAAATTGTGTCTATGTTCAAATCGGGGGAAGACCAAGTCATGACAAAAAACGAACAAACGTAAAGAAGAACAAGGTTAAACTTCACATAGGAGGCATGTTGGGAAATGAGTGTATCTTGATACCAGCTGTATGTGAGGATCAAAACGTTTCCTTATTTTTAGATACAGGCTCTCCAGTGAACTTAATAACACATGAAGAACTAAATAGAATTCTTAAAAATAAAAAAGAAAGTAACTTTTCTGGATGAAGCTGATTTAGAATTAAACACAGTAGATGGTCAAGAGATTACAGTAAAAGGTATGATAAGATTAAATCTCAGTTTCACAGAAACTACAAGACCATTCTCTGCATTGTTCTATATCGTTGAAAACTTAGCAATTAAAGCTCATATGTTACTGGGCTTAAGATCCATGAGAACTGAGAACATAACTATACTCCCACAAATGAATGGAATAGACTTTGATAATGAATTTATAGAGGAAATACTTTCAGAGCCCTCACCGATTGGTAGAAGAGAGCCAAAAAGAATTGGTAATATTAAAGGCTTTAACAAACATACACAAACAGATGAGTGTTTAGATCCACCCACCAGCAACCCCATCCTCCAGAATTAGTGACTCAGATAACAGTACTGATTTATCAATTTTTCCAGCCCATCTCACTAATGATTTGGTTATACCACCTAATTCATACATGAAGGTTACCATAAAGAGCAAATTACGGAATAGTACTGTTCTTGTCTTAGAAAGAATTATGTAAAGTAAAAGGATTGTCAGTAGAAAACGCATTATGTCATACGAACGACGAAGGGCTAACTCAGATATTCATTATTAATCACATGAATGGGGAAGTTCAGTTGAAGAAGGGAACTTGCATAGTTAATATTGAAAAATGTTCCGCCCCTGTGAAGGAAATAAATATTGGTGGAGTAACAAGTGAGATAAAATCTAGGATAGAGAAAGAATAAAAGAGAATTTAATTCACTCAGGTGAATTTGACGAAGAAAATGATTTGTTAACCCTGCTGGAAACACACAGGGACACCGTAGCCTTGCCGGAGAACGATTAGGGTGTACTAACTTGATTAATCACATGATTAATGTGCACCCAGAAACACCACCAATTTTCGTACCAGCTTATCGCATACCACACTCCCAACGTACACTTGCAAATCAGTATGTCGATGAAATGTTAAAGCTTGGAATTATTGAGCCTTCAGTTTCTCCGTGGAACGCTCCCCTTTTCTTTGTGCCCAAGAGAAATGGAGAAATGCGTGCGGTAGTAGATTACCGTAAACTAAATAATCACACCATCCCAGACAGATTTCCCATGCCATTGCTAAGTGATGTTCTACAGAATATTGGTCCTGAGAATAATATATTCTCGACCATCGATCTCCTAAACGGATACTATCAGATTCCGGTATCTCAGGAGTCACGTAAATACACTGCCCTTTTCAACAAACAGAGGCCATTATCAATATACAAGAATGCCAATGGGACTGAGGACAGCCCCCGGTACGTTCCAGCGTCTTATGAATTACGTATTGTCCGGAATTTTAGGACAAGGAATATTTGTTTATCTTGACGATATTATTATCGCAACGAAGAATATTAAGGATCATCTCAGGAAATTAGACTTACTCTTACAAAAGCTTAGTGATGCTGGATTAAAAATTAAACTTTCTAAATGCAAATTTTGCTTTAAGGAAATAAATTTCTTAGGCCACAAATTAAGTTCTGATGGTATTCACACCACTGATGACAAAATACAGGCAGTGAGAGATTTTCCTGAACCCACTACGACTGACGAAGTTAGACAATTTTTAGGTCTGGCTGGGTACTATAGGTCCTTCGTACCACAGTTCTCTCATATAGCCTTCCCTCTATTCCAACTACTCAAAAAGATGCTGTATTCCAATGGGAAGAAGAACAAAAAAGGGCATTTAACAATCTAAAAATTAAACTAACGAATGCACCTTGTTTAGCATATCCAGATTACACGAAATCATTTCTTATTTGTACAGACGCATCAGTTAAAGGATTAGGGGCTGTACTGATGCAGGAAGATAAAGAGGAAAGAATCAACCAATTGCATTTGCCAGCAGACAAACAAGAGGTGCGGAGAAAAATTATAGCACTACAGACTTAGAGGCACTTGCAGTGATTTTTGCATTACAAAAGTTTCGAGATTTGGTATATGGTTACGAAATCCACTTATTCACCGACCATAAACCACTGGTGGGTATGTTTAAAGAAAAACTCCTTTCTGGGAGGAGAGCAAGATGGAAATGTACAGTTGAAAACTACAATGTACAAATACATTATATACAAGGTAAAATGAATATAGTAGCTGACGCATTATCTAGGAACCCGAACACAATTCAGGTCGCGGCGTTAGATCTCAAAGGAAATATCCCAAACCACGAGGATATCGCAAAGGCACAAAGACTTGACCCAGTATGGTCAAAAGTAATATACAAGTTAGAAAGTGGAGATGACATACAATTACCCAAACTGCATGTCCCACTTGAACAATTCACAATGGTCAATAATACATTATACAAAATTAACTCTAAACAACCAAAACGCCAAAGAAATACTAACCAGTTGGTAGTACCTAATGACATGATACCCCAAGTATTACGAATGATACACGACAGCCCACATGCAGGACACCCTGGAAAGGATAAGACATTCAACCAAGCCCAGCTATTATATTACTGGCCTTCATTACGAAGAGATATACACAATCATATAGACAGATGCGAATCATGTGCGAAACACAAAGGATACCCAATCACACCTGCACCGATGGGTAATTACCCAGTACCACATCAACCATGGGACGTTGTCGCTGTTGATTTACTCAAGATGCCATTATCATACAATAATAACCTATACTTATTCGTAGCAACGGATCATTTTTCCCGTTATGTCATTTTAGCTCCAATTAAAGATAAGACAGCAGAGACAGTAGCAAAAAGGCAATAACAGATAATGTAATATGTCGCTTTACTACCCCAAAGGTATTAATAAGTGATAATGGAGGAGAATTTAATTCTGAGATCTTACAAGAAATATGTAAACAATACAACATTAAAAAGGTTAACGTTTTGGCCTATCACCCAGCATCGAATGGGTTGGTAGAGAGACAAAATAAAAGGTATTAGATGTGCTACGACACATTCTCAGTGAAAATTATGCAAGCTGGGATGATTGGATTCCCAGAGTAGAGGCCTCCATTAATGGGTCTATAAATAAATCCATTGGTGACACACCACATTTTATTATATATGGCACAGATAAAAAATTACCATATGAGCTCCTAGAAGGTGACAGCATGCCTATATACAATTACGATGATTACTCTAAACTCCGTTTACGTGAATTCAGGACATTCACAAAAGAGTGCAAAAACAATTAACGATGTCCAAGGAAGAAATGACGGAGGCATTTAACAAAAAGGCAAAAGATTCACCTATCAGCTTAGGAGACATTGTTTACGGTGTCATTCATACGAGAGACAATAAATTATCCCCGAGATTTGTGGGCCCATACAGAGTAATTAACATAAAGGCAAACAAAGTTTTAATTAAGTCACTTTCAAGTGGCGAGGAAAAACAAGTTCATATTGACCATTTAAAACGAGTTTCAAGGGAATTATCACATAATTATTCAGCCTCGGATACAACCGAACAGGTGAACGTACCTCAAGAAACCAAGCAAGAACACAACAATGATTACAAAAAGAAATTAAGGTCATATACCAAACAATCGAACATAGGTGCAACTATTCCAATGAAATCTACAGTACATCATTTACGAGAATTAAATATCGATTTAAACTCCTTCTATAAATGAAATAACAGCCAACCGTAACGCACATCATCACTATCATCAACCACAGCTTTATAGGAAATTAATAGATTTTTTTTTTTCGGTAGGTTACGATGAAGGGACTTATGCTATGGATTCTCCTATACATAGTAAGAGTATATGCGCACCTAGACCCCAAGCATATAGTACGACAAGGATGCCTCATAGCTCCAACGGCCACGACTACAATCGTCAAGGATGTCATGAGTACTGAAATAAGTCTAGATTACTTGTATGACTTACCTACTTATATAGAAAGACTTGCGACGCCGATGCGAACTCTGGACTTCAAGATAGGAAATTATGTTTCACAATCACATATCACCAAGGAAGTGGATGAAATGGTGAAGTTAGCGAAATGGAAACTAGAACAGGCGAAGTCAACTATGCTCGTCATGATCCAAGATCTCCCATCTTATGGAACAGAGGTGCTGAGCGACAGGAACAATATCACACGTACTCGCCAAAAGCGCGGTTTGTTCGATCTGGGCGGCGCAATTCTTGGGAACATCTTTGGATTGGCTACAGAGGATGACCTTAAAGAAATAAACAAAAAATTTAATAAGATAGCTCAGGTACTAACATACCAAGATAAATTCATCACAGGACAGAACTCAGCAATGAAAACAATTGTGAAAAATCTGAAACAAGCAGAAAACGTAGCTCTCGAGAGTATAGATAAAATAAATGCCTTGGAGGGTAACGTTACCCTTTTCCAGCACTTCTCCATCATCACAGAACATATTGACACGATTCTACTACAATTAGAGAACACTAGAGATCATTTCAGGGCACTTATGCAAGGAATTTCGAATGCTGGTGATGGCAAGATCACAAATGACTTACTCCCAGTTCATGAGCTACGTCAGATAGTTAGTCAAGGCATACATAAACATAAATTGAAGCCATTGTTCCGCAGTAGGGAATTTATGCAATATTACCCGTACTTGGAAGCAACACTAACACCAACATCAGTGATAGTTCATGTACCATTCATCACGGAAGACCTGTTCACAGTATACCAAATACACCCCTTCCCCTATAGAAACAACAACACTTTAGTCATCATCAACATCAACACAGACACCGAACTCATCATGGTCTCCAAGAGACGAGACACTGTCACTTTCGCAAGTGAGTCAACGATTGGGCGAAAGTGCCGCACATCCTTACATGCTGTTCATCTTTGTCCTGCGTACATTTTCACGTTTCAGCCTACTGATACGGTCCCTTGTGAAATGGCTATCATCAGCAATAACAATATTCATCATCATTGCAACTTCACTTTTGCTCCAGATAAACTTGTACACCATCAACGCATTGGACACTCGCAGTTTTTTTATTTCCCTCATAACACATCAGTTTACATAGTCTGTCCAGATATACCACCATCTCATACATCAGCCTCAGGATTATACATAGCACCAGACTACTGTGCGGTATTTACACCATCCATGTCTACTTTTTCCACCATCAATCACTACGCCATTATCAACCATACACACAAACATTTCCACCCACTGCCTGATATGGACTTAAACATGAGCACAAGTATTAAGCTGACTTCACCTAAGTTTGAAACTATGCAGCTGATCAATGAAACTATGAAGCCCTGGGAAGATTTGAGTTTGAGTATGTTCAACCCATATTATGTGTATAGCCAAGCACCTTCTGTCTTTATAATTATCTGCATTGTGGTTGCAGTATTGCTGTTGTCCATGCACAGAATGCATGCAAGAATAGCTAATTTCGAGTCATTGTTTAGTTAGGGTAGAGTTAACATCACAGTTAACCACCCTGAATGAAGTGTATATATTTTGTATATAGTATTAATTATATATAAAAAAAAAAAAAAAAAAAAAAAAAATAATAATAATAATAATAATAATAACACAAAGAAGAATGACCCATATATGACAAACCAGTACCATTATCTTTGAATGAAATATTAATAACTCTTACAATAATCTTAATTTTAAACTATTTTTATTCTTGCATGTATGCAATTCACTATAATAACCCAAGTACATACTGTATTACAGTTAAATAATTTACTTTAATGCATTTATTCCAATATGTATTCAACTTATTTAAAATGTAATATTACTGAATAATCACTATTTACTATGAATAATATATGTATACAATATTCATACAATTATGTTACTTTACAATATTATGTATTTCACTTAATTAGCTTATAAGTTCATTATAATGTGTATGTTGTATGTATTAATATATTATAACTATTAAATGTCGATGGTACGCCATTTTTCGCGGCCGAGCAAATATAGGACTACATAATAGATAGATAAATAAATAGATAGATAGAGAGACAGATAGAAAGCAGGAAGTCAAATGATGAGAAGGTGTTGTGTTTGCGAAGGCGAGCAGCGCTAAACGCTTACACGGAGGAAAGCTGACGACAGCGGCCAGTAAGGAGATGATGCAGTTAGCTGTCAGCAGTCCTCTCGTGAGAAAGTTCTGTTGCCATGAGGAACATACGTGACACACACACCCTACTACACGAGATGTTAGGAAAGAGAGTTTAGAAGGAGACAAGCGACCCTAGAGAGAGGTCGAGACGGAGATTAGCCTTAGAACAGAGAGAGAGAGAGAGATAGCGAGACAGGGAGGTAGCTACCCAGGACTTATACTATTATACCTGTTTAATATTTCCAAGACAAATAAAAATAGTCCCATACTATTCTTTACCTCTCCCGTCACTACATGACATCTGGTGGGGAAACTACTACAAGATATAAAAGCCGCTCGACAATGGGACGATGAAGAACCAGACCCTGAAGTCAAGACCACCTACACCTACGTCCTTGATTTGGCTGACCGCCTCCAGTCGACGTGCGAGTTAGCTAAGGAAGAACTGATCAAGGCGCATGAAGTTCAAAAGGCTTATTACGATAAGAAGGCAAAGCTTCGGAAGTTTAGTCCAGGTGATAAATGCTTGGTATTACTCCCCACTGCCCAGAACAAGTTGTTGGCGCAGTGGAAGGGTCCATTCGATGTAGTACAGCGCATTTCAGACCTCAACTACATAATACAGATGGGGAATCTTCGTAAAAGGTTCCACATTAACATGTTGAAGGCTTATCATGAGTCAGACCCCGAGGAGACTGGCCTACGAGTAGCTGATGATAGTGACCAGCCACTGGAAGAAACCGGGGCAGCTGCGGTGATCCCAGCTGATGACCATGATGACGAGCCCTTAACCGCTCAGTCCCATCAGGAAGAGACTGTCGGAGATGTTTTACTTAACCCTGACTTAGCAGTAGGGGACCAAAATGCCTTATGGTCACTGCTCTGTCAGTATGCTGATGTCTTCTCAGACCAACCTAGACTTGCAAAGGTTGCGTGTCATAAAATTGAGTTGACCAGCAATGCTCCTATAAAGGTTAAGCCATATCTGATTCCCATGCGACTACAGGGTGCAGTAGATAAGGAAATTGCTGACATGGAGACTGCAGGGATTATCGAAAAGTCCTCATCTCCTTACTGTAGTCCGATGGTAGTAGTCCGCAAGAAAGATGGTGGAGTCAGGATTTGTGGCGACTATAGAAGGCTCAATGCAATCACCAAAGTGGATGCTGAGCCAATGGGTGACTATATTGCCATCTTCTCCAAGCTGGCAGGGTCACGATATTTCACGAAGCTCGACCTAGCGAAGGGATTCTTCCAGATTCCCCTTCATCCTGAGAGTCGTCAGTTCACTGCCTTTGCTACTCCTAGGGGGTTGTACCAGTATAAAGTCCTCCCATTTGGACTTACTAATTCCCCAGCAGTATTCAATCGTGCCATGAGACAAGTGCTCCATGGTATTGTAGGAGTAGAGATGTTCGTTGACGATGTCCTCGTTCATTCCACCACATTGAAGGAGCACCTCAGACTCTTGGAAATTGTCTTCAGTAGACTCCAGAGTTTCAACATGACTGTGAAGCCTAGCAAATGCAAGATTGCTCACAGTGAGGTGGAGTTCCTCGGTCATATTGTTGGCAACAACCACTGCAGGTGTCAGGGTGACAAGATCAGGAAGGTTAGAGAAGCCCCGAGACCCGTGACCAAGAAACAGGTTAGGGCATTTCTTGGCCTAGTGGGATATTATAGGAGTTTTATTCCCAACTTTGCTGTCATTGCCCAACCGTTGTACGAAGTGCTACGGAAATATGCTCCAAACACCATTGAATGGGGAGCAGCGCAAGAGAGATCTTTTGCCACCCTCAAGAATATGTTGTGCAAGGAGCCTATCTTGCAGTTGCCTGATTCCAGCAAACCTTTCATACTGCGCACTGATGCTTCACAAGATGGAGTAGGTGCCGTATTGATGCAGGAATCGGAAGGTGGAATCTTCCCAGTGGCATACCACAGCCGTAGGCTAAAACCCGCCGAGAGGAATTACAGTACTGTTGAGAAGGAACTCTTGGCTGTGGTTGATGGTGTTAAAAAATATTATTATTATTTATTTGGGGCATCATTTGTTCTGGAAACTGACCATATGCCACTCACTAGTCTTAGCATGACCAAGACGGCTAATGCAAGATTGACACGCTGGACACTGTATTTACAGCAGTTTAACCTTGTTGTGAGATACATCAAGGGAAGTGATAACTTAGGTGCAGACCTGATGTCTCGCCTGCTAACTGCTGACTAACATGAGCAGTTGTTGTATGCTGGGTTCCGTGATAGGCATCCTCAGAGATTTGAGTAATCCAAGGACCAGCCTGGTTCCCAGTCAAAAGTGTAGACCTGACGTCTCACTTCATGGCCCCACAGGACACAGTATGTCCAGGGCCTGTACATACACAAGTACTGTAGGGTAAGGGGGAAGTTCGAGAGAGAACTCCGCAAAGGCGACTTGAGGCTATGGAAGACCCAAGTTTGCACAAGGATTCTCAGCTCCCCAATACTAATATAAGTACTGTAGGTTAAGGGGGAAGTGAGAACTCCGCAAAGGCGACTTGAGGCTATGAAAGACCCAAGTTTGCACAAGGATTCTCAGCTCCCCGATACTAATATAAGTACTGTAGGTTAAGGGGGAAGTTCGAGAGAGAACTCCACAGAGGCGACTTGAGGCTATGGAAGACCCAAGTTTGTACAAGGATTCTCAGCTTCCCCATATTACTATAAGTACTGTAGGTTAAGGCACAGGTTGAGGACCCGTGTGCAGTTCGAGGCTATGGAAGACCCGAGTTTGCACAAGGATTCTCAACTTGCCGACCATAATCGTGTGCTATAATTAATGGTGACCTCGAATGTACGTCGTAGCACTGACTGCTAGGCAGAGAGAGTAATTGTATGTAATAAGAATTTTGTCTCATTGACACTTTTGATGCTCCACCTTAATTGGTTTTGCAGGTTCAGCAATGGGTGTAGCAGTTTTGCTGTGTGGGCCAGCTGATCGTCTGCCGCACGCTGCCGCCTCTTCTCCTCTGCCTTCGTCGTCGCCATGTTATTATTTACTATGTCATTTTACACGTAGGTACAGTTACACTACAACTGTCACACCTACACCGCATATTACATACACCACGCTACACAACAATTAGTTGTCAGTGTAAATGTAGCGAATTTTCGCTCAGTTTGACCTGAGTACAGGATTTTCACCGTCGTCACGGAGTTTTTCCCTCAAGCTTGCTTCTATTAACGTAAATACGAGGTTTTTTCGCTCACTGGCGACTGCGACTTTCTCCTGTAGCAGGATAGCACACACACCACAGTGTGAATCTTGTGTGACTGAGTTAGGATGTGTACATATATATACATATATATATATATATATATATATATATATATATATATATATATATCCAAATTTTTTCCCATAAGGAAAAAATTTAATTTTGTAGGGGCGTAATGTCACGAATCAATTCGCGACATTTCCCTTTTGTGAGAAGCCACGAACTATTAGTGGAAAACTCACTGTGTATCGCTCAGTTAACCGTTTCTCTCTCCATTTCGGAGTATACTTTTCAAAACATTCGTCACTTTCAAAAGTGACCGATTTAATGCACGTCACTAAGTGCTCTACTGAGCGATACAATTGTTTCTTTATTGTTCGCCCCTGCTTGCCTCAACCGTTAGCCACGCCTTCTTCCGGTGGCTTGTGCGTCCTGCCTATACATCATTTGAATTCAGTCTAGTTGTTGCTGTGACGGAGAGAGGTCCTGTGCTCCAGAAGTGTGAGAGGTCAGCTAGCACCCAAGCTCCACAGAGTACAGTTAATCCAAACTCCCACCCCCCGGGTGATACATAGCATTCATCGACCGGTATTTCCTTTTTGTATAATCCTAGTTTTAAGAGTTTAGTTAAGGTGTTTTTTCCTAGGCGTAAGTATTTAGCTTTTGTGTGAGTGAGTGAGTGCGGTCTCATTGATTTGATTTGAAATGTAACGTTAAATTTATTTTTTGTAATCAATAAATTTTACTTCTTTTTCTTGAGCTTAATGTAAGTAAACTCTTCTTTCATTTCTCCATAATTAAGCTTATTTCCCACATAGCTCCTAGCTTGCATTCACGTTTTACTATTCATAACTGGTACTTAGACCAATCTTGTTGTATTAACTTAATATCCGTTGTGCCACCTAGGAGTTTAAGCATCGGCAAGAACCTGATGTTAGTATTAGTTATTTATTGTCAGGGGTGAAGTAACTTTCTCCAGAGGCTAACAGTACTAATTCAGCATTTGTGAGTAATTAGTCTCTGCTGTGTACTGTTGAGAAAGTTTATAAATTCTCGTTCTCAGAGAATCGTGCACAAGCCAGCGTAAAGTAATCGTTGCTTGATGTAGCAAGACAATCATTGTCTCTGCTCTTCAATATTATTGAATATTAATATCAATTAAATAATATTTAAGCATTTATATTTCAAAAACACCGCGATAGTATAAAAAAAAAACCGTGACAGTTGACACCTATAACTCACCCCTCAAAATCAATAAGTCTCTTCATAGATTAATAAGATCGTCTGTAAGAAAAAAGAATAAGAAATACGGCATGAAAGTGAAGGAGAGAGATTGCAACTAAGAAATGTCATCGGATTGAAAGAGTTCAGAGTCGCCATGTCTAGTTATACAGGGTGATAAAAAAAAAAATCCCCATGAACTTTTATATTGCTACGTCGAAAATGAATTATAGTACTTTTGGCGATAATAATAAAAGCATATGGTATAAAGTGAAAAAAGAAGAAGTTAATATTGTGCTTTGGTTATAAATATTTGAATTATGTGTTGGTCTGAAATAAATGCTGGATACTTTTTTCCTCTTTATTCCGCGTATTACACCATACTGCTCAAATGCACAGGGACTTTTTTATCACCCTGTAGTATACCGTGCATTCAAGACTTCTGTACCTTAGCACTTCCTCCATAGCGATTTATTTATTCATTTATTTTTTGACATTACACCTTGGGATTTTCTAGTTTCATATATTGTTTTGAAATTGACGTGGTTGGCATCAGTACCATAAGGATGCATACTGAGGTGCAAGGTATATAATAAATCGCTATGGAACAGGTGTTAAGAATTCCCGAGAGCCCTTGAAAATAAGACCCCGAGCCTCATGTATATAAACTACAACTCCAGCGAATGAAAAAAGAAATGAAAAAAGAAAAAGAAAAAAACGCTCCTCTGCGACACATCATACATTCCCTTAAAAATTTCTGTGGTAAGGGATGCTGGGGTCACGTGACGGGGTGTGGCGGGGTGACGGGGTGTGGCGGGGTGACGGGGTGGGGCGGGGTGACGGGGTGTGGCGGGGTGACGGGGTGTGGCAGGGTGACGGGGTGAGGCGGGGTGACGGGGTGGGGCGGGGTGACGGGGTGAAGCGGGGTGACGGGGTGTGGCAGGGTGACGAGGTGTGGCGGGGTGACGGGGCGGGGCGGGGTGACGGGGTGTGGCGGGGTGACGGGGTGAGGCAGGGTGACGGGGCGGGGCGGGGTGACGGGTTGACGAGGTGTAAGGTCCCTGCTTGATGTGACGGCTTGACCCCTTCACCCCCATGACCTCTTTCGTTAGTTTATTCACGCCAAGTCCAGACCATTTGATTCGACAAGGGAATGGGTTCTATTACTTAATGTTGAGCTGATCATGTTCTGACAATAAAATATCTTCATCCTTGGCTGACCCTCAACCCTTCCGCATAGCTTGGCCCAGATTAAGTCACAGGTGTTGGAGTTATAGGAGCAAACTTTTGACACCTGACCTTAACCTTTGATTGTTCCCAAAATCGATTCACTTCATTGTTGCCTTACCTTCATCCATCCCACCAAGTTTGGTCTAAATTGGATCATGACTAAATTAATATTCTCGTGTGACCTTGACCTTTGACCTATTCTCAAAAACAGTGGGTTAACCTCTGGGAAGACCCTCAACCTGTAAGCCAGGTTTGGTCCTAAGCTGATCAGATGCCTGAGTTATTTTGTTCACTCTCTCTCTCTCTCTCTCTCTCTCCCCCCTTGTCACTTCCTACCACTAAACCCTTTTTGTCTCCCCCACACTCCCCATCTCCCTTTGTCACTCCCTCTTCCTCCCCACCACCCTCTTTCCCCATCGGCCAATCACCACCACTGCTCGCTCTCCCGTCACTCTCCCACACTCACCATGCACCGTTGTCAATTCCCCACACTCCCCATGCACCGTTGTCACTTTCCCACACTCCCCATTCCCTCCCCCACCACCACCGCCCCCTGTTACAATGGCAGATGGAAAGCGTGGAATGCTGATTTTATTTCAGCAACTCACTCCGCTAGAGGTCGCTTTCCCATGAGATACACCGCGCTGCCTCACACCACCAGTTGCTGTGTTGTTTTCACACCGACCACACGCATACTCCGACTTGGGAATCAAGATTTGGCTGCCTTCTTCCCGTTATCCATTTAGGAGCGGAAAGGCTTTGCCTCAGCCTGTTATCCGTTTAGGAGCAGGTTGCCTCGTCACCCGTGATCCGTGTAGGAGCGGGTAAGTGCCCATTTTGGTGCACTTGGGAGAGTTTACGACTCTCAGACTGAGCCGGCTGTACCACCATTGCCAGCCTGCCGCCGCCATGTCTGATGTCCCGGAAGGATCTCTCGGCAAACAGTTATCAGGCACAGAGGACAAGTGCAGGCATAGGAGCAAGGGTTCATCGCATAGAAAGGATTTGTCCAGATCCACGAACCGCTCTTCCCAATGGGAATGTTCTAGACGGGTACATAAGCATACCTGGGGTCACGGCTCAGATAGTGAAGGTGAGTGTGACCCTCCACCCACTCATCCTTTAACCTCTACTTCACGGGATGAGGTTAATTCTCCACCCTGGGCCATGGTGATGGAAGCTTTGGCTGAGTTACGGAGTGATCTGAAGAAATTGAAGGAGGAGAGAAGCTTGGCTACAGGCGGCGCCATTAACATCAGCACTGACCGTGACTTTGGGGAGAATGCTAACAGCCAACCCACAGAGGTGATTGATTCCGGTTTTCAATCGGTTCAGCGTCATGATTCTAGTGGCGACAGTGACATTAAGAGTGAAGTGTTCACTGGTAGTGTCCTCTTGCAGTGCGCCAAGACTTACGGTCCTCTGGAAGATGTATCTGTTGAGGTTGACAAGCATGTTGCCGACATGGTGAATCATGTGTTTGATTACGGCATGCGGGAGGAGGAGTACAAAGAAATTTTGGTTGACGACATTACCAAGAGACCGAGCAACTGTCATGCTCTAGCCCCGGTTGAATGTAACACACAAGTTTTGGATGCGCTGAAAACCGATGCCAAAAAGTCTGATTTTCGTATGAAAGAAGTTAGTAAGGACATTATAAAAGCTGCCATAATAATCACCAAGTCACTCACAGTGCTGGATAAAGTCGCCCAAGAAGGACAACCAGATGTGGCCCATGAAGTCGGCATGCTTAATGGTGCGCTAGCATTACTGGGAAATGCTAACCACAAGAACAACTTGACGCGCCGGTTCATCATTAAGCGCGAGATCAATCAGAAATATGCTCACCTATGTTCAGATAAGGTGCCAATGACTAGGCTCTTGTTCGGTGATGATGTTTCTCAATCTGCCAAGCACATCGAGGAGTCGGAGAAATTGAAAAACAAGATCACACCGAAGAAACCGTTTCAAACATGGAAATTCGGTGCAGGAAAAGTCAGAGGCTCCTCTGGAAAAACCACCTACAGAGGATTTTCGTCCAGGTTCCACCCCAATGGACAGCGGACATATGGACACAGGAGTGACCACCGGCAATCCTTCTCACGGCGGGGTTCGGAGGCAAAAAACTCCAGAGGGCGGGGACAAAGCAATCCCTGGCAATAACTGAGGTGTCATAAATTTGAAGCTGGCAGGCTTCAATATTTTGTGCATGAGTGGCATAAAATAACCAATGACCCTCATATTTTGGATATTGTTGCACATTGCCATCTTGACGTTAATGTTGATGATATCAGTCACTTATTTTCTGAAGGAACTGAATATGTTTTTTGTGAGGAGGAAAAGGTCATTATTTGTCAGGAAATTGAAAAGCTGTTAGATCTTAAAGTTATCAAGGAAACACACAGACAAGAAGAACAAATTATATCCCCAGTTTTTCTGCGGGGGAAAAAGGATGGAGGTTTTAGAATGATCCTTAACCTGGAAAAACTAAACAAGCACATTAATTATAAACATTTTAAAATGGAAAACTTCGAACAGGCAATTCGGCTTATTAACAAAGGTGATTACATGGCCTTAGTAGATCTTAGGCATGCATACTATTCTGTCAGTATAGCTGAAGAGCAACAAAAATTTCTTTGCTTTAAATGGCAAGGGAAAATTTATCTGTTTACCTGTCTTCCTAATGGGGTTGCAGAAGGGCCACGCCTATTCACCAAACTAATGAAACCCATTTTTGCTACACTGAGAGAGATGGGACATACCATCACCAGTTTCACTGACGACACACTAATATTACACAGCTCATTGGAAGGATGCTATGAGAGCATACATTCAACAGTAGAGATTC
Source organism: Coenobita brevimanus (assembly GCF_032717465.1). Classification (NCBI taxonomy): domain Eukaryota; kingdom Metazoa; phylum Arthropoda; class Malacostraca; order Decapoda; family Coenobitidae; genus Coenobita; species Coenobita brevimanus. The sequence continues at coordinate 36,781,058 of NC_137051.1, read as the reverse complement.
TAAGGAAAATGGGATTTTGTATTAATGCTGACAAATCTGTCCTAGTACCTACAAAACGTTTGGAATATTTGGGGAACGTCATTGATTCAGAGACATTGACAGTTACATTACCTGAACGGAGGAAAGTGAAAATAGTTCAAAGCTGCAAACAATTATATCATAGTAATAGAGACAAAATCAGGAATGTGGCCAGAGTAATTGGGCTTTTGGTTGCTGCAATTCCAGCAGTAGAAATGGGGAAACTGCATTATAGAAAGTTGGAAACTGCTAAAATTTTAGCACTGGAGAAAGAAAAAGGTAACTTTGACAAATGGATGGCTATCACATATGACATGAAAACAGATCTGATTTGGTGGATAAATCTCATTGCATTGCAAGACAGAAAATTTTTTAGGACGGGTACGGAAATAGACCTGTACACTGATGCATCAAATTTAGGTTGGGGTGGTTACCTAAATCATCAACAAATTAATGGAAGATGGTCAATAAAAGAAAAAGAATTGCACATCAATTCTAAAGAACTCAAAGCCATCTTACTGGCAGTGAAATCATTTGCACATCAGATCAGAGGGAAACACATTAAGGCATTTTGTGATAACTCGACAGCGGTAAACTATGTCAATGAAATGGGTGGCACAAAATCCGCAACATGTAATGACATCTGCCTCGAAATTTGGGAATTGTGTGCAGAAAATGATGCCTGGATTACATGCTGTCATATACCAGGTAAAGTTAATTTTATGGCGGATGCCGCATCTCGAAAGTTTAATGACAGACATGAATGGAAATTGAACGAGGACATTTTTAGGGAACTTTGCGAAATCTTTGGGGTCCCAAGAATTGATCTATTTGCATCCAGACTAAATAAACAGGTACCTCGTTTTTGTTCTCGGAAACCCTACCCAGAAGCCGAACACTGATGCCTTCTCAATAAGTTGGTCACAGTTTGACCTAATCTACATTTTTCCCCCTTTTGCTCTGATTACCAGGTGCCTTCAGAAAATGCGAGCAGAGATGGCAAGGGGGTGGTTGATTGTGCCACTGTGGACGTCCCAACCATGGATGGGGACCCTACTCAGAATACTCATCAAAGAACCACGGCTAATAATGAGAAGGAAGAATGTATTGCAACAGCCGTCAGCAGCAGAGGAACACCCCATCATGAAACACACCAGGTTAATGGCATGTCTATTGTCCGGCAACAACTGCGAGAACGAGGCATATGTGCAGCGGGTACGGACATTATCATGGCCTCCTGGAGACCAGGAACTGAGAAACAGTATCGACCACATGTCAATAAGTGGATCCAATTTTGTGATAGACGGCACATCAATCCCCTTAATCCCGCTGTAACGGATATTGTAAATTTCCTGTCCGACACTTTCCACCGAGGTGTGGGCTATGACTCTGTAAACACGGCGAGGGGAGCTGTCTCCTCACTAGGGATACGAGGTAGTTGTGGACGGTTGCAGAGCAGGCAACCACCCTCTTGTCAACACGCTCCTGAGAGGGGTATTCAACTTGAGACCGTCAAAACCCAGGTATGCAGAGACCTGGGACGTCCAGCTGGTGCTCCAGAAACTGAGAACTATGGAACCTTTATGCAGTCTTCCTCTAAAAGAACTAACACTAAAATTAGTGATGCTAATGGCACTCACTCAAGCAGCCAGGGTGCAAACATTACATTTGTTAATGCTAAAAAACATTAGAATTGGCAAGGATTCTGTTTGTGTTTGGTTAGGGGGCAACATTAAACAATGTAGGCCAAAATTCAATGTGCAGTTTGTGGAGTTTAAAGCTTACGCTAAAGATAGAAGACTATGTGTCTATGAAACATTGAAAATGTACATTGATAAGACTGAACGCTTAAGAAATGATGTGGATCAAGAGAACGGGAACTTATTCATTAGTGTTATAAAGCCACACAAAAATGTAACAAAAGACACTATTGCGAGATGGATTAGGATAATACTTAATATGTCAGGAGTGGACACAGGAAAGTACTCAGCTGGCAGTGTTCGGCCAGCTGCAGCTTTAAAGGCCAAGACCATGGCTGTGCCGATAACATACATCATGGCAAAGGCTGGGTGGTCAAGGGAGACCACCTTTGCCAAGCATTATGACAAGGAGATAGTTCAGGAGCTTGACACATTCCAAGAAGCTGTACTAGAATAGGGAGTAGGTATTTATTGTGATAAGAAAGTCATCATTCTTTTGGCAAGCTACTAAAATTTGTAAATTTCTTATAATACAGCGGGTTTTGGGTCATGGTTGTCTTATTTCACCAAATCCACAATTATATAACTTCAAAATGTCAAAGTACGACACCCACATGGCTTCAAAACCTCATGGGAAAGCGACCTCTAGCGGAGTGATTTGCTGAAATAAAATTGATGAAGTACATGAAACTTACCGCAGGTCAGTTGAAATGTGCTTCGAATTTTATGAAGCAAATCACCTCTGCTAGAAGGGAGCTTTCACATGCCCTCCACTCCCTCCCTAAGGTATGCAGCGTCACATGTATAAAACAGTGTAAACGGTAGGGAATGATACACTACTTGTCATGTGGGTGATCGTACACTTTAAAGTCTGGTGGTGTGAGGCAGCGCGGTGTATCTCATGTGAAAGCTCCCTTCTAGCAGAGGTGATTTGCTTCATAAAATTCGAAGCACATTTCAACTGACCTGCGGTAAGTTTCATGTACTTCATCAATTTTAGTTCCCTTTGGTTTGCTCCTGTTGCAGATCGAGGTGACGGGTTCGGTGTGGATGAGTGGCTGTTCTAAGGCGGGTAGTGTTTTTATTATTATTATTATTATTATTATTATTATTATTATTATTACTAACAGCTTTCCCTTACCACTCCCCCTATCACTACCGCAGATCGAGGCGGTGGGTGCGGCCCTGACGAGTGGCGGTGCTCCAGCGGTCAGTGCATCCCGCTGAGGTACAGGTGTGACGCCGCAGCCACACCCCCACACACCTGTGTTGATGGGTCACACCTGCTGAACTGTTGTACGTACACTGCCTGTGTGTGTGTGTGTGTGTGTGTGTGTGTGTGTGTGTGTGTGTGTGGGTGGGTGGGTGGGTATGTGTGTCAGCCAAAAGAATAATTACGTAAATTGCAGAAATATAAGTTTTAGTCTAATTCCAAGAGTTTAACTGGGAGTAAAAATATAGGTACCACTTTCCATTTAGTCACATAATGCCACTCAGGTACGAACCACTGGTCACTTTTACGTAAATGTCTGAAATGAGGAGCTAGACCCTGAATCCCTGCGTTTCTGATCGGGCAGTGGAAAATTAAATTATGAAATATGTAACTAAAAAAAAATTAACACTACTGAATATGCACAACAGATTCAAAGACTGGGAGGAAATACAACCATTAGCAGAATCAGAGAGAATCTTTAAAGCAATAACATTGTCTTGAACAGTAAATAAACTAGAGAGTCAAGAGCAAAAGGAATCAAACAGGAACGGGAATCATTAACGGGAGAAAACTAAGAACGCCAGCATTTCCACAGTGTAATGAGTAATGAGAAATAACGAGTGAAACCATCACGAAGAAAATTTTGATGATGAAAAAACTACAAAATTCCTCTGTAAAACTGATGTGGAGAGGAAGTTAATATTACACAGAGGACCGTCAAGAAATATTAAATTCTGAGTAAAACGAGCAGGTAAATGTAACAGTAGAAAAGCTTTATAAAACGTGGAAGCTTTTTAATAATTTCAGTCTCTTGTGATTCGCTCCCAGTGAATAAAATCGTCTGGCTACAGCTGGAAATACAAGAGTTCTCCAGCCCATAAAAGGGTTAATGGTGACAGCTCTAGCACTTCCAGGCTCCTATAACTCACTCAGCTTAATATAATCGTCTGGTGTTAGATGGAACAGATACTGGGACGATGCGATTAGAAACGAGTTAAAGAAAGAAAAGTTTGGCCAATTATGGTGTTTTATTTTATTTATTTATTTGTTTATTTTTTGATGCTTGTTACTTTCCTTGATGTATATTATAAACTGATAAATTATAGTACCCGAAGCTCTATCAGTACCTGAGCAATAAAAAAGTATTGATTATCATTATATAGTGTGTGGCCAAAACGTTTATTTATTATTATCATTATTTTATTATTATTATTATTATTATTATTATTATTATTATTATTATTTACATTAGTATTATTATTTTGAAATCTCCTGTTGTTCAGTAAAATGATTACGTACTGACATGTGTAAACTAATGCTAGCCGACAGATGCACACCCTTGTCACTCATTCAGCTGCAGATCACATTCCTCGACCAAGTAACATCAGCTCAGTTATCCCCCAAGCGACATCACTTTATGTATTAGCAATGATAAAATTCTTGGTGATATGTTCATTACCAGAGGGGATGTAGTTAGGGAAATTGATAAGATAAAACCATCAGTGTCTTCAGGGCGAGATGAGATTGATTCTGAGGTTCTGAAAAAAACGAGGAGGAAGTCTGTCTCCCACCTATCACAGTATTTAGCCTTTTCTCACATACTGTATTGTTTAGTCTATTATTACTGCCACGGATGCTTTATTGAGTATCTTTTCCGTCTTTAGGAGTTATATAGACCCTCCTTTAACCCTTTTACTAGTAGAGTGTCCTAAAAAAAAAACTGGTAGTAGCGAAAAATACAATAAAAATCTCATTACCTAATAGAAGGGGTGAATAAGTACACTCAGATTTGGAACAGTGTTGGGTGTGTGGAAGGCAGAGAATGTGGCATTCATTTTTAAGATAAGGTGACTTCGAAATACACTTTAAACAAACGTCTATAAGGAGGAAATACTGCAATGAGAGGCAATACAGTCACGAAACACCCGAAAGAAAGTGAGAAAAGCCTGCTAAAGATGAAATCAGAACTGGGAATGCGACAGATTATTATATTCAACATTTGCTAGGAAAACAGCTTCAAGAACACGGTAAATATGTTCGGGAAACGACCTGAACAATTACACACACACACACACACACACACACACACACACACACACACACACACACACACACACACACACACACACACACACACACACACACACACACACACACACACACACACACACACACACACACACACACACACACACACACACACACACACACACACACACACACACACACACACACACACACACACACAGGCGCTGATCAGGTATTAGTTGCCTCACGGTTCTGGGAATTTGGTCAGACAGAGAAAATGCAATACAGCGAACGTGAAAAGTGGCTGACTAAAAACGATGCCACTCAGCCAGACGGTGTTCGTGGAATGAATTGAACACTTTACTCGTATGAATAAGTGTGAAGTGGGTGTAAAAATGAATGTAGAAGATGAAGGGGTTATGAATTACTACTCTAGCCTCCTGCGACTCCCATTTAAGTGACTAAAATCGTCTAATCTTTGCAAGTATAAGATTACAGATTTTTTGCCAGTATAAAGTAGCCTAGCAGATTTGACGCGACCGTGTGTGGGGTGATGGAGACTGTATTTTAAAAGCTAGTTCTTGTGGCTAATGTTTAACTGAATAAAATTGTCTGTGTTGACCAAAATAAACTGACAGAACTGACCCAACGATGTGAGGGTTAAAGGCGGTGACTCAAATCTTGCTCTTTCGAAATCAATGGCCCCCTCACGATTATACCCACTTTACACGAACTTGGCCTAAAATTGCCATCTCTCCATCTTGAATACTGAGTTGTAACACGAGATTAATGCTAGAATATGATGCTGCTCATGAAGAAGTGCTGTGAAAAGGATGTGGAGCCGTAGCATTGTCTTTTTCTGCCACTGAGCGATGTGAAATGAGCTGCAAAAGAACGAAAATCTGGGCCAAGGTAAAGAAAGTATACCTGTGGGTGCTAACACCATGTCCCATACTGTACTCTCGTCGGTTGAGGAAGCTCCCTAACACTTCTTCTTAAGCGATTTATTATGCTTATTACACCTTGTTATCGAGTTCATCCCAATACTGTATTTGAAGAATCATGTCAGCATTTTGTGGTTTGCATCTCACTTTTTTATTTCAAATTTAAGTATACGACTCCCTCTCTCAGATGTATTATATCGTCTGGCACCAGTTTGTATGGAGTGCTAGGGTAGTCTTGACGGTGAGAGGGTTAAAAAAAAAATAAAATGTTAAAGGAATGACACATGAGGGGAAGTGCAAAGATTGAGGAAGACAGATGGCCAAGTGATTAATGACGGCAGAGAAATTGACAAAGATTTTAAACAGTAATTATCGTGGGCGAGTGAGAGGGGAAAAAATGAAGGAGAGAAAATCTGTTTAATTACGAGTGGTGGAGAGAGATTTACTGATTTGTGTGCTGCGTTATGAAAAGAATTTATATATTTATTTTTAGCTATTCTTTCGTTAGCACCTCGATCGCTATGTGCTCTGTGGATACTGGTAAACTGAACGAAGAATCTCCAGTCAGCTTTCTCGGTACAAACACAGTATTGCTGTAAATGTTTCACTGGTAATTGTTGGACGGTTTATAGCGGCGTAATGGACAGAAGTGTATTTGCAATCAGGCACGTATTTCGAAATGATAAGTCCTCTTCTGCTCATTCCTGTATTTACCATGTCCAAACGTTTGAGGATATTTCAGTGGATGTAGGTGTGTGTTGCAGCAGACGTGTGGGATGTGTTGCAGTTCATGTGTGATGTGGGTTATGTTGAAATATGTTGCAGATGACGTGTGGTGTAAATCATGTTGATATATGTTGCAGCTGACGTGTGGTGAAGGTAAAGTGGTGGTGATGATATGATGTGTTGCAGGTGTTGATATTGTGTTGCAGCTGACGTGTGGTGTGGGTTATGATTATGTGTTGCAGATGACGTGTGATGATGATAGGGATGATGATGGTGGTGATATGTGTTGCAGGTGTTAATATTGTTGCAGCTGACGTGTGGTGATGATATGATGTGTTGCAGGTGTTAATATTGTGTTGCAGCTGACGTGTGGTGGTGATGTGATGTGTTGTTGATACTGTGTTGCAGCTGACGTGTGGTGTTGCAGGTGTTGATACTGTGTTGCAGCTGACGTGTGGTGTTGCAGGTGTTGATATTGTGTTGCAGCTGACGTGTGGTGTTGCAGGTGTTGATACTGTGTTGCAGCTGACGTGTGGTGTTGCAGGTGTTGATATTGTGTTGCAGCTGACGTGTGGTGTGGGTCGGGGTTGTTCCAGTGCGCGTCGGGGCCGTGTCTTCCTCCCGACCTGCTGTGTGACGGAGAGGTGCAGTGTCCATTGACCTGGGACGACGAGGACCACTGCCGTAAGTTGTGTCCATTATGTCCAGTGTGTTATGTCCGGTATTTTGTTCAGTGTATTATGTCCGGTATTTTGTTCAGTGTATTATGTCCACTACCTTCTGTCCGGTGTATTATGTCTGCTACCTTATGTCCAGTGGATTACGTCTAGTGTCCACTGGTTTGGGAAAATGAGAACCGCTGTTGTAAGCTGTCTGTTCACTGTCCACTCTCTTGTTATGCCCATTTATAGTGTGTGTGTGTTTTTTTTACGTCATTCAAGCAGACTCACGATACATAATTGACACCACAAGGATATGACTTAGAGGAAAAGCGATTTGCAAGGCGTAAAATAGTTTAGGAAGAGGTGATAGAAAGCATCCTGAGCTAACAAAAACACGAGGCCCAAGACCATGTTATGAAAAGTGATTGTGCAAAGGCTTAGAAGAATGGCTCGACTCCCAGTTTACATAATGCTATCTTCAGCGAGGGAGAAAGGTCAGACTTCTTTTACCTTTCCATAATGTGCTTTACTAATTATGTTAAAAACTGGGGGGCTGCCTTCCTCTTCACCGCCTCCAGTTACCTCGTACCCCTTCTGTGGACAAAGCAAGTTATTTTTGGTCAGGGTGTTTGAGTGTCCTTTAGTTGAGGGAAGTTCCTGTAGTTAGAGAGTGTAAAACAGTTCGGGGAATTTTTTGAAGTGCTTACATTTTCTTGACCTAAAAAAAGAAAGTCTGTAATTAGTCTATGTAACAGGTGCGTCCGTGGCAGGTAAAGGGTTAATTATACGTCCGTATGTGTCTGCCATTCACCTGTTTCCATCCTTTTCATAATTACCTTCAGTATTTGACCCCATTACCTGAGGAAGTAATTAACCTTTGACTTACCTGCATCCGATTCTGCTTGCTATTTTTTCTGCACTTGCTCTGTAACTTTGACTGTGGTATATTGTCCGGTTTTTCACATGCTATGTTTTTTTCTATTATTTTTTCACAATTATCTTTTAGGTCTCTGCCGTATATGTTTTTTCCTCTTGTTTTCTGTAATTTCCCTCTTTGCCGTCTTGTTTTTTTTTTGGCAGTGTGTGTGTGTGTGTGTGTGTGTGTGTGTGTGTGTGTGTGTGTGTGTGTGTGTGTGTGTGTGTGTGTGTGTGTGTGTGTGTGTGTGTGTGTGTGTGTGTGTGTTTTGCAATTTTCTTTTTTATCTTGAGTTGATTGTGCATTGTCCTTTGTGTTGACCTGATTCTCTCTCTCTCTCTCTCTCTCTCTCCTTTGACTCTTCTATATACGCCGAGCCTGGTTTAAATCAGGACTCACCTTGCGTAATCAGTCTTTAATCAGAATCATTTAATAAGCTTACACCTGTGACGTACTCTAGCCAGAATTACCTGCCACACCTGCACCTACTCATTGTCTCACTCACACTACAGTCACTCACTCATACTCTTCACTCACTCACTCTCACACTGCCCTCACTCACACACTGTCACTGTAATCTGTTTTGCCCATATCACGGCCTTGTCAACAATACACCATTTTGGGACAAGATGAAAGCTACATACTCTGAGGGTGTTACAACTGTGGCACTCCAACTTGTGTTCTTCGCGAGTAAAACAACATTAGTGTTTTGTTAACCCTTCTCAGCCTTTGATCGCTGTTTGTATATTATTCTTACTATTTCCTGCCAATTTTTTAACATTTCGATTAATTTTTCGAGCTGCTTACATACATCCTTCATTACCAGGGGACTCTAGTTGACCGAATGAAATCGTATGGTAGCGACAAGAATAAACCAAAATGAACCAGTGCCGTACTGAATCACTGAACTGAAGGTGCTAATTATGGGAAAGCTCAATCATGTTTTGCATCCTCAACGATACCAGGGTGTGTGCCATTCCCATAAAAAAAAAAAAAAAAAAAAGCATTGTCTCCAACTTTGATTTTTTCTTTAACAATCCACACCAGTATTTTTGTAAACTTTTTTTTTTTTTTTCAGCTTTAAGTGCTGCTGTAGACAAAGAAATCATGCTGTGTTGGGTTGGCATACAGTCTAGGACAAAAGTTCTCAAAATATTTCGCGTGCTTAAACTCTTACTTTCCTCTGCTGGCTAATATTACCAAAGTGAGAGAAGCTTGTGTTTTCATGTGCCCCTAAACTATCCCCTTTGTTATGTGTCAGGGAGGAAAATTATATGAATTCCATTAGCGTTAAGCAGGTACAGTGGAATGATAGGCAAATTCTTATCCCCTACTACCCCTGTCTGCCAGAGATATCAGTAAAACATATTTCATTTACATCGTTTCAGTCAAGGTAAATGGTAATCTGAAAAATTATATACGGTTGTGTTGGAGTCCCTGGCTGTGGAGTTATCGACTAAACAGACTTTCATTGCAGCATTCCAGGATGTTGTTACGGCAGAATAAGTTGATCTACCAGGCAGCATGAGATACCAGTAACACATTAAAAGGATTGTAACGTTTCAGTAAAGGTCAGGGTATGATGAGGAAGCTAAAGAGTCGAAGTGGAAATATCGATGAGGATAGAAAAACTCACACAGGCAAACGTCAGCCAGTGTAGGTTTCGCTGTCCAATCCCTGTACTGAGAAATTATACTGTGTTGTGTTGGTGTACTTAGCTGATGGAGGCACGATTGATGTAGGTGTTTTCATTACAGTGTTTGAGTTGAGTGTTTGAGTGGACAGAAATCGTGTTGTGTTGGTGTGCCTGGCTGCAATTAATACGACTGTTGTATATTTCCCCTGCAGCGTTCCAGTGTTCGTCCGAGGCGCGGTGTCAGTGTCGGGACATCTCCATCTCCTGCCACCACCTCGCCATGACACACCTCCCCTCCGATATTGAGCCGCAGATATCACGATTGTAAGTCATACACATTGCCATTAATATTAATCATTTCCCTGTTACCTCCCCCTTCATTCCTGCCACCACCTCGCCATGACGCACCTCCCCTCCGATATTGAGCCGCAGATATCACGATTGTAAGTCACGTACATTGCCATTAATATTAATCATTTCCCTGTTACCTCCCCCTTCATTCCTGCCACCACCTCGCCATGACGTACCTCCCCTCCGATATTGAGCCGCAGATATCACGATTGTAAGTCATGCACGTTGCCATTAAATACCCGTTGCCATTTCCCTGTTACCTCCTCCTTCATTCCTGCCACTGCCTTGCCGTGTCGCACCTCCCCTTCGATACTGACTCGCAGATATCATGATTGTAAGCCACGTACATTTCTATTACTACCCATCTTCATTTCCTCGTTACCTCTACCCATTAAGCCTGCCATTGCCTCGCCATGCCTCATCTCTCCTCCAGTATCAAGCCACAAATCACGAATGTTAGCTATATATTATCAGTGTTAATATCTCCTGCCCTTCCACATGCATATTGTCATTACTAGCATCCTCTGCCATTTATCTGCCTCACCATCACTCACCTTCCCTCACATACTAACGGCAGATGTCATTATTGCAACTTTTGTGTCTTGTCATAACTACTTCTATCTTTCTTTTAAACTGTTTCTTGTTTCATTTATTACTTTCAGCCTTCCCATAAAACATTCTCGGTTTATTTGAATGTTTCCATTACTTTTTAAATTCATATTAGAGGACTGATTTGATCCTGATAACTGGGCAACATACGTGTCTCTGAAGTCTTGTTTCATAATACCTTCTTGTAATAATTCTAGATCTTCTTTTCTTCCCAAGCCTCCATTACTTTTAACTTCTTCAGCGCAATATGTAGAGGAGAAGTGATCTTACGAAGCGAAGGTAAAGTGAATATACGAACTTACTTTTAACTTCTTCAGCGCAATATGTAAATGAGAAGTGGTCTGACGAAGCGAATGGAAATGTGATGTGATTTTACGAACTTTTGTTGTCTCGCCGTCAAAAAATACCTGTCCCACCTCACATTTTACGCCACTCAGTAAAGTCCAGACTCTTAACAGCTTTATAAAGACCGGGAGACGCGACCCCCATGATCGGAGGAAGAGAAGCTTAGATTTTTTGTTATTATTATTATTATTATTATTATTATTATTATTATTATTATTATTATTACTTCTACTACTACTACTACAACTACCATTATTATTACTGTAATATTATTTTTAGTTATTATTATTATTACTGTTATTATTATTATCCTTCTCACCCTCTCCCTCCAAGTTTTTTTTCAAAATGGGATCTCTCTCTCTCTCTCTCTCACACACACACACACACACACACACACACACACACACACACGGCTGATTGACCTCCACTGCCGCACCATCGCACACAGGTAAAATAAGATGCTGAGTAAAGCTGAGATAATTGCTTTGCCCAGGTACGCGATATTAAAACTTCTAACAGGATTCTTCCACACACGAACTAATTCCCTTCAGTTACCCCTCATAATGGCGTCAAGAGAAAATGAAAGAAATAATCTGTTTTGAGCGTGACATTGGGTTCTGTAGTGAGAGAGAGAGAGAGAGAGAGAGAGAGAGAGAGAGAGAAAATTTCAACAGTGATAGTGGCTCTCCCCATCTCATGTACCATAAAGCCTCGGACATAAATATCCATCCATAGAACGATAAATTATGGGACAGTGAGCGATGACTTTCAAAACCCACTATTGCTATCAACGGGGCTCAGACAAAATTTCAGAAAACTACGTACAGATTTTGTAATATTTCGACAACAAATGGATGGCTATTTCTGACCCCAGTAGTGCATAAAACATATAGATTATGTTTTATAATTCTATATATGCGCAGTTTTTATTTCCTTATTCTTATTAGCCCTTCCACACCGATGCCGTAGCGTAAATTTTACTCCTGCTACTCTCATGCATCTTTGTTTACAGTCGCTTAGGGGAGATTATTGGAACGGAACTTGGTAGACAGTCTTCATAAACCCCTTTACTGCTAAGATGCTGTACTAAATCTCAGTAAAATAATGTGACGTGAGGTAAAATAAAAGGAAGAATACGACATCGGTGTGAAGGAGATAATGCTGTGAGTATACCCTGCTAACGTGTCTCAGGTCTTCGTCCTTGTCAGCCTGCAAAAGGAAAGGACCAGCTGCTTTTCTGCCTGGTCAGTTTAAAGGCCGATAGATTGTTCACGGATGAGCTGGTGTTGAAGAGAGAGGCCTTCTGGTGGTGGCACAGGTATAACTGGCGGGGGAGGGAGGAGGAGCTGCCTGGTTACACAAACACCCCACCACTCCCTCCCTTCTCCCCCGAAAGAAAGACGGTTGCTGCAAGGGAAGGGCAGATGCAGCCAACAGTTCGCTAGGTTCACATCCAGTTGCACCTGGGGCTACAACAACAGTAACTACAACAACAACAACAACGACCAGTAACACCTTAAACCCTAGAGTGACAGATCATTCTAGTGTGCTTGCATATTTCCCTTCTCACGTGTCAGGAAATGCTGCACGTTACCGTCTTATCAGGCAGTATTTTACCTCAGCAGCAACACGTGCAATGCATTTATTACCTGTATAGACCGGTTTGTGGCCATGTTTTTTTTTTTTTTCCTTTGAATACAGAGCCGTAAGAGTATCATCTAACATTTATTTTTGAGCAGTTGATATATTATTCACACTACAGGATTACAGTGAACAACATCGTAAAGTAGATAGATTCGCCGTTGAAATTGGTGTAGTGTGACTTAATCCTATTTGGTTCCCAGTTAATGATAGGAATTCGTTAAACCACACATGACACCCCACCAGCAGGTACTCTCTCAGCGGGCTTGGAACTATTGGAGGCAAGTCGCTTGTCACGCTCTGGTGCTGTTTGGGAGCTAAAGAGTTAGATCATGTAAATTCTGACAGTCTTCAGATCTGTGCGCTGCAATGTCTAAGTAAGGGGTAACAATGTGATGGCTTAATTAAGGTTTAACAGTTGAATTTGATGGATTAACTGAGGTTTAACAGTTGAACGTGGTGGAAATCGCTATGGACAAGAGAGCAATATCTGAGTGTCAAATTTATCTTTTCATAACACAGGCAGGATGCGGTCCACCCACAGTACAGTACTTGTATCCTGTCCTGGTAGGTCATTTGTTCTCTGTGTTATTGTCTATTGCAGTCACCTGGCGGGCAACCTGCTCAACCACTCCCTCAGCGCCGACACCTTCCTTCCATACCGCCACATCGTCTACCTGTAAGTATATTAAACGCCTGTCTTTTTTATTTATTTATTTTTAAAGCCCGACGCCCTATTCCCGCAAAGGGTGGCCGCAGACAAAACGCCTCCAAGTTGCTCCGTCACCCACCATTTGACTGCCCTCCCCCAACTCACTTCCCCCTCCCTCGTATACCTCTCCATCCCTCCACCTCATCCTTGGTCTCCCCCTCCCTCTCCCTCCCTCCACTTCACCTACGTACACCCCCTTAGTCAGTCTTTTCATTCCCCATTCTCTCCACATGTCCATTCTCATGCATGCTGCTATTACAGTATTATTATTCACAGTACAAGACTCCCTCGTGATTTTACTTGTTTGTTGAAATATAAGTAAAATTGTACGTAAACTCAAAATTGCCAACGTTATATTGCTAGAAATGCCACCTTTACATTGAAATTAAAGTTTTATCCAGTGGCATAGTAGAGGATGGTAATATGGTAGGTATAAAGAAAACGGGGTAGCATAGGAGTTCTGCTTAAAGGGGGTACGGTGACGAAGCCTGAGTCAGTGTTAAATGATAATATTAGTTTTTATAAAGACTGTCATTGAAGAAGTGTTGATGTGTTAGTGTAAGTTTCAGTTGTTTTAATGGTACTGGTATGGGTAGTAAAGTTCCAGTCCTATTCTCCCTTCCCTCTCATGACCCTAATAACTGCCTTGTCTTTCTGTGAGAGTGTTGTAGTATTAGTGTGGTACTGGTGGTGTGGTGGTGGTAGTAGTAGTGTGGTAGTGGTGCAGTGGTGGTTTGACAGTGACGATTGAGTGACCTGAGCAACAAAACAGTGGCCCACCTGTGGTAGAAGTAGTGTGTTGATTGTAGTGTGGCGATGGTGGAATAGTACTGTGGTAGTGATCGTGTGAAAGCATTGTAGTGGTAGTGTGGTAATAATATGACCTCTCTCCACCCACAGTGACCTCAGCAACAACAGCCTGACCCACCTGCCAGCTGGTGTGTTCGTGGGTCTGGCTCGCCTCCGAATCCTGGACCTGAGACACAACAGCCTCACCCACCTCCATAACTCATCATTCTTTGGCCTCGCTAACCTCAGGACGCTGTAAGTAGTAGTAGTAGTAGTAATAGTAGTAGTAGTAATTGTAGTAGTAGTAGTAGTAGTAGTAGTAATAGTAGTAATTGTAGTTGTAGTAGTGTATCTCAAATCTCTTCACGTATGATGCTATGTTTCTTCTTAGTGAACAGGACTTTTGCAGGGTTTGGTGGAAGTGTGTGAGCAGAGTGTTTTGAAAATACGGATGAGAGTAAAGTGATGATTGTTAAGAAAGAAGGTAATTGAGTGTGATTGCTTGGTGAATGAGGAAAGAACCGAAGGGATGAGGGAATAAAATACCTCAATGCACAAACGGAAACGGGAGGTTAATGTGCTTCGTTTTGACATACGATACTGTTGTCTAAGGTTCTGCATGTCCTTTATTTTGGCTCACATTTTTTTTTTTTTTTTTTGCGGTATTTTTTTTGTAAGGTTCATGGAAGGCGTTTTATAAAATGTGTATGTGACTGCGATAGGAAGCACACAACAAAAGATTATGAAAAGGATGGACGCTCTCAGACGTCTAGGTAGGAGTGAGAAAAGAGGAAGGCAGTACACAGTGTTGGTAGGGGATTATCAGAGCACTTGTGCACACGACTGTACCTCCCAGGGCAAGAGCGAGGAGGTGGGTGTGTATCCTGGGTATTATTTTTCTTCTTATCCTCTCGTGATCAAAGGCTCTTGCTCTGGCCTCCCCACCGAATTCTTACACGAAAGTCTGCGTGTGTTCTGATTAACTTGTCGACTTTGATGGCGTCTTTTTTTTCCATTAGTTTTGATTCCTCCAGACGATTTTGTTAAGGTTAAGAAAGATCTCTGGCGTTGAAGGAGTTTGGTGAAAGCTCTATCTTGCTGTCTGGAGATGGCGTTGAGAGACTGACTAGAAGAGTGTATGTGAGTGAGGTGGAAGGGAAGAGGGGGAGGGAGAGACCAAGGATGAAGCGGAGGGACGGAGTGGAAAGATAAATGAAAGGAGGGGGAGTGAATTGGAGGAAGGGCGAGCATATGGCAGAAAGAGCGACATGGAGGCGGTTTGTTTGTAGCCACCCCTTAGATAGATAGATATATAGACAGACAGGTATTGACTGAGTTAGTAAATGTAATAAAAACGTGATTGCCATGACTACATATTTCTGTGGCTTTATAAATATTGGCAGAGGAATGTATTGTGATAAGCTTTTTAATTACACCTTTCTACCCCCCACCCCCCTGTCTCAGGCACCTGACAGGGAACAGACTGGCGGTGTTGGACGGGTGGGCTCTGTACGGACTATCCTCCCTCTCCACCCTGTGAGTATGTACCACCCTGGCCCTATCCCCCTTAACCTCCCTACCTATCCTGCAAGTATAAGGCCCTAATCTCCCTTTCCATACCCCCCTCCTGAACCTTCCCTCCCTTCTCCCTCACTGTCCTTAGCTCCCCGTCCTTCCTGTCCTCCCTATCAGTACCCTAACCACTCCATCCCAACAGGGCTCAGCATCCCTGTTCCTCTTCCCCTATCCCTAACTCAATCCCTATCCCCTGTTCATTGCCCCTAGTCTTCAGTAACCTCACTCTTCTTACCCGACCCCTGTCAGTAACATTGCCCTTCAGGTTGACTTAAAGAGAGAGAGAGAGAGAGAGAGAGAGAGAGAGAGAGAGAGAGTCATTGAAGAACACCTTGCCTCTTGTTCCCCTCCTGAACTCTCTCACTCCCTCACGCTTACTCACACTTCCTCGACCTGTAAGAAGGGAAGAAAGAAAAAAAGTGTGTTTGGAAGGGACGTGTGAGGCAAATGTGGATTGTTGGAGAGGAGGGGTGTGAGTGGGCAGTGAATTGGTAAGGGTATGTAAGAAGGTGTGTGTGTGTGTGTGTGTGTGTGTGTGTGTGTGTGTGTGTGTGTGTGTGTGTGTGAATCTAAGCCTGTGTTCACTGTGTACGTTTTTTTGGCTTCACGTCCAATATTGCCTTCATATCTGTAGGATTGAGTCAGTGTATTTTCCTAACACACACACACACACACACACACACACACACACACACACACACACACACACACACACACACACACACACACACACACTTTTTAAACTCCAACAAATGTAATCAATCAATGTGTGTCTCATTACCTGTTATTTATGAAGCCAGACTTGTTTCGTGACTCTCTCTCTCTCTCTCTCTCTCTCTCTCTCTCTCTCTCTCTCTCTCTCTCTCTCTCATCACGGAACCACTTGTATTCCAAAACATTTTCACACAAGTTCATAACAAGAATATCATTTTGTGTCCCAGTATTATCTGTAACGTGACCTCGGTGGATTACAGGCTGAAACTGCCCTTACCCTGTAGTCTGAAACACTTCTCTGTAGTGGAGAGAGAGATTAGGGATGTATATATAACCGGTCAGTGGAGCCGCCTAGTTCTATCAGTGCCACCACGTGAAGGCTTCCCCCTCTATCACTTAAAAATAATGATAAAAAAGAAGTTATTTACCGTACTGATATTGGAGTTTTTACAGGCGCTTCATAACTGATAAGAGCAAAGAAGGGAGTCAAATAGCCTATCTGTTTTAAGATAGGAGTGGGTGTGGCTGATCAAAGAAACGTGTGATTGGTTTAGACCTTGACTTACGTAAGCCTGATTGAACTTTTTTTTTTTTTTTTTTTTTTTCGTACCGTGAGAGCCTCGTTTGGCGGTGAGTGATTTGGGGTGTATAAATATCACCGATTTTTATAATATTTTGACTTTGGGTTTGTGTGCTGACTGATTTTTTGACATGCTGACTCTGATACTATAACATGCTGACTTTGATACTATAACATGCTGACTTTGATACTATAACATGCTGACTTTGATACTATAACATGCTGACTTTGATACTATAACATGCTGACTTTGATACTATAACATGCTGACTTTGATACTATAACATGCTGACTCTGATACTATAACATGCTGACTTTGATACTATAACATGCTGACTTTGATACTATAACATGCTGACTTTGATACTATAACATGCTGACTCTGATACTATAACATGCTGACTTTGATTTGATAACATGCTGACTTTGATACAATAACATGCTGACTTTGATACTATAACATGCTGACTTTGATACTATAACATGCTGACTTTGATACTATAACATGCTGACTTTGATTTGGTAACATGCTGACTCTGATACAATAACATGCTGACTTTGATACTATAACATGCTGACTTTGATACTATAACATGCTGACTTTGATACTATAACATGCTGACTTTGATACTATAACATGCTGACTTTGATACTATAACATGCTGACTTTGATCTGATAACATGCTGACTTTGATTTTTTGACATGCTGACTGTGATGCTATAACATGCTGACTTTGATACTATAACATGCTGACTTTGATTTGATAACATGCTGACTCTGATACAATAACATGCTGACTTTGATACTATAACATGCTGACTATGATACTATAACATGCTGATTTTGATATTATGCTGACTTGATTCCATGCTGACTTTCACAATATACTGACAGTGGGAAGAATTATACCCACATATAAAAGTGCTGCTGACTTCACATGCGTTCACAATTATTGCTTTGTTTCTTTCTGAGT
The DNA here is from genome assembly GCF_032717465.1 of Coenobita brevimanus. Lineage (NCBI taxonomy): Eukaryota > Metazoa > Arthropoda > Malacostraca > Decapoda > Coenobitidae > Coenobita > Coenobita brevimanus. The sequence goes on along the minus strand of NC_137051.1, from coordinate 36,762,925 downwards.
TAATTTCTAGTTTAGTGACGCCCGTTTATTAAGTTCTAACTCTTACTAGACGCTTTCCCTCAGCTTAGAAAGGGACCCGTAGTGAAGGGGTTAATATTCCTAGTCACTTCGCGATACTGGTTCGTTCAATATTTTTTTCCCTAATCCTGCTAAAAGACAGACAGGATGAGAGACAGACAGACATGCTAACCAACCCAGACACACTACCCCCTCCCTCCCACCACGCGCGCGGGTGTAAGAAGGTGAAGGTGAAGTACTCGGGCTGAATGGGTGAAGAATACGAGCAGTGTGTGTGTGTGTGTGTGTGTGTGTGAGAGAGAGAGAGAGAGAGAGAGAGAGAGAGTTTCCCCATCTTTTCTTTTTCTTTTTTTCCCCTCGTTCCTCACTTGAAGTCTTAATTAATTTCTTCTTCATTCCCTTTTCGGAAACTTGGGCGCCATTTCATAGATTTTGCCATTCCCAGACGGTTTTCCCCCCTCATGATCGGCACAACTCTATCATCAGACGCCAGACGAATTTACACAACAAATCCTCGGGACCTAAAAATCTCAGTCCCAGTACGCAGTCCGTATCCCCCTCATGGTCAGGACAGTTCATGTATCCTGTTCCAGTGATGCCAGACGATTTTATTCAGCTGAGAGGAGGTCATGGAAGCCTGGGAATGCGTACCCCATAGATCAGATGACGTGTTGTGTTTTGTTTATATTTATTTTGCTGCCTCGAGTCGATTTAATTCAGTTTCTTTAGTCTCCCTTAACCTAAAGAAAATGGTGTAGGGTCAGCGGGGTAGAATATTAAAAACCTCTCTCTCTCTCTCTCTCTCTCTCTCTCTCTCTATTGCTTCCCACACCCGTCGCTCCTCTCCTTCCTCCTCCCCCTCCTCCTCCATCTCATATTCCATCATTTTCTCTCCCCTCCATTCTTCACCACTCCTTCTCCTCCTCCTCCTCCTCCTTCTCATATTCCATCATTTTCTCTCCCCTCCATTCTTCACCACTCCTCCTCCTCCTCCTCTTCTTCTCTCCATTATTCTCCTTCCCAGAACCTAACTGTCCTTTTCTGTCACTTATCTTTCCTTTCGTCTTTCCATCCTATTCCTTTTTCCGTCCCCGTTTTTTTTATCCCATCTTTATCCTCGTCTTCCTCTTCTCTTCCCTCCTCCTCGTCTTCTTCTCTTCCCTCCTCGTCTTCTTCTCTTCCTCTTCCCTCTTTCATCACCTCTTCCTCTCCCCTCTTTCCTCGCCTCCTCCTTTTCCCCTCTTTCCTCACCTCCTCCTCCTCGCCCCTCTGTCCTCTCCTGTTCCTCCTCCTCCCTCTTTCCTCACCTCCTCCTCCTCTTCCCTCTTTCCTCACCTTCTCCTCCTCTTCCCTCTTTCCTCTCCTGTTCCTCCTCTCCCTCTTTCCTCCCCTGTTTCTCCTCCTCCTCCTCCTCCTCCTCCTCCTCCTCCTCCTCCTGCGTCAAACCCTTGTAAGACGCATAGGATAATATTAGCATTCCAGCCACATAAACGACTTTCTCGTCTGTTTCCGCCATTCACCCCTGAACTATAGACCCTGGGGAGAGACTTTGGCAGACCTAGAGTGAGTGAGGGAGGAATTTCACACCCTGGCACGAACTTCACACCCTGCCAGGAACTTCACACCCTGTGAGGAACTTCACACCCTGCCAGGAACTTCACACCCTGCAAGGAACTTCACACCCTGCCAGGAATTTCACACCCTGCCAGGAACTTCACACCCTGTGAGGAACTTCACACCCTGCCAGGAACTTCACACCCTGCAAGGAACTTCACACCCTGCCAGGAATTTCACACCCTGCCAGGAACTTCACACCCTGCCAGGAACTTCACACCCTGCCAGGAATTTCACACCCTGCCAGGAACTTCACACCCTGCCAGGAACTTCACACCCTGCCAGGAACTTCACACCCTGCCAGGAATTTCACACCCTACCAGGAACTTCACACCCTACCAGGAACTTCACACCCTACCAGAAACTTCACACCCTGCCAGGAACTTCACACCCTACCAGGAACTTCACACCTGGAACTTCACACACCAGCAGGAACTTCACATCCTGGCAGGAATTTCACACCCATGCAGGAACTTCACACCCTGCCAGGAACTTCACACCCTGGTAGGAATTTCACACCCATGCAGGAACTTCACATCCTGGCAGGAATTTCATACCCATGCAGGAACTTCACACCCTGCCAGGAACTTCACACCCTGGTAGGAATTTCACACCCATGCAGAAACTTCGCACCCTGACAAGAACTTCACACCCTCCAGGATCTTCACACCTCCTTGGGACTTCACACCCCGCCAGGAACTTCACACCTGGGACTTCACACCGCAGCAGGAATTTCACACCCTGCCAGGAACTTCACACCGCAGCAGGAATTTCACACCCTGCCAGGAACTTCACACTCTTGCAGGATTACTGGTGGGATTGATTTTGAGAAGAACCATTGCGAAAAAAGTTCTGGGACAGATTCGGATATTGGAGATGTGTACAGCAGCGGACGTAAATTAGTGACACTGATAATAACGATAAGCAACGGGAAGGAGAACAGTCACTTTCGACACCCACTCATGCGATTTTCGGAGGCCAACAAGTTTTTCAGAATGATGTGTAGGAGTTTTTGATTCTTCGCCTAAAAAGTGGAACGAAATAGCTGTCCGGAATTGTACAGTGCCTGTAGAAAATAAGTAATAAATGGAATAAATAAATAAATAAATAACTGTCCTTACATTTTCTGTCTTTAAGTTGTGACACACAAGATGACATTTTGAAGTTATTTTCCCGTAACTTCTTATTTGCGTGTACTGTATAACTGATAATGATATCAAGAAGGAACTTTTCACTTATAAAAACACACTTTACGCCACACCTATTTTACTTAACGCAGAAGAAAGCAAGCAACAGTAGCGCTCAGTGTTAAATCATCGCTTACCTGGATAGCGATACTTTCTAGTGATTATAATTAGCAGGTGTGGACAAGTGGGACAGGTGCAGGTGGTGAAGGTAAACTCTGTGGAGGTGCTTCATTTACTGGGCCAAACAGAACACGTCTTGCGTCTGTGAAATCTGGACTGTTATTACTTGAGAGAGAGAGAAAGAACCGGTCTGGAATACATGAAACTAAAACATAAGAGGAAACAATAAAAATGACATCAAAGCAAGGGAGGGGAACTGAAAGGAGGAAACACAAAGCACAGGCAGAGAGAAGGGAGGGAGAGGGGAGAGAACAGGGAAGGGGAGGAGGAGACAGATGGAGGGAGAGGGAGAAAACATAGGGAGAAGGGAGAAGGAAAAAGGGAGAGGGAGGGGTAAGGGAAGAGTACAAAGGAAGACGAACAACAGATCTATCAGGTCTTTTGAGAGAGAGAGAAAGACAGACAGAGGGGGGGAGAAAGATCATACAACAGGTCATACAAGGCACATACATTGTAATACACTTTCTTCCCCTGTGGATTTGTTAGTCTTCAGCGGGTGAGAGTGACGGATTAGTGCAGGTTAATCCCGTAATCCACCTGTCTTAGGAGTCTCCCTGGCTTTTTCCTTTGCAGTTTTTTAAGACTTGCATTTTATTATTAACTTAAAGGGTATTTCATTTCAGCAACTAAAGAATATGCTGTCGCTCGCGTGCATCTGTGAATCACTAGGAAATCGTCTGTCGTGAATGGCACACTAGAGTTGTCTCGGACGTGAGGGGGTTAATGGTGACAGTGCAGGCTCTCCCAGGTTCCTATAGGTCACTCTCAGCTGAATAAAATCGTCTGGTGTCAGCTGAATGGAATACTAGAGTTGTCCCAAGAGTGAAGGGGTTAACGCACTAGATGCAAAAATACTGTATGCTTATGGGAAAAAAGTGTTAAGGGATCCTCCTACCCACTGAGTCTGGGCGTAGGCTTAATAGTCCGTTCCCTCAAGTCCAGCGATCCCTCTGCATGCCGTACACCTTCACATGTCACCACCACGGCACAAATACCCACCGACCATATTGAATACATGCTGGGGTTGTCTCGTGAAGGACTGGTGCATTGGTATTAGGTGGGTCGTTTATACGTCAGTGGCTCGAACTCGCGTCCTTTCAAACATCAGGCGACCACTCTAACCACTTGGCCACCACCACGGCCCTGTGTGATATTACCGTACTGTCCTTAGCCCAAGAATACATACGCTAATTTTGCTGCATCTTAATACATACGCTGGGTTTGATAAACCCATTTTTCGGAAAGTCATACACCTATGTGAAAATCCAAATTTAGTAAAACCAAGTACATATATAAAAAATACAAGCTTTGTACTTTCAATTGAACCTTATGTAAATGAGTTTGTATGATATCTTAAAGGTTAAGTGGTAACTTGAAAAAAAGTATCAAAAACGGGAAAAAATTCTGATGTAACTAAAAAACAATATGTGGAAAATTTGAAACAGGAGCTGCGGACTTCTGCACTTGCACACACACTCCTGGGTCATGGGCGCTGCAGCACATGACACTCTAATCCTTACAGACTCAGGTGGGCCGTGGTGGAGGTAGACAAAAAATTGGGTATTTTTTTAAGAGTAAAAAAATGGAGTACGAAGATTGGCAATTTTTCATGCAATCCCAGACCCTTGAAATTGAACACTACATGGTATTTGGACCTCTCTAAGGCTTTACCCAGTGATTTTGACCACCCACCCACCCCCACAACCTTGTTTTAGGGGGTAACTAAGATAGAACCTACAATTATCAGTAAATGTCATTTCTTGAGTAGTGAATGTTATTATTTTACTACTGAAACCTCATAATTGCAAAACACAGCTGTATGCAATCCAAAATAGTTGCTATTTGTCATTTGTGGTGTATTTATGGCCGTGAGAAAAATAATTTGTTCGAATTTTCCTTGACAATTCTCAAAATCATGAGCACTTACTTGGACTCACAAACAATCACCACAGACAGGGTAATAATGCCCCTGGCAGACAGCCTTCTGACATTTGGTGCACCGGAAGCATGTCTTCCTGTCAGTCCGAACAGGGCATTCCCGGCACTGTACAGGTGGATTCTGATCTTTAGCACCCAGTGGTGTTCATTATTTTATCAAGTTCTTCATCACTCAAAAAATGGTGGGCCATGATTTCACAGTTCACAAAGAAATATCTGTGTTCTAAGAAACATTCACTTCCTGCAAGGAAAAGCATTTTAGAAATCATACTCAAACTACTTGCTGGATATGACAAACCCTGTGTCACATATGTACGGGAGTACATACGATGGGTGTAAGATACCCAAGGGTGCCGATATAGAAATTTCCTTCAAAGAGAGCAGAGCAACACTACCTCTCCCTACTAGGGCAACACGTGGAAGGAGGGTATCTGGGTGGCCAGCCGTCTCAGACAATAACCCACTCGGTGATCATGTGAACTCGGTTACTCGTCGGGTGTGATACGCCCGCGTATGTATTAAAGGGTTAGAGATGACGGTCCGTGCCTGTCAACTACACGGGGTCATCTAGGCAGACGGTACATTTCGCATCTTCCCAGTCACCGCTTAAATTACGTCCCGCCGCAAGAAGAAAACGGTAAAATACGCATATCTGATCCAAGGGGTTAAAGAAATAAAGATACGGATGCTGACGACAGTTTATTATGCCTGACATGAGTGTAGGTGTAGCGGAAATGATGTAAGGGAGACCAGAAACGAATTTTTGAGGATTTTTGATTACCTGAAGAAGCCTGAGGAAGGTGTGAGGACCAGCGTAGTTAATAAGGCTGGTACACTGGGAACGCCATCACCTTCACTTCGACGACGCAATTTTAGACTTTATTCCTACTGCTTTCTGGCGACTTTCTTTAGCTTCCGGGGAGACGTGTAGGAAAGGAGAGGTCGAGGGAGGCTGATTCTTACCCCCTTGCTATAGATTGCTCCTTCAAAGTTAGCAAGAGGCAGCAAAAATAACCTTAAGATATACGTCATAGGGATCGAGATGAAATACAGATGCACTTCCATTCGATAAACAATGCGACAGTGAGCAGTGCCTTCACGTCACTTAAGGAGACTCCCTAGCACCTCTTCCTTAGCGATTTCTGGATACGGTCGGATGATATAATTATGTAGGTTATTTATGCAATGGTGTTATTAGAATCAATTAAATAGCCCGCCAGAGCATAGCAAGGTGTGATAAGCAAAATAAGTCGCTTGGGAAGAGGTGTTAGGGAGATAATGGGCCCCAGTGATGCAGTGTTCGGACCATCTCAGAATATTACTAGTGTTTCATGATTTTTCGACTAAATAAGATCGAAATTAGTGCTCGGAACTGTACCTGGAATGACTGATAGGACATGTTGGAGTCTAGGAATGTGGAGTTCAGGAAATGTGGAGGCTAGGAATGTGGAATCTAGGAAATGGGGAGGCTAGGAATGTTGAGTCTGGAGTCAAGGAAATGTACAGTCTAGGAATGTGTAGTCTAGGAAATGTACGTGGAACTCAAGATTATTAAAGGGTACGATCAAGGAAAAAAAAAATCAATCACTTTTACTATTCTCAATTTTAGCAAATCTAATTGACTTGAATTTGTCTCTCTGTTATTTTATTTTTATTTTTCTTAGAGGGAACAATTTTACGGACTTGTGGCCTTTGGTTCCTTCTTCCTTGCATTAAAAAAAAAAAAAAATCTCTTTCTTCCCTGGCCCATCTTGACAGGGAGGATAACATATGGGCAGAGAAACATCCCAAGCATCTCTCAGCCTTAAAATATTACCCAGCAGAGGAAATTGTGAGGGAGAGGAGGCGAAATGTGAGGCGGAGTTATGCCCCTCACGACAGTATCTAACCCGGAAAGAAATGCAGCTGTTTACTTCTTTACCACGAAGTCTTCATATTATTTTAATTTCTGCCTCTTCCAGACGATTTTCTTCAGCGTAACGAAGTACACTGCGAATGGCGGTAGAGGGGGATTGGGTGTGTGTGTCCTTAATGAACGGTTTTATCAGGGAATTCTCTTAACCTGAACAAAATCGTTTGACAGCAGAGAGATAAAACAACAGAATTAAGCCATCGCAATAAATGAATAATGTATGAGAGGATCTATGACTCGTTGTCACTAAAAATTGTCAAAATATCTTGATTAATTTTGACAACAGCTTTTAATATCAAGTGGAAGTGTTCTATCGTGTGCACAGAAACTTGTAATGGAATCTAGTATTAAACAAAACTGCTGAAGATGTTCCAAGTTTCTCCCCAGGTACTTTGGTTAATCTTGAATGATCTTGGCGTATCTGTGTCGTAAACATATACAGGTGAAGAACAGCCCGCGGTGGTGAAATACAATGAAGTAGAATTTGTATGGTATGATAAATTGTAAAAAAAAAAAATGTAATAAGGCAGGAGGTTGATATATTTGAGCGACAATCCTAAACTCAAAATTGTGTCAAAATTGTGTCAGAGTTAATTTTCACTTTCAGTTCTTGTAATAACGCTTCTCAAAAGCAAACCTCCCCCTCCTTCTCTCCCCCTCCACCTCATTCACATACAGTCTCCTCGTCAGTTTCTCACTCCCCATCCTCTCCACATGGCCAAACCACCTCAGTGTCACAAAATACAATTCCACGAAGAGTAAACTTACCGAATCTAAAGGAAGCCACATACCATCACTGTGTGCAACTTGAATTGTACTTTGGTTAAAATTTGTCTCAGGTTGTCTTAAAAATTAACAGTACCATTTTTTTCTTTTTTTTAGTACAAGATGATAACTTTTTGACTTGTAGGAAGCTGGGATTTCTCTCTCTCTCTCTCTCTCTCTCTCTCTCTCTCTCTCTCTCTCTCTCTCTGAAGTTCAAGTTTTAATAATACTGTGTCTTTTATTTATCTCATATTCTCTCAAAAATAAACCACACGAATTCTTGAGAAGTGGATGATAACCTTTTAATTTGCAGAAGGCTGTAGTGCTCCCTCTTGTTTTTTTTGTTTTTTTTCCTTGTGTCGTTCAAGTTTTAATGGAATTGTGGTTTTTACTTCCCATATTCCCCCCAAAATGAACAGTACGATTATTTTTTGAGAAATGAATGATACTTTTTAACTTACAGAAGGCTGAAGTGCTCTCTCTCTCAACATGGCTTTCCTCTAAGTTTCACATTTTACGAAGAATAGTTTAGTTGTCGTTTTAAAGTTGCAAGTAACACTGAAAATGGGAATCCACGCGAAATATTGTGATAGTATTGCGATTTTTTCTGCCCTTAATCCATCCCTGTACAGCCCCTGATAATTAAAAAAGAAAAGGAGGAACCCGAGGCTAGGCTTTGTAATGCCTCTTAGTTTCGTCAGGTATGGAAGCTTCCTAACACCTCTTCCTTAGCGACTTACTTTTGGAAATGGCTAGTTAATATCCGTTTGCACGTTCTCTGTGTAGAATATGTTGATAATGGAATGACAATGAACACAGAAGAGCACGGCAAGGTGTAGTGAGCAAAATAAACCGCTTGGGAAATGGCGATAGGGGATAGTATTTTTCGCTGTGGGCCGGTTCGATCGACTTACTAGGCCACCAGGCGCGCGATAGTAGTTATAGAGTTGTCTTTCGCTTTGAGGGGGTGGATGGTGGGTGCTGTGCTGGTATTAAGCAGATATTTATACCAAGGAGTGGAACACGAAGGCGTTGTATGCAAAATAACTCCCTATGAACAACGCCATAAAGGCCAGTATTCTCTTCGGTTAAGGAAGTTCCCCTAACACCTCTTCCTAAACGATTTATTTTGTTTATTGGAACCTTAATGCCCCCTTCTGTGTAACATAAATCCTTCCAATATCACCATTCTCTGCATAAATAACGTACAACATTATATTAACCAACAGACGTATCCAAAAATAAATCGCTAAGGGGGAGGTGTTAGGGAGCTTGGGGGAAATACTGGGCAAATTCTCCGAGGCCAGAGGATAATATAGCGTAATATCGCCGCCACACCGCCGTGTTAGAGGAACTGCAGCGGATATTTGTTCAGCAACTATTTTCATAATCTCATATTAGCAATGTTACTCGCCGCGATGAAAGGTAAGGCAGGTAGGCAGGCAGGCAGGCAGGTAGGGGGTGTAGGCAGGTCACGGCAGGCGGAGGTACGCTTGTGGAGGAACTTTGAGGGTAGCTAGGCCAGGTTATTAGTTTTCCTTCCCTCAGTGTCTTGTTTAGGGGGATTCTTTCTTCATTTTTTATCTCTCGTCCAATCTTTTCTTCTCTCTTCTTTATGTTTACTTCATTTAATTCTCTCTCTCTCTCTCTCTCTCTCTCTCTCTCTCTCTCTCTCTCTCTCCATGCTCGTGTGTATACAGAAAAATATATATATATATATATATATATATATATATATATATATATATATATATATATATATATATATATATATATATATTTCTAGTGTCATTTAAATAATTTCTTTACTCTGATTCACATAAAGTCACAATTGCGCCATGTTGGAATTCTCTAAAAGAATGTACGAGGCTGTGTGTGTGTGTGTGTGTGTGTGTGTGCGCGCGCGCGCAATAACAAAGTTTAATATATTGCTCGCTCTTGGTCAGCATAAATCACTCGGAACCAAGTGACGGGAGAGTGTGCAGACTTCTAAATAATTTCCACGAACTTCCTTATCCAACGTACACTATTTCGTCTACCCAGTGTGGCCTCAGTTGTATACTAAATTCTTATATTTTGTCTGAACCCATTAATTTCATTGATGTTTTATATTTTATTTTTGCTATCTTCTGGGTTGTTTTATTGATCTTAAACTTTTACATTTAGAGAGGTTAGAGAACAGACTTTATTTTGCCCATACAACATAAAGGCATTCTCAAGGCTGAATAGATACGTCTGGCAGCACCAAGAATAACACGGAAAAATGTCTAATTGGGACGAAATGGCTAATAATTCTCTCACACTCCAGCCCCCGTGCCTCAAGCCGCCGAAGGCCCGCCCTCCTCTACCCAGATGAAAACAGAGGGTGACATGCGAGAACCACGGTGCAAAATTTCCCGTGCTGTAAAATGCTGCTGGGGGAGTTTTATCATTTTTACGCCTTTCATGAACTGGCTCGTGGCTGGATATGAGGGTAAAAATGGAGCTCGTAGGAGTTTGTATAAATTTTACGGTCGCAGTTACTCGAAATGATAATCCTTCCTGACACACATTGCACCTCGAGAAGATTTTTGCTAACGCGCTTCGAGAACTGACTTGTAACTGAGGGTAAAAATGGAGTACCGGTATGTAGTATTCTTTTTTTTCTCTCTCCTCTCTCTCTCTCTCTCTTTAATGCAGGGAAGAAGGAACCAAAGGCCAGGAACCCGCAAACCGTTCCCTCCCAGCAAAAGCAAAAACAAGACAACAGAGAGCCAAATTCAAGATCCGTTCCTGGTATAATCAGAACGTTTTCGAGATGTCACTGCTTCTTCACTTTCGTAAATACAAAAGCAATAATCGTACTGTAAATTTGCTGTATACATGGTGCTCCAGTCTTTTTGAGTTTTTTATTGGCTGGTGGAATCGGTAGCATGCTTAGCTCGCACGTGAGGGGTCCCGCGTTCGACTCCCGGGCTACCTGAGTCTCTATTCCAGTCGCTTCCTACCTGTAATTGAAATGAGGACCTGGATTTTTAACTTGACGGTTGCGTGTGTTTGGGGGGATATTTGCTGGGTGCTTCTTAGACAGGTTTATTGTTTATACCCTTCTTCAGGTGCTCGAGTGGGACATCTTCGCGTGGTGGCAGCAACATGACCAGGTGTCTCCACTGCCTGGTTATACAAGCGTCCTTGGTTTATTCCCTATCTCTTATCCCCCAGGAGAAAGATGATGGCTTGCAGAAGGGTAACTTAAGAGTGCATTTCACTGGGTCACATTCAGATGAGTCTAAGGCTGCAATTACCACTACTTCCTTCCTCTGCAGACATATTCCACTTTGCATTCACTCCTCACCTACATACGAAAGCATTGTATTTACATGATTAGATTATACATTTATTTTTTTATTTTCACTACCACAATAAAATAATACGTGGGATGTTGATCAAAAATGCCATCTTGGAAATCATATTTATAATGTTCGAGAAATAATTTTTGGTTGAAGCTGGGAAAAAGAAAAGAAAAAAGCGTTGTCCGTTCTCCAATTTCATCATCACTTATCTCATTTCCTTGCAGACTTTTTCCCTTCAACACTGTTTTTCGCAGTATATATATTTTTTTTCGAGTTTTCTCTTTCCGTCTCTATCATTTTTGCGTTTTTATGTGGTGCTTTTAAACGTCCTTCATCTTTGAGTATTTTACGAATTTTGCCATTGGTAGTGTTGCCTCCCCCCTCCCTTTCCGTCCTTACCTTCCTTTCCCTTCCTTGTTTTCCTTCTCCAATTCTTTCCCTTTTGTGATTCTCTCTCCCTCCCTTTCCCGTTTCCATTCTTTGCTTTCCTTCCTTCTTTCATTTGCCTTCTCTTCTTTTCTGTCATTCTTTTCCAGTCCCTGCCTCCCTTCCCCTCTTCCCTCCTATCCCCCTCCCTTCCCTTCCCTTCCCTTCCCTCCCCTTCCCTTCCCTTTCCATCCTTTCCTTTCCTTTGCTTTCCCCTATTTTCATCCATTCTTTTTCTGCTTCCCGTTCTTGCTTTCCTTTCCTTTCCTTCCATACTTTCCTTCCTTTTCCCTTATGCTTCTCTTCTCTTCCCTTTCATACTTTTCTTCCCTTTCCTTCGCAGTGTCCGTTCCCTTTACTTGCTTTCCTCTCCTTATCTTACGCGTCCTTCCTACCTTTCCACTCCCTTCCCTTCATTCCATTCCATTTCCCTTCTCTTCCCTTCCCTCTCCTAGTTCGTGCTTCATTCTACTCTACTTCATTGTGGATTCTCTCTCTCTCTCTCTCTCTCTCTCTCTCTCTCTCTCTCTCTCTCTCTTTGTGCGCCTGGGAATTCCTTTGTCGTCCTCCGCCTTAGGGCACGTCTACTCATGTACTCAAACATATTACTATTTTAACAACACAGCTGGTAACGTTTCGATACATATTTGCAACAGTATTTGGACAGGCGTATGAAAACATGTTACAGTACAGCTTCGAACACTGGCAGCAGAGGCGATGGGATAAGTGTGTCCATACCAGGCAGCTGAGACTTCACCATGATGCTGCCAACATGATCTGGACGCTGCTGCTCCCGACGTGTTTGCTGCTTGTTCGTTATTGTTTTGTTTACACATTGCCAGCACTTGTTCACGCACACGTGTGGACGCGCGCTTACATCTCACCACTCCAGTTCCCCCCCCCCAAAAAAAAAAAAATAATAAATAAATAAATAATAATAATAATGATAATAATCGGTGTTTGGAGATTATCTTTTCCTTTTGTTCACAGTTTCATCTTTTGGAAAATAATAATAAAAAAACATGCAGTAATGGATGTATTTACTTCATATTTACACACACACACACACACACACACACACACACACACACACACACACGACAGAGAGAGAGAGAAAGCGTCCACCTGGTCCGTAGGTCACCGTACGTTTTGTTACGAGACGAAATATAAATCAGATAATGGATGTAACGTGAAGGGCGGTGATCACAATGCACGTGAGTAGAATGAAAACACAGGTGAATATTTCCAGATTTCGATGTGATATTGAGGTGTTGCAATGCCTGTTGGTAATTTAATAACTAATGTAATAATACCACTTTTTTCAGTGTATGTGAGTGAGGTGGAGGGGGAGAGAGGGAGGGGGAAGCCAAGGATGAGATGGAGGGATGGACTGGAGAGGTATATGAGAGAGGAGAGTGTGAGTTGAGAGCAGGGCAGTGAAATGGCGGGGGACAGGGCGACGTGGAGGCGATTTGTTTGTGGCCACCCCGTATGGGATTAAGGCGTCTGGCAATGGATAGATAGATAGGTATCGTGTGCTTTTCGAGATGTTTAACAAAATTGATGTGGCGAATTAATGTTCTCTTCAGCGCTGGTATATTTCATTCTCTCTCTCTCTCTCTCTCTCTCTCTCTCTCTCTCTTGCAACAGTGACCTTTGATGTTACGCAACCATACAATTGGATGTTTTGTGTAATCAGTTATTTGGGTCATGCCAACGTGAAGACAGGAAAACTACCACCATACCTTCCAATCACCACTTCTACCTGTCGACTCAAAAGACCTACAGGTAAAACGCAGGTAATCACAACTCAGCGAGGCACAGATCGTAAAACAACTCGTAAATACGCAAAGCGAATTAGTCATCACAATTATTTTGACTAACGGGAAACACAAACACTTTTTCTGCATACCAAACTCCTCCTGAAGTAACTATGAATTTTCCTTCTGCACACAGCGATTTCGTCCTAAATGCCTCCACGTTCGACACTAACCTTTCCACTGTCGAATCCAGAGGCCTCCCGGAAACCGCAGTCGATCCAAGCTTAGCCACACACAATCCTGGGCCAGCTGGGTGCATGCACAGTGGGAGAGTTGTTCCATGTATATTTTTCATTAAACAGCTTTCAAATATTCCCATCTTCGCCTGAGTAGACGCTGATTTTTCCTGCCACACACTTCTCAGCGCCTCGTATACCTTTTTTTATTTTTCTGTGGCTGACATCACGTCTCTTACTGTAGTTTCGTTTGATGCTATGTCCACTCCAAGTACGCCTAATACTTCACTTCTTCCCTGTTTTCGACATTTAGATTTACTGTCATTTGTGTGTGTGTGTGTGTGTGTGTGTGTGTGTGTGTGTGTGTGTGTGTGTGTGTGTGTGTGTGTGTGTATGTGTGTGTGATAGTTTTAATGGGTTGGGTTTGCATCCCTTACTCTACGTCTGTTATTTAGTATTAAACAGTATCTGATCATGGTTATATTACTGATGATTCTCTCTCTCTCTCTCTCTCTCTCTCTCTCTCTCTCTCTCTCTCTCTCTCTCTCTCTCTCTCTCTCTCTCTCACCAGGGACCTCAGCCAGCAGAGACTCACCAACATCTCCCGCCTCGCCTTCCTTGGTCTCCGCTCCCTACTTAACCTGTAAGTCATTCCACACCTGTTTTTACCTTAATTAATTTTGATTCACCTGGTTTGTGTTTATCCCTCGTCATTCTCACCTGCCCGTTCCTAGGTGTTTGTGCAAGGATATTTTCACACTTACATCCGTTTGTGCCTATTCTGTTACTTCCTCATTTGTGTTTTTCTTCCTGTATCATTCTCACTCTCACCTGCATTGCTTTGAATGTATGTGCATGGGTGTAAATTTAGACACTCTCTCTCTCTCTCTCTCTCTCTCTCTCTCTCTCTCTCTCTCTCTCTCTAAACATTCTTAATCACATTCCTTTTTCCACGGTAAGCCAATCCGTAACTATATTAATCCAAAAAAATTATCATTGGGTAAACATAACTCTTTTTCCATCAGCCATTAAAATTTGAAAATCCCCGCCATTTTTTCGTATATGTAATTAATGGCGCCTATGATGGATTTGCGCCCGTTCAATTAAGAGAGAGAGAGAGAGAGAGAAAGAGAGAGCCCAGTCCTCATCTCGAAACTGGTGGATATTATGATCATTAAGCTGCACTTCTGACGGGTACGGGGTTAGGGAACTTTGCTGGCTGCGTTCATGTGTCCCTACGAACCTCCCCAACACCTCTTCCTAGTCGATTTATTTTGCTTATTACACCCTGCCCTTCTCTTCTGTGTTGCTTTAATCATTCTGATATCACCATACTCTACAGATATAATATACAGAATGATGCAAAAAGTATAGAATCCCAAACAGAAGTAGGCCATGGATATTTGGAACTGTGTGTAAGGGAAAGTGGTGCAAACTAAGTACATGGTGTGCTCAAAAAGATAAAAAAAAAAAATGTATATATGGAGAAAAAAAATTTATATATGGAGGCAGGAACAGTAAACACACACACACACACACACACACACACACACACACACACACACACACACACACACACACACACCTTGGAATATTTCTTTAACGTGTCCACACTTCACCTCACTCTTCGCCTCGATAGCCCACCTTACTCTCCAACTCAACCCCTCTCACTACACCCACACCCACCCTCTCACTACACCCACACCCACCCTCTCACCACACCCACACACACACACCCTCTCACCACACACACACACATTCTCACCACACCCACACTCACCCTCTCACCACACCCACACACACACACTCTCACCACACACACACACACACACACACTCACCACACACACACACACACACACACACACACACACACACACACACACACACACACACACACACACACACACACACACACACACACACACACACACACACACACTCTCACCACACACACACACACACACACACACACACACACACACACACACACACACACACACACACACACACACACACACACACACACACACACACACACACACCTTCTCACCACACCCACACACACCCTCTCACCACACCCACACACACCCTCACACCACACACACCCACACACACCCTCTCACCACACCCAGCTGCTCTCTGTATCAGGCTCATTCAGTATTTCAAATCTCTGCCAATATTTCAAATTCCTGTCTCATATTTCACATCATTAAATTCTTGGCCTTCTTCCCTGGCGCTCGTCCTGCTCATTATTTTCGCCATTTTTATGTCGTCATTTCATTTCTTTTTACTAAATGGCTTTGAAATCTTTCGAGTAACTGTCGTAGCAAACGAGCCAGTGGGTAGAAATGAGTCTTTGATGTTACTTTTTATATTTAATTGTCTTCATCACCGCTGTGTCAAAGGATACTGTTTACTGGACTCTGGCAGTGTGTACCCACCAGGCAGGGAGGGTACTTGAAAAAGGTAAACTAATGAGAGCTACAAGCACGTCAGTACTACTTGATGCTGGTTAAAGCTGCGGCTGTCTTTGCTATCGGTATTTGTCTCCGTTAACCACAGAATTATCCATCTGTCTATCTATATATATGACGTGTTAACCACAGAATTATCCATCTGTCTATCTATATATATGACGTGGAACATTTTGAACGTCGGATTCCACTTGTTAGTAGATTCACTGTGATTAATGATGAATGTTGGTGTGCTTGAATCATGTTTAATTATACTTCTAAAACTGCACAAGTTAGCGTTTCCCATTTTTCCTCCGGTAAACAAAGCAGTGATAGATAGTTACCTAGTTATTCCCAAAGTGCTTCTTAATTATATATATTGTCCATCCTTCTGTGTGTGTGTGTGTGTGTGTGTGTGTGTGTGTGTGTGTGTGTGTGTGTGTGTGTGTGTATGTGTGTGTGTGGCACAGGCTCAGCAGCAGCACAGGTGTAATTACGGTACACATCAGCACTGGCAGGCGACCTCGGGGAGACACACGCTTTCATAATAATTACTGCCACACTGTCACTCCATTACCGCCTCACACCCCCCCACACCAACCATAATGGATTTACTCAGCTAGACACGTGTACCGTCACCAACACAAGTCTCGCCTCAACCACCTCTCTCTGTGAACTTTGGAGTTTGGTCTTTAAAAAAATAAGTAAATAAAAAAGCGACAATGTTGACACCGATCCGAGAGCAAATAAAGTGATCACTATGGGTTGATGCGAATTTGGGGAAATGACAATAACAGCAATAACAACAGTAACAATAACAACAACAACAACAACAATTATTTACTGTTAAAGATCGTAAATACACACTAAGATGTTTACTGCACAAGCTAATTCACAACTTAAGCAATCTTGGAAGACGCAGGTAAATTATTAGGCACTTTAACCATCTGAAAACACAACACCCTAACAACCACAACACCCTAGCAACCACACCACCCTAACAACCACACCACCCTACCAACCACACCACCCTACCAACCACAACACCCTACCAACCACACCACCCTAGCAACCACACCACCCTACCAACCACAACACCCTACCAACCACAACACCCTACCAACCACAACACCCTACCAACCACGACACCCTACCAACCACAACACCCTACCAAACACAACACCCTACCAACCGCACCACCCTACCAACCACATCACCCTACCAACCACACCACCCTACCAACCACAACATCTTAGCAACCACACCACCCTAGCAACCACACCACCCTAGCAACCACAACACCCTACCAACCACACCACCCTAGCAACCACAACACCCTACCAACCACATCACCCCAGCAAACACAACACCCTAACAACCACAGTACCCTAGCAACCACAACACCCTAGCAACCACAACACCCTACCAACCACAACACCCTACCAACCACAACACCCTACCAACCACAACACCCTACCAACCACAACACCCTACCAACCACAACATCCTACCAACCACAACATCCTACCAACCACACCACCCTACCAACCACATCACCTCAGCAACCACAACACCCCAGCAACCACAACACCCTACCAACCACAACACCCTACCAACCACAACACCCTAGCGACACCGTCCAATAACGTCAGCCTGTGTTGTGTTTCAGTAACCTCTCCAACAACGAGCTGTCTCAACTGGTAGGGGGCTCCTTCAGCGGCCTCTCAAGCCTTCTGTCACTGTAAGTACTGAGGAAGGGAGGGTTGTAGGTAAAATGGAGAGAAGGAGGGAGGAAGGGAAGCAGGAAGGGAGAGAAGGAGGGAGGGAGGAAAGCAGGAAGGGAGAGAAGGAGGGAGGGAAGGAAGCAGGAAGGGAGAGAAGGAGGGAGGGAGGGAAGCAGGAAGAGAGAGAAGGAGGGAGGGAGAAAGGGAGGGAGGGAGAGAAAGAAGGCGTAGAGGCAGACAGACAGAACGGAGGGAGGGTGGGAGGGATAGATTATTAGAAGGAGGATGAGGTGAAAGGAAGTAGGGAGGGAGGGAGAGAGGGAAGGAAACAGGCAGGAAGGGAGCGAAGGAAGCTGGCACTGAGGGAAGGAGGAGGTAGACATAGGGAAGGTAGGGAGGAAGAGGAAAACAGTTGGGAAAGACGAGAAAGGGAAGGGGAGGAAGACAGATAAAGAGACGACTTTGAATGGAGGCGAACGGTAGGAAGGAAGAGAAGGAGATAGTAGGAAGAGAGGAGAGGAAGCTGAAAGGAGGAGGAGGAGGAGGAGGATGTTGAGAGGGACGGAAATATGCAGAAAGGAAAATGAATTAGAAGGAATGGAAAGAAAAGGAAAGATAATGCTGAGGAATACAAGTGATGAAGCGATGAAGGAGGGAGAGAGAGAGGGCAGGGAGAATGAAAAATAATGAGTTAAGGAAGGGAGGAAATTGGAAGAAGATTGATAAAGATGCAGTCGGGAAGGGAGAAGGGAGAGAAGGAAGTAAAGGAGGAAGAGAGAGAGAGAGAGAGAGAGAGAGAGGCACATGTTTCTCCTTCCCTCATCTCACTTTTATCTCTCTCTTTACTCATCCATTCTCTCATCATTCACTCCACATCCTACTCATTTTTTGTGATATGTAAAGTTTTCCTCTTTCCCAAACCACACATTTATTCATCTTTCTCACACACACACACACACACACACACACACACACACACACACACACACACACACACACACACACACACACACACACACACACACACACACACACACACACACACACACACACACACACACACACACACACACACACACACACTCAGAATTCCCCCACTCCTTTGCCTTACTCTCCTCATTTACACATCCAATAATTCCTTCCTATTCATCTAACTTTATCCTGTTCTGTTTATTATCACGCACTCAACCTGCCCTCACTCACACGCACTCACACACTCAGTTTCACCCTTCCCCACTCCTCTCCTCCTCAAACTTCACACTTATTATGTTATGCACACTTTATATGCACACTCTTCCTCACATACACACATTTTTTCTCTCACATACACTCTTCCTCCCATACACACATACTTCATCCCTTATGTATACACTTTCTCTCATCCTCACACTTACACTCCCGCACATACACATTCACACATACACTCTGCCTCACACACACACACACACACACACACACACACACACACACACACACACACACACACACACACACACACACACACACACACACACACACACACACACACACACACACACACACACACCACCTCCTCACATGTGCACCTCCTCTCTGACAGACACACTCTTTCCCTCACATACACACTCATTTCTCACATACATTCTCGCCCTTTCATGAACGCTCTCTGCTCCAACTCTAGGTCTCTCTAAAGGTCAATTGAATCACCAAGAGACGGAGACAATTCAATATCAAAACTACGTCATTGGGTGGAAGGGGTTAATGGCACGGCTTTTTGGGGGGGAAGTGGTTATTCGCACGATGCCCCTCTCGCAGTCTCCGTAATACATATACTGTATACCAAAATTTGTATACTCTCTCTCTCTCTCTCTCTCTCTCTCTCTCTCTCTCTCTCTCTCTCTCTCATTAAAAACATTACACAAGGGAAAAACACCTCACTAATCAACCCCATTCACTGCCATCTCTCGTCAAAGAAAATGGATATCGGTGACAAAAGAAAAATAAAATAAAAATAATCGCCTTTTAAAATCACAGGACCATTTTTCCGTAAGTAGAGTGAGTGAGAGTGGCTTCGTTTAAAATGGGTTCAACTTTTCATTACTGTTGAACCCTACGATGGCTTTGTGGGTTGTTGAACAGCCAAGAAAAGAAAGAAAGAAAGAAGCCAGCCTGATTCAGCAATGTAATACACAGGTAAATTATTTCCGATGTAGGTGGGCTTCATTAGGAAATACAGGTGTTTAGGTAATTGGTTTTATTTTTTTTTTTCATTTGTAGGATTTACCTTCACGTTCCTAATTTTTGTAGTGTACATAATCTTTTTCTGCCCCCCTACGGATATATGTATATTTCTTTTAATTGTTTATTTAAAGATAGATTGATTTGGATATAGATAGATAGCTGTGTGTACACGAAATACATCTTACACACACACACACACACACACACACACATCAAGGCAGGTGAGGGAAAACGCTCATGGGTACAGTTCCCCAGTGATATCAACCACACGAAGCCAGACTGACAAACAACACATGATACACAGGACACACTACACACATATACACCGCCAACGTTACGGAATTTAGTGTATTACCGAATTATATAAACACGCTGGTATGAATAGGAACTTTGAAAATGTTTGACGAATTAGCCAGGACGTAACGATAACAAGGGCGTGAAATCTGCCAGTCTGTGAGCATTAGTGTTTATTTTCTGATATAAATACAAACTTCATATGTACTGTAAATACCTACACTTACTTTTTAAACTGAGTATCGTGGGGTAATATTTATAAGAACATTTGTAAGAGCACGGAAAATATTACGATCATTACCTGTTCCTGTGAGTGATTGGAGACACGTAAAAGATGTTATGTGTAATTACTGATCTTGCTTAGAGAATGGCAGTAGATTAAGTAGCAATGTTTGGCGCTAAATTCACAGTAGCAGAGAAGAGCTAGATTATTTTTATTTACAAGTTTTTAATGTAATCGTGTTCGTCAGTTTGTCTTCATTCATCATCATCATCCTGACCCTTTTTCCCTGCTAAAGATTGAGAGAGAGAGAGAGAGAGAGAGAGAGAGAGAGAGAGAGAGAGAGAGAGAGAGAGAGAAGAAGAAGAAGAAGAAGAAAAAGAAAAATGTGAGAAGACGAAGAAAGAAATAATGGTGAGAAGTGTAAGAGGAGAGAACCAGTCACCAGAGAGAGAGAAAGAGAGAGTGACATGCATTCATACGTACAAGCTATACAGACATCGTGATACCAGTCAGCGTTAGTATGTCAGGTAATTTAGTGTAATATACAAGAAATAGGGCAGCAGAAAAGGACGGAATTGCAGGTAAGCTCTCCCCCACCCTCCATACCCTCAGGCAAGGGACGGTATAGAAAAACAGAAAGAATACATTATGCGATGAAAATACGCGAAGGAAATTTTACAGGAAGGGCAGAAGGAAGTGATAAGAATGTAATGTGCTTTTATTTAACCGTTATCCCAGTCCTTCATATATGCAACAGGTGAACTCTGGAACTGTCTTCCTCTGTCTGTGTTTCCTACTGCCTATGATCTCCAGTCTTTCAAACGCAGTGTGTCCAGGCATCTGGAAATGAATGGATCTTGAATTTGGCTCTCTGTTATCTTGTTTTTGTTTTTTGTTTTGTTTTTTGAGGGAACTATTTGCGGGCTCCTGGCCTTTGGTTCCTTCTTCCCTACTAAGATAAGAAAAATTAACCTCAGAGAAAATCCTACTCTAATAAGCTTTGAAAACTTACTTAACACTGATAAGATATACGGATTAAGTCATGTAGGTTACTTCTTGTGCTAATATATATCCTGAATTTCTACAAACTGCATGTCAGGGATGATGATGATGATGGTGGTGGTGGTGGTGGTGGTGGTGGTGGTGGTGATGGTGATGGTGATGGGATATAATGCCAATAGATCAAAATGTCAGTAATGGCTAAGTGATTGCCTCATCTGTTTATCGGTGTATTAATAACAGAACTACTAACAACAGAAATCTGATAGTAGTAGTAGTAGTATAGTAGTAGTAGTAGTAGTAGTATAGTAGTAATAGTAGTAGTAGTAGTAATAATCCCTCCCCGGCATCATCGTGAGACAGATGAGATAAGTGTTCTTAAACTCATTGGCCTGTGATGTTAGCCTCTTTACTCCATGTGGGAGGATGAAGAAAGGTACACACACACACACACACACACACACACACACACACACACACACACACACACACACACACACATGTAAGAAACAGACAGAGGTACACACACACACACACACACACACACACATATAAGAAACAGACAGAGGTACACACACACACACACATATAAGAAACATGTCAGAGGTACACACACACACATATAAGAAACAGACAGAGGTACACACACACACACATGTAAGAAACAGACAGGTACACACACACACATATAAGAAACAGACAGAGGTACACACACACATATAAGAAACAGACAGAGGTACACACACACATATAAGAAACAGACAGAGGTACACACACACATATAAGAAACAGACAGAGGTACACACACACACATATAAGAAACAGACAGAGGTACACACACACACATATAAGAAACAGACAGAGGTACACACACACACATATAAGAAACAGACAGAGGTACACACACACACATATAAGAAACAGACAGAGGTACACACACACATAAGAAACAGACAGAGGTACACACACAGACACATAAGAAACAGACAGAGGTACACACACACACATATAAGAAACAGACAGAGGTACACACACACACATATAAGAAACAGACAGAGGTACACACACAGACATATAAGAAACAGACAGAGGTACACACACAGACGAGAGACACAGACGAGACACGGACGAGACACAGACGAGAGACAGGCGAGAGACACAGACGAGAGACAGACAGATAGCGAGATAAACAAAAAAACAGACGGATGAGAGACAGGCAGACAGTGATGTGTTGAAGTGAGAAAGCAGAAAGAGGGAGACTTTAAGAGATGATTGTTTTGGCCTGAAATGAGAGAGAGAGAGAGAGAGAGAGAGAGAGAGAGTGAGAGAGAGAGAGAGAGAGAGAGAGAGAGAGAACTAAACAGAGAGAGATCATTAAGACGCTCATTAATGCCGGATTGTGTTACGATTTCTCTCTCTCTCTCTCTCTCTCTCTCTCTCTCTCTCTCTCTCTCTCTCAACCTCACAACCTCTCCCTCCCTGCCCTTCCTGTCACCGTTCCCACACCAGGGCACACACCCATGACACACACCCAGGGCAGGCCACTAACGAGGTGCAGGAAATCGCTAAGTGGCAACCTATAGATGCGACAGGACAGGTAGGAAGGGCAGATGGGTGACCTAGCTTCTGGTGGTGACATGAGGGAAGGTCAAAGGCGAGGGAATAAATCAATATCATTATCATCTTCATTAGCAGTAGTAGTAGTAATTGTAATAGTAGTAGTAGTCGTAGTTGTAGTAGTAGTAGTTACAAGAGTAGTATCAGTGCCCGCACCATTTCCACTTTAGTAATTGTAATGATGCTCACTACCTACCTACTTACCAACCTACTTACGGTGTACTTACAGTGACCTTCGGGGGAACCACATCGCGGTGTTGAGTCCGCGGGTGTTTTCAGGACTAACCAGCCTCACCCACCTGTAAGTAGTAATCCAGTGTAAGTACTTACCCAGTGTAAGTACTAACCCAATGTAAGTACTAACCGCCGTAAGTATTAACCAGTGTAAGTACTCCCTCTTCGCCTAACTGTTGTCTCTTTCTCGGTGTCCTTACCACTGCTATTGCTCAGGTTAATACTCCTTTGATCTCCACTATTGCCTCATTATCCCATTACGCCGGGCATGCAGCATCCGTCTAGGGTACACATCCCTACCACGTTTCTGTTTAATATTACCGTGCCATGAAGTAAGCAGGTAAGGAAGAGTTGTTAGGGAGCTTCTTAAATTAACACAGAGACTCAGAGCTCAATCATTAACACGGAGAGCGTAAAGCTGTGGCCAGGCTTGTGAATATGATAGAATATGTCTGACTTTCTATACCACTGCTCATTAATCTTTAGTATGGAGTGAAGGCAGATCATATTTAACAGTTACAGATCTGCATAATTTACCACCAGAAATTTAGAGCTACGTTTTGAAGCGTAAGGACGGGAAGGTGTAAGCATTATTTTTGTGGTCAATTGTACCTTTCGTTTTGGGTACTGTTTCTCGGTTGCCTTAACACATGGATTGTTTAGTGTGTCCAGGCATCTCGAAATGAACGAATCTTGAAGTTGGCTGTCTGTTATCTTGTTTATGTTATTTTCTTTGAACAATTCTCAGGCTCCTAGCCTTTGGTTCCTTCTTCCTTGCAAAAAAAAAAAAAAAAATCAGCTAATGACAGAGGAGTTTATTCAGTTTAGGCAATCTCCCATCTCCCAAAAGCTACGGTAAGTATTATTTTGCTGAGGTTTTGAAAAAGAAATGAATGAGAGTCGAGACACGTGTGATTATATACGATTACGGGAAGATGCAGGGACGAACCAGTAGTCAGCGAAATTTTGTGGATCTTTCATTATTGTATGTATTTTGTATGTATGTACGGTATGTATGTATGTTTATATGTATGTACTCGTATGTATGTATGTATTAGCCTGCATCCCACATTACAGAGTGCAGATAGCAGTGATGTACTGTAGAGAGAGAGGATAATGTTCCCTCTCTCTTTCATGTGCTTCGGTAATTATCGAAAAAAGTGGAGGTTTGATAATCGCACTTACAGTTTAAATAATACGGCCAATAATAGCAGGCAAAGACTGTAATGTGCGGTGGACATCTTAAAATTAGTGGAATTTTCCTGGTTTCAGCAAGGTTTAATTCATATTTGCCACTGTGTGTGTGTGTGTGTGTGTGTGTGTGTGTGTGTGTGTTATGTTTCCTACGGTTCGCCCACCTTGGCGGAAATTTTCGTGTCTGTAGCGTATTTCCCATAGTTCAGTGGCAGAATAAGATAGTACTACGGCTCTAACATCCTTCAAATGGGACTTCGTGATAGGCACCATTTTCTAGCGTTAATCTTTTGCCACAATTCTAAGTTTAAGATAGAGGGCTGGCAATTTTAGACCAGGTTAAAGTAAACGGAGCCTAGTAGGGCTTTTTTTTACCGCAGGACCTTTGGGGCGTGAGAGACTGACGAGGAGAATGTATGTGAGTGAGAGGGAGGGGGGGAGAGGGAGAGGGAGAAGGAGGCCAAGGATGAAGTGGAGGGATGGAGTGGAGAGGAAAATGCGAGAGGGGGGTGTGAGCTGGGAGCAGGGCAATGAAATGGCGGGGGACAGGGCGACATGGAAGCGATTTGTTTGTGGCTACCCCTTACGGGATTAAGGCGCCTGGCAATAGATAGACAGATAGACCTTTGGTGGGTGGGTGGGGTAGCTTTACTGCGGATACTAATACCGATCCACATCCGAACGGTAAGCAACGACACAGTGAGCGATGTCTTTTGAAACCTGGTATTGCGATTTTTGAAACCCAACACGCTTTTCAGAATATTACGTAAGCGTTTCACAATTGACTTAAAACTGGAGCGATATTCCCGACCACACCTGTACCTGGATGTCAAATAAGTCAGTCCATACGCCACAGGTCACCAGAATTGATTGACCGCTTCAGAGGTGGACAGAAGGGGGTCATGGAATGTTACCCTCAATTCAGCTCTAACAGCCAGGGATGTGGGTTTTTTTATTATACCTTTTTTCTTTGTTGTTTTTATTTCTTGCTACTCTAGAGGATTTTAATCAGTTTCAAAAAGTATCCTAGCTGTGTAAATCGATTAATGAAGAAAAATAACCAACCCTGCCTGTTAGGGAAATATCTTCTGATGTGAATAAATTTGTCTGACGATGAGAGTAATACACACACACACACACACACACACACACACACACACACACACACACACACACACACACACACGGCGTCAGATTGAACAGGTAAATAGCCTCGTCACGCAGGTGTGAATTGCCCATATTCTGACCCAGACCGTTTGATCATGGAGGTCGGGGTAAAAGTTGATGAAAAAAAGAACACCATTTTTTTTTTTTTAATCCCACGTTCTAGTCATTCCGTTTTTCATTTTCTTTACAGTCATGATCAAAAATTCACCAACACTTCTATGGCGGCTGCGGAAATGAAACCTAAACTAATTTAATGTGACAGCATTTTAAGCGCAGAACAGGAGTACATGATACGGAAGGATACTGTTGATGTTTGGAGAGGAATGGGAAATACGGGAAGCAGGACACAACACTGGCATAGAATTGAGGACGAAATTCTGCTCATAGGTTTATAGTTTGCTACATATAAGCCTGGTACAGCATCAATGTGTGGCAGAGGTCTAGCATTTGGTACACTTGGCCTCCTTGACATAATCGCATGTTTGTTGGCGGCACTGACATGAGCGAAAGGAGGTGTCAAATATTAGCTGAAATGACCAGGTAACTGTGATGCATGAACGTCGGAAATTGTAACTAGATCTCCACTTCACACAGACACTGGCCCAGATTCACGGGTGGCCAACTGTGCATTATATTTGACAGTGAAAAATGAAAATGCCAAGACCCTCACTTTTTGAAACGTGGTATTCGTCTTTCAACTTTCACACCGACCTGGGACCACACAGTTTGCCTTGGAGTATGTGCGATTCTTTTCTCATTGTGGAGTAGCTTGAACTCTTAAAAATCATTAGTAATAAATAATTAATAAGGAATAATTAATACATATCTCTTCTGTTACTATTGTTCTTTCATTTTAACTTGAAGATTTTTGTCCCTTTTAAGCTTAATTCACGTAGCTCAGTGGCAGGAAAAGACAATACTGTGGCTCAGCACCCTTTCCATGGCACTGTTTCGTGACTAGCATCTTTCTCTAGGGTTAATTTCTAGTTACATCTCAAAGTTCAAGGAGGGATTGTAATTTTTCGCGTATGTAAAGTGATTTGTTTGTAGTGCATTCTTTATATTTTGTATTTGTTATTGTTATTATTATTATTATTATTATTACTGCAGCTACTACTACTACTACTACTACTACACTTTTTTTTTTTTTCACACAAGCTCATTTCCTTGTTGGTTTCAGGAGTAAGTTGCCACCATCAGGGAACAATTCTTCTTGCATCTTTATCGTCACTTATTTTATGCTGTTTCTGTCTGTGTCCTCGTTTGTGTGTGTGTGTGTGTGTGTGTGTGTGTGTGTGTGTGTGTGTGTGTGTGTGTGTGTGTGTGTTTCCAAGTGGTCTGTCTTGTCACTTGTTACTTATATTTATGTATCTGTACAGTCGTGGTAAAAAGTAGTGTCGGAGAGTCTGTAGTGGAGGAAGTACAGAGTTAAAAGTTATTTCCAGGAATTAGCGCTGGTAGAAATTACGTGCTTACATTACCACTGACTCTTGTGACAACTTTTGACTTCAGCTGTACCTCCATCTGACACAACTGCTGACCCCGACTGTACCCGTGTATGTGTAGATGGGCTGGGGGAGGAATTCCGGCCTTGCTTCCCGGCTTGTCACATGCCACATTTTCGCTCTCAGGTGTTATGCAGATAGTTCCTCCGTTCATGTGTTACCTGTGTGTGTGTGTGTGTGTGTGTGTGTGTGTGTGTGTGGTTATATGTTCAGGTGTGTGGAGGTGTTCTGGTGGTGCTGTCTGGGGTGTCACCTGCCGCACACTGTCACCGCAGGACGTGCCCTTCTGTACTGTGTGTCTGTCATGTATGGGTGTGTATGTTTATTTGTGTCTGTACATGTATATAGGTATATACAGTAGACACAGGTAAGTGGTTGAGGTCCAGTGGTGTTGCCTGACCCATATGCCACACTGTAGGCCGTCGCCAGACCAGTTTATGTATGCTCGTATGTGTTTGTGCGTTTGTGTATGTGTTTATGTGTGTACATGTGTATATATACGTATGTGTATGTGTATACATACAGGTGGGTGGATGAGTTCCGGTGGTGCTGTCTGGCCCGCCACGTGCCACATTGTCGGCCGCCGCCAGACCAGTTAATGTATATTATGTGTCTGTACGTGTGTGTATGTGTTTATGTTTGTATATGTGTATTTATATGTATACCTATACAGGTGGGTGGATGAGTTCCGGTGGTGCTGTCTGGCCCGCCACGTGCCGCACTGTCGGCCGCCGCCAGACCAGTTCAGTTCGTGTGAGGACCTGATGACCAACACGGTGCTCAGGGTCTGCGTCTGGGCACTCGCCGCCCTCGCACTCTCTGGGAACTTCCTCGTCATCCTCTGGAGGTTCCTCTACCAGAACGACAACAAGGTGAGTAGGGTAGATGGAGAGTGTACACATTTTTTATTCATTATATCTCACATTCACTCTCTCAGCTGTGGTAAATAGTGTTCTGCAGTGCTTTGGTTTAGATACTGCATCAAAGCAAAGTTACCTTTCCACAGTCAGACTCGTCCTCTACCCTGTTATCTCTGTGGTTTCTCAGTTTACCTCACCCTTCGCCTCTTACGTATCACCAACAGCGAGTCACTCAACCAAATACAGTACGACATCAGCCCAGTCTTTTGAGATCCGTACACACCTCTCATTCTTTTCGATATGCATTCTGTGTGATTCAGAACATCTCACGTATTACTTCCACCTCCTTGTAATCATTCCCTTTTCATTCACTTCCCTTCCTCCTCCTGATTTCAATAACTTCCTCGTCAGTGTCTTATTTACATGGTCAGCCCTTCCCACAATCCTTCCCATTTCATCCACTCACAATAAAGCAAGCCATTCTTAACATTTACCCCTTCACTACAATGACTTATTAGTTTAGTGCTCGTATATTCTTGGTACTCTTACTAGTACGTAGTGGCGACCCATCATCCACTCACTGGATGTAGTGCTGCGTGCTTCATCCTTCCTCTTTCTCATTCTGTCTCTTTTCCTTCTGGTCGGTCTGACAGACTGGGGTTGATCAAGACGACAAATCCAGGGAAGGCTTGCTTAGGGGAGGTTTCTCAAGCTGGAGAGGTACGGCATTTATTTAATTAACCCTTACACTACCAGGCGTCCTTCCCAAGTTGAATACAATCGTCTAGAAGCAGCAAAAATAACCCAGTAAAATAGGACAGTTCATTCAAGGAGTTTACCATTCTCGAGCTGGTTCTCCCTCAGTTGAACAGCATCCTCCAACTTTGCCCAAATAATCGTTTAAGTGGAAATACGCCCTGCAAAGGACTGAGAGTGAATTTTTCCTCCGGTAGTCTTCCCTCATTCGTTGTTTCTGGAGAGTTATAAATACAAAATGGTAAAAGGAGCTTGATTTGGGGGGAAGTCTCTCTCTCTCTCTCTCTCTCTCTCTCTCTCTCTCTCTCTCTCTCTCTCTCTCTCTCTCTCTCCAGCCTCGTGTAATCGATATCTGGGACAAAAGGGACAGCGTTAACCCTTTCATCTCGAGGATCTACCTGTGTATATATTTTAGCTAACACCACACTTCAATAAACTCAGGTATTTATGAAGCAAATTAAGGCACCATCTAACCCCATCAGTTCGAAAAAATTCCACAAAGCTGAGTAAAATATGGCAGTATCAAAGAGAGAGAGAGAGACATCATGGGGTACAAAGGGTTATGATTTTTTCTTTTCTTCTTTTGTCTTCTCTTCCAAGGACTCAATAATTAACACCGCCATTATTGCAGAGGTAAAGGTGTAATAGAAGGGAATTATGGAGAACTTTTGGAAACTTTGGAATTTTTCAGTCGTCCATTCGTAGTTCTTTTGCTAAACTGATCAACCCATTCAGTCCGATGACAAACTAATGATATTCTGCTCAGGTTACTTTCAGACACTTTACCCAGCCTGGGAGATTTTTTTAGGTTTAGAGGGATTGTTGAAGATTGTAACTAACTCCTCCAAAACACACACACACACACACACACACACACACACACACACACACACACGACTATCTATCTATCTGTCTGTGTCTTTATCTATCTATCTATATCTATATCTGTGTATCCGTCTATATATATAAAGCAGGTACACTCGTTCCTCATCACCAGCGTAGACTTGAGTGACCTGTGTATGGGGCTGTACCTGTCTGTGTACCTGTGAATATACCTGTCTGTGTACCTGTATATACATGTACACAGGTACACTCGTTCCTCATCACCAACTTGGCCCTTGGGGACCTGTGTATGGGGCTGCACCTGTGTGTGTACCTGTCTGTGTACCTGTATATACATGTGCACAGGTACACTCGTTCCTCATCACCAACCTTGCCCTGGGGTATCTGTGTATGGGGCTGTACCTGTCTGTGTACCTGTATATACATGTACACAGGTACACTCGTTCCTCATCACTAACCTTGCCCTATGGGACATGTGTATGGGACTGTACCTGTATGTGTACCCGTCGGTGTACCTGTGTGTACCTCTCTGTGTACCTGTATATACATGTACACACAACAAAAAAACTATCGTTACACCTTCTGCGCGATATAAAATGACACACGAATGAAGGTTTTTGATAACAGCCTCCTCCATTGGTATCCCTGCGTGTGTTTGTTGCATATTTATTATAAGCTATATCCATTGCTTCTTCCATGCATATTTCTACCTCGTCCTATTTGGCAACTCACCCACTGTCAGGCTTACCAACCCTAGCGATACAGCCAGGTTGTTCAGTATGAAACACATCGGACCCCCTTGTAACGATAGTTTTTTTGCTGTGTGTACACAGGTACACTCGTTCCTCATCACCAACCTTGCCCTTGGGGACCTGTGTATGGGGCTGTACCTGTGTATGTACCTGTGTATGTACCTGTCTGTGTACCTGTATATACATGTACACAGGTACATTCGTTCCTCATCACCAACCTGGCCATTGGGGACCTGTGTATGGGGCTGTACCTGCTCATCATCGCCGCGGTGGACATCAACTACCGCGGTGTGTACTTCATCCACGACGCAGCCTGGCGGAGCTCATCCCTGTGTCACCTGGCGGGATTCTTCTCCACCTTCTCCAGCGAACTGTCAGTCTTCACGCTGACAGGTGAGGCGAGGGGGAAAGGGTGAAGGAGGGAGACAGACGGGAAAGGAGGGAGGAAGGGAGAAGGGGGAATGCACGACAGAGGTCAAGGGAGATATTCAGTGATGGAGAGAGAGGATGGACGGAGGGTGAGGGAGGGGGGTAAGGAGAGGAAACCAAGTAGAGGAAGACTATGTGGCAGGGAGATAAGAGAAGCAAAGGTATGTTATAAAGACTGGGACAGAAGAGGTAGATGCTGAAGAAGGGAGAGCAAGGTTTACGATAGTGTTAGAGAGCATTTGGTGTACATGGAAGAAAATTTCCTTTGTATTTATCACCTTCAGTCCACGAGGAATAAGTTACAGAATCCAAACGGGGAAGTGTTATCAGCACACCACCAGCGATTTATGTTGTACAGAAGATGTAGAAAAATAGGTAGCACATACTTCTTGTTAGCAATGCAGCTGTAACATGGTCTCTTTATCCAAAGTTCACAGTACATGTAGCCTCATAACTATTAGAGCATTACCACTGAGCTACATGTATAGTCGGAAAAGAGATAAAAAAGTTTGGCAATATATCTTTTCACTCCATACCGTAAGAGTACCATAATAAAACAGGATTATGACAGTGAATGCCATCAACCCCTTCTGTCCGAGTGCGTGGTTGTGCACTGTATTCTTGTTGTCTCCAGGTGATTTTACTTAGCTTAGACAAAACTTTCATACTGGAGGGTTTAGATATGCCCTTCTTTCAAACCGTCACTTACATAGGTTCCCCTGAGTTGAATTAAATTATCTGTTAAGGTCAAGATTAAAGTAAAGAATACGACGTCTGACTGAAGGGGTTAAGGCAGACTCAAGCCTCACCTGAATCTGTGCTGCCACTTGGGTGACTGCGAGTGATTGTTTCCGTACAGGCGCGTACTCACTTGACGTCGACCATATGGTGTCAGCATTCTAGATGCACACATCCCTGAGTCGGAGAACTGTACGGAAAAGCATGGTATCACGTAGATATGCAGTGATACCGCATTGTCGTTGGCATAACTGCGGATCACTGTAGCGCTTTGTAACTTCCGAAGGATGTTTATGTCTGATTTTGAGTGTTTGTTACGTTACATTGGCCCAGGCATCAGTAGACACAAAACAAGGAAAGGCAGTATCAACTGCAACCCGCCTGGCAGTTACGTTACGATTCATAGGAACTGGATATTCCTACAGCAGCCTCGGGTATCTGATCAGGATATCATCACAGTCCATCGGTGAGATCACGCTTGTGGTGTGCGGTACGCTGGTCAGTGCACTCAGCGATTTTGTTAAAGTACGGCCAGGGTAACAACAGACGGGCTGCCTACTCCATCCCTTATTTATCCAGTTCCCAGTGAAAAAGTAAACCGGTGTTCAGATCATTTAAAAAGTTATGTGGTGTTACAGGGTGGAACTTCACTGACAGCGGGTTTGAATGCAACATAAAACCTTAAAGTCGAGGTCCACACCCAACTTCACTGTCCACCCGGCATCCCCGCTAGTAACGTGTAACTCAGCCAACACGATTCAGACGCTAGTGCTGTAAAAAAGTTAACCGCTTGTTCGTTAATGCTGTGTTAACATGTCGACAGAAAATGTTGGAGGACTCATGTGGCCACTCCTTTCATGTAACCATACGATGATGTGTTATAATAAGCCTGTTTGTACCCATGTAACTATACTGCACAGGACGATGATGATGATGATGATGATGAGTCCCATTAAGTCGGTACTGTTCTTGTTCCGTCAGTAATCACGGTGGAACGGCTGTTGGTGATAGTGTTCCCATTCCGTGCGCCGCGGCTCAGCATGAGAGCCACCAAGACCATCATGGCAGCGGTGTGGCTGTGTGTGGCTCTGCTGGCTGCCCTGCCTCTCCTGGACATCCACTACTTCAGGTATGTGGCTCACTGGGTCACTCACTCACTCACTCACTCACACTGGGTCGCTCACTCACTCACTCACACTGGGTCACTCACTCACTCACAGTTCTATCACTTCTAGAGATTCATTGCGTAAGATTAGAAGTTCACTTATTCACTCACACACCTATTCACACAAAGCTTTACCACTCCTAAATATTCACTACTTCAGGCCACTCACTCACTCACCCACTCAGTCCTAGCATCCCAACTCGCTCACTCAGTCGATTATATTTCCTCTAGTCAGTCAGTCCGTCAGTTGATTACAGTACCTCAAGTCAGTCAAACAGTCAGTTGATTACACCACCTTAGTCAGTCAGTCAGTCGATTACATTACCTGAAGTCAGTCAGCCAGTCAGTCGATTACAATACCTCTAGTCAGTCAGTCAGTCGATTACATTACCTCATGCCAGTCAGTCAGTCACGATTACACTGCCTTATGCCAGTCAGTCAGTCAGTAGATTACAATACCTCTAGTCAGTCAGTTAGTCAGTCGATTACACTACCTGAAGTCAGTCAGTCAGTCAGTCAGTCGATTACAATACCTTTAGTCAGTCAGTCAGTCAGTCGATTACAATACCTCTACTCAGTCAGTCAGTCGATTTCATAACGTCATGCCTGTCAGTCAGTCAGTCGATTACACTCCGGTCAGTCATTCAGTCAAACGGTTGCGTTACTCCCCGTTCTGTTTGCTAGTTCGTCGCTGTAATTCAGATCAGCTGTTCACTAAGGTAGCCGTTAAGTTACATACCTCTGGGCTAGTCACTCGCTCGTATACACTACTCTGGATCAGTCAGTAGGTCATGTACAATCAAATACAGAAATCCGCTCCCCTCTCTCGCCTCTTTGGGCGGTATTCTCGTATGGTTATGAAACTTACCAACACCTCTTCCTTCCCGTTTTATTTCTGATTCTGCTCCGTTACTATATTCTTGTGTTTTATTCATGCAATCTACGTCGATATGAAAAAGATGTAAGATGCGAAAAAGAGGATATTTATGGGTAGTTTGGAAAATAAATCGCTAAGGAAAAGGTGCTAGGGAGCCTCCTAACCCAACGAGAATATGGACCTTTCCCCTCATCGCTGGATTCTTAGATATTTGAATGAGACGTAGTGGATAAAGACGCCAGATCACCTACATATGGATGATAATATGCACCTCAAACCTCTACGTCATTTTCAGGCATCTGTGAGTCTGCCGATGAGAGAAAGACAGGAGAGGGGGACGAACTTTTGTATTTGAGTGTACGGCACCCTAAATCAGTCAGCCATGTGCACTGCTCCGATTCAGCCACTGACATTTCTGCTCTTACCCTGTCGCATCAGCGTTGTCCAAGAACTTAAGGTGTAAAATAAATGTAGACCTGTGGCCTACTGTAATTGGCTTTTACAGTGTTGTGGATAGAGAACAGATTACGAAGGCATGATGGACACTAAACGCAAGTAAACAAGAAGGTGGGCTGAGTCAAAGAACCTTGGACATTTTTAGCCACTCGCCAGGAACAAGTGAGTTTCCGGACGCTCGCCTCAAACTTTTAAACCGCACAGAGCTTGGCTGCATGGGGCTACTTTTATCTGGGCATCCTGTACGTCGTAATAACATTTTAGCACACAGACTTTGGAGAAATATGTACTGAACTGAAAACACATCAAGCTTTATTTATTTATTTATCGTAATTCATGTTGTCACTCCATTCTCCCTAGTAGTGTTGATGACTTATTTCCTAATGAACAATACACTGGAATACTCAGTTATGCGACTAGATAAAAGATATGCAGTTAAGCTGCTTAGAAAAAAACAAACTTACAAATTGGTATCAAGAAGGGCAAAGGCGTTCGTTGTATGTGATCTATACCTTGATGTCCTCTGTCCTTTGCTCATAAATTCTTTCTTTCCAACGCCAGTCACAGTCATAAAATATTTTTCACATTTTGTTAAAATTGTGAAAAAAAAAAGAAAATACGGAAAATATGAGCGGTAATAATAATCATCTTGCTTTTTGTGTCTCTCATCTTTAAAGTAAGTTTTATTTTTTTATTTGTAAAATTACTAGTATACGACTTCGGCATTCTCGTAGCAATAGATTGATCATTTTTGGCTTTAGTTATTTTTTTTCATGATACACAACTTTAATATACTCCGAACATTGTCATAAAACAGGAAAACTTATAGTAATTCCTTCA
This sequence comes from Coenobita brevimanus, assembly GCF_032717465.1. Lineage (NCBI taxonomy): Eukaryota > Metazoa > Arthropoda > Malacostraca > Decapoda > Coenobitidae > Coenobita > Coenobita brevimanus. The sequence goes on along the minus strand of NC_137051.1, from coordinate 36,728,209 downwards.
GCGTCTTTTGTATTTTATCTTTGCTCTCTGCGGACGATTTTATGCAGCTTAGGAGATATTTTTCGGTGGATAGGCTTCATTTTTCCACAATTAATGGGCCATCCAAAGGTACACGAAACCATCATTTAGGCAACAAGAACAGATGCAAAATATTAGTACAGTACATTTTTTGGCTGAAGAGGTTAAAGAAACACGTTAGACTTTCACATTGATTTAGACATTAACTGATCCCTTAAAATAAATATGACCTCCAACGACATGAAACAACCTCGGATCGATTTCACCAACGTAATCATCTGCTCAGGGTTGAGACGCATCCCTGTCCAAAGCTTCACCTCTCCGAATACCTCGATTTGGCCAGGAATATAGAGGAGACTGGTGGACACAGAAAGACAGACGTACGGAGAGACGGACAGAATGACTTGTGCTTATCCAGGACCCAGCACATCGAGCAATCGGGGAGGGAGGCGCGATTCCTAGCAGAATTACTATGCATTAAACTATCAAGGAATTCACTTTTATTTTACCTGTTTTAATCATGTAAGGAAATGTTGGGGGTGTAGGATACTTATTGCATATTATTTTGGTAAGTAATTTAATTCTTTTCATATAGGTAATCTTTGGTCTGTCAAAAATAGGGGAGCATACGTCCACCCTCTTCCCAAATCCGTGGTTGTTAGCTATGTTAATTTCCCCTTCCTTTGAATGAGACCACTCTAGCATTTCATTCCCTGAGAAGGGGAGAAAAAATATTTCCACGGTATCCCTGCCTGTCGTAAGAGTCGACTAAAAGGGGCCTTTTTGTCCCCAGTCTTTCTCTTCTTACTGTACTCTTCTGTTCTGTCCTGCCTCTCATCTTGATATTTCCCTGTTTCTTCCGGCCTTTATCATCCCTCTACTCCATATAGCCATTGATGCTAACTCTTCACTATTCCTTCCTTCCTTCTAGTATTTCATGTTGCTTTTGTTGACGCTGTTAAAATGTAGTTTCCCCTCTTCTGTATGTTTATAGATTCACCTCTGGCATGCCATTCAGTTGGGAAATGGATGACTATCATGCTTGTGTAATTCCAATTTTTTCGTGTGTGTAATTTTTACTGAGTCAGATATGTAGGTGACTGACTGATTGTTACAGGTGTAAACGTACAGGTTTCCCTCTTTGGTTGCCTATTCTCTCGACAGTTTTTCCCAGGATAAGACAGACGACGTTATTCAGCCGGGAGTAAGTAACAGGAGCCTGAGTGTGATAATACTGGTGCCACTACCTCTCATGAACTGGCAACTTTTCTGTTCTACTATAGCTAATGCGAAAAAATTTGATTCAGCCGAGAGTTGAGTTATAGGAACCGCAGAACTAATGCCAAAGATCTGATTCAGCTGAGAGTGGGTTATAGGAGCTTCAGACTGTTAATTGGCCAAGATACCCATACTCCTGACTGCGACAGGTGTTGGTCTCTGCAGGAACTTCTACGGTCGGTCTGGGGTCTGCCTGGCGCTGCACATCACCCACGAGAAGCCCAACGGGTGGCAGTACTCGGTGTTTGTCTTCCTCGGTGAGTGTGTGTGTGTGTGTGTGTGTGTGTGTGTGTGTGTGTGTAAGCCCAACGGGTGGCAGTACTCGATGTTTGTCTTCCTCGGTGAGTGTGTGTGTGTGTGTGTGTGTGTGTGTGTGTGTGTGTGTGTGTGTGTGTGTGTGTGTGTGTGTGTGTGTGTGTGAAGTGCCTTGGTTCTGTCTCTCCCAGTAGTCAACCAGTACCCCGGTCCCCTTTCCCCCCAGTACTGAACCTGGCCTCGTTCTCCGTCATCGCTGGGTCGTACTGGGCCATGTACCGGGCGGCGAGGACATCGAGCGAGGCCGTCAGAACCGACCTGCTGCACCGACGAGAGACCAACATGGCGAGGAAGATGACGCTGATAGTGGTGACGGACGCTGCGTGTTGGCTACCCATTATAGTGCTGGGTATGGTGTCACTAGCAGGCGTCACCATACCACCACAGGTCAGTCTTGTACAGTGTCATATAGTGAGTATTATATAGTACTGTTATCACCACACCATCCCACCAACATGGCGAGGAAGATGACGCTGATAGTGGTGACGGACGCTGCGTGTTGGTTACCCATTATAGTGCTGGGTATGGTGTCACTAGCAGGCATCACCATACCACCACAGGTCAGTGTTGTAGCCAGTAGTGTTGCATCTGTATCGGTGTCACTCCATATTAGGTCCACTGTAGGATCGGACGTTTGCTTCGAAGGGAGATTGACAAACAGGATTAACCATTTTCCATGTTAGCAAAGCACTGAGACAAGGGCATCTGTAGGAAGCACGGTGCATGTCAAAGTTGGAGTGATTTATCGACGATGATTCGTACCTAAATCTGAGCCTGTATATATCTTTGTAGAATCCAAATGGTGCAGACATATGTACCTAAGCATATATAAGGAACTACTACCAACACACAATTTGAATGACCGCAAAGAGGTGGGCCCAAACCCAGCCTCGGGGCCGTCCCATCACGCTAAACACCAAGTCACTTCAGCTTCAGCGTAGTTTATAGTGTTGCATATACAGTCCTGGCGACTTTAACTGGCGTGAGACTAACATGATAAACCTAAGTATCTGTCGGTGAAGTTCAAATTCATTTAGTTTAACATTATTCTACCACTACCGAAGCCTTGAAATCTGTGTGAATGCTTCTGTGGCCACTGTACTTTGCTGTTTGTATCCCTCCCACTTTCATACTTTTTTTTCTTTATTTCTGGATATTACCTCACGTCATCTTCTTGTGGGAATTAGATCCGAGGGTGGCTGTCTCTTCGTGTGTGTGTGTGTGTGTGTGTGTGTGTGTGTGTGTGTGTGTGTGTGTGTGTGTGTGTGTGTGTGTGTGTGTGTGTGTGTGTATGTGTGTGTAAGAGAGAGCCACATATTACAGGTGTTCGCGTGGGTGGCAGTGTTTGTGCTACCCCTCAACGCTGCCATCAACCCGCTTCTGTGTGTGTGTGTGTGTGTGTGTGTGTGTGTGTGTGTGTGTGTGTGTGTGTGTGTGTGTGTGTGTGTGTGTGTAAGAGAGAGCCACATATTACAGGTGTTCGCGTGGGTGGCAGTGTTTGTGCTACCCCTCAACGCTGCCATCAACCCGCTCCTCTACACACTGTCCACGGCGCCCTTCCTCACCAAAGCCCGCGAGAGAGCACTCACCGTCCGCACCAGCTTCAGGTGGTCCGTCTCTCGTAGACATACCAACTCATCTATAGCAACGTGTGAGTATACTGTATGTTGGTCTATCTGTCTGCAGTATACATGTCTGTTGTCTCCATATCTATCCATCTCTCGCAGGCATAACAGCCTTTGCGTATACAGGTAGCTGCTCTGCTGGTCTATACATCTTTGTTTGTATCTGTATAACCCCTGACACTGCAGTGCTAACTTCGTTTGGTCTGCCTTTCACATCAACACTGACTCATCTATAGTCACTTGAGTCCAAAGGTGGCAACTGTACGAGTTTGTCTTGTACATTTGTCTTAGTTTACGTGTCACCTAACTCGATGGACCAGCTGCACGTGGCCCGTCTCACACAGACATACCAACTCATCCTTAGCCACTGATGAGTGTAAAGGTGGCTGGTGTACTGGTCTGTTTATCTGTCTGTGTATTGCACCTCTCAGAAACACCAAATATTCGATAGCGTCACACAATGCCCACAACCTCACTAAGTCCCCTATCGTCACTTTTAGGTCCATGAGTGAGTAGTCAGTCATTTTAATACCTTTCATTATCCCTCAAGTTTCATCACCTACATTTCAACACGTTAAGTTTAAAAGCAGTTTTTAAAATTTACCTTAGGGTCGTGTCTCTCATTATATTCCGATTAATGGTATACGCTTCTATTCAGCTTTAGGGAGGCGTCGTTGGGTTCTATGGATTAAGCACTTCGTCATTTGAACACTGTTCACATCAACACATCGACTCCATCTGGACACCTTTCGTTTCAACACCATCTGAACACCTCTTTTTTCGACACTGTTCATAGGTTACGGTAGGCTAGCAAGGTAGAACTGCTTTTTTTATACATACCTGTACATAAATACACACACACACACACACACACACACACACACACACACACACACATATACCGTGTGTGTGTGTGTGTGTGTGTGTGTATATATATATATATATATATATATATATATATATATATATATATTCGCACGCTGGTGAGCGCAGGTTCGCCTCCCGCCAGAGTTGTAAAAACTTTGGGAAGCGTTCACCAAGCCACTTGCTACTTTGGCGGACACAAGGGGTGCTGTGGCTGAACCAGTGTCGCATACTAGTATGCTTGCACCCAATCGGGTTAAGGCGGGCCGATTACACTTGGTTCACAGACTACATATCCAAATCCACTACAACAGTACAATCACACTCACAAGCACTTCTCACCCTACCTACAGTCTCTACCAGACAGCCTAAGCCACTGGGTAGAGATACATTGGCTGTATCGTCCCTGCTTCGGTAGGGATAGGCCGGTCCTGCAGTGGACCACAACGGCTGATGATGATGATATATATATTGTGTGTAGTTTTCTTTATGACTTAAACAATAATCGTCTTTTCTTTACCTTTTTGCAGTAGATATACAGTAATCTATGCCATCTTGTGGATATATAGTTTATTCTATTTCTCAGGTGGCGTCGTTGGAGATGAGGAATTGATCGTGTTATGAGATAATACTGATTGTCTGACTTAATGACTTATGTACAGTGGATTGGGATTATTATAAGCTTTCTTTTGTGTCGTCTCTTTTCTGTACTCCTCAGCTGGTGCCTTCTGAGACGAGAGAACGATATTAGATAAAACTGATAGCATACCTTAATGGCCCACGTGTAGTCGGTAGGCATTTATATAAACCTTTTCGGATCTCTTGCTCTACTCCTCAGGTGGTGCCTTTGGAGACGAGAGAACGATGGTACTGAAGCCCCTGGAAGCCTTCAATCACGCGGCATTGTTGACCCCGCGCGACCTCTCCCACGGCCGACACGAGGTCATGTCCCAGCTGTCGCCCCTGCACCTCATGACCGACGGCTTCCCCAACCACCACCTACCCCCCTACCAAAACAATCACAACCACCGCTTCGACTTCTCCGAGACCCACAAGGGAAAGGAGCAGCCCACACCAAAGTAAGCTTCTCGCGCAAGTAAATAGTTTGTCCACCTTAACTTGGCTGAGTTTTTCGTCTGTTTTCCATATTTCCCGTAGTTCAGAGGCAAAATAAAGTCATACTGCGGTTCTGCATCCTTTGCGTAACACTTCTTCGTGATTAGTACCCCTTTTAAACTCTTCAGCTGGGGATTGAGTGTGGAGAGATGGCAGTTTGGACCAAGTCAGTTAGGTCCACCATTTTTTTTTCTGCTTTACTTATCCTTTTACCTGCTTTCTCCTGTTTTACTTACCTTTTTACCTGCTTTCTCCTGCTTTACTTACCCTGTTACCTGCTACTCGTGCTTTAATATCATTTTACCTGCTTTCTCTTGCTTTATTTACCCAATTAACTGCTTACTTGTGCTTTACCTACCTTATTACCTGCTAACTCCTGCTTTACTTATCCTTTTACCTGCTTACTTGAGCATTACTTACCCTATTACCTTCTTACTCCTGCTTTACTTCCTTTTCCACTCGCTTGCTTGTGTTTTACTTGTCCTTCCTCCTTTTTGATCCCTTTAGTTGCCTTTTTTTCCTGCTTCCATCTGGTTTACTTTCTCTTCCACCAGCTTCCTCTTGCTTTACTTGCCCTGACTGCTGCTTGCTCCTGTGTTCATTATTCATTTTTCATTCCATCACCCACCCTGGTTGTGCCGACAGACGTGCGAGTAGCGGGGGTTGGGTGCCGCCCCAGAGAGAGATCATCCCCCTGTGTGAGCTGACTGATGCCGCCCACTCCCACGCGCCCCTCACACGACAACACTCCCGCAAGAAGCACTCCAAACACCGCCGCGAGCTGTACGACTGAGGTAATGTACAAGCATGCGGGGAAAAAAAAATATCGTTGCCACCTCTCCTCGGACCTTGTGTGACTTGTGGAAGATGGAAAGTATGTCTCAGTAGGGGTTAGGACACAGTTTCTGCCCGGAATCGTGCTAAGTCTGTTCTTCGCTCTACTAAAAATAATTTCATCCATACTAAATGCTCTCAACTCTCCAACTCGAATTCTTCCCGCTCCTTCTGGCACCTTGCCAAAAATCTTTCTAACAACTTTACCTCATCATCCTTCCCTCCTCTTTTCTACTCTGATGGTTCTGTAGCTATTTCTTCTACTGATAAAGCAGATCTTTTCGCACAGACTTTCTCCTCCAATTCCCCCTTAACGATTTCCGGTGCTGTTCCTCCATCACTTCCCCCTCTGACTTCCTCATGGCTGACATTAAAATATCTTCAGTTGATGTATTTTCTGCCATCACTGGCCTCAGTACTAACAAGGCATATGGGCCTGATGGGGTCCCTCCTGTTGTTCTCAAGAACTGTGCTTCTGTGCTTACACCCTGCCTAGGCAAACTATTTCGCCTTTGTCTGTCAACTTGTACCTTTCCTTCTTGCTGGAAGTTTGCTCTCATTCAGCCAGTCCCAAAGAAGGGTGACCACTCCCAACCCTCCAACTATCGTCCAATTGCTTTAACGTCCTGTATTTCAAAAGTTTTCGAGTCATTTCTTAATAGAAAAATTTTAAGGCATCTTTCCTATCACAACCTTCTTTCCGATCGTCAGTATGGGTTCCGTCAGGGACGCTCCACTGGCGATCTTCTCACCTACCTTTCAGACTCCTGGTCATCCTCCTTTCGGGACTTTGGCGAAAGCTTTGCCATTGCACTTGACATCTCAAAGGCTTTCGATCGAGTCTGGCATAAATCTTTAATTTCCAAGCTGCCCTCCTACGGTTTCTATCCTTCTATCTGTGCCTTCATCGCTAGCTTCCTTTCTGGTCGTTCTATAGCCTCTGTTGTAGACGGCCATCGTTCTTCTCTTAGCTCTATCAACAGTGGTGTTCCTCAGGGCTCTGTCCTATCACCAACTCTCTTCCTTTTATTCATCAATGATCTTCTAAGCTGTACATCTAACCCTATCCACTCATACGCTGATGACTCCACCCTTCACCTTTCCATTCGGTTCCCGCAACGCCCATCTCAACGGTTACTTCAAGAAACAAGGGATGAGGCTATGGCACACCTAATGTCTGACTTGGCTCATATCTCTGACTGGGGTAAAAATAATATGGTTGTCTTTAATGCATCTAAGACTCAGTTCTTACACCTATCAACACGACAAAATCTTCCACAGGTATACCCACTAATGTTTAATAATATTCAGCTTAATCCTGCATCATCCTTGAACATGCTTGGGGTTTCATTTACTCGGGACTTATCTTGGAAAGATCATATTACATCTCTTGTAAAATCTGCTTCCAAGAGATTAGGTGTGCTAAGCCGACTCCGCTCTTTCTTTACTCCTGCACAATTGTTGACTCTATACAGGGGTTTTATCCGCCCCTGTGTGGAGTACAACTCTCATGTGTGGGGAGGCTCCCCACATACAGCTCTTCTCAATAGGGTGGAGTCAAAGGCTTTTCGTCTCATTAACTCTTCTCCTCTTACTGACTCCCTTCAACCTCTGTCTCTTCGCCGCACTGTTGCATCTTTATCTCTTTTCTATCGCTACTTTAATGGTCACTGCTCCTCTGAACTGTCTGCTTGCATTCCTCCACATCTACGACGGGCGCGTAGCACCCGTCTGGCAGCAAACTCTCATCCCTTTTCTGTCCAACTCTCTAATGCAAGAGTTAACCGTTACTCCCAGTCTTTTATTTATGCAACAGGTCAGCTCTGGAACTGTCTCCCTCTGTCTGTATTTCCTGCTGCCTATGATCTCCAGTCTTTTAAACGTAGTGTGTCCAGGCATCTCAAAATGATCGGATCTTGAATTTGGCTCTCTATTGTATTTTGTTTTTCTCTTGGAGGGAACTGTTACTGCGGGCTCATGGCCTTTGGTTCCTTCTTCCTCGCATAAAAAAAAAAAAAAAAATTAAGGTTCTGTATGTTAAGTTTGAGTAGTTTATCTTTACGTTTTGCGGAGCCAGAATTTACGTCACAGAATCGCCAAAACGAGAAGAAACATGTAACCCAGGCCCACCCGAATGAACCAAAGCTAGCCGTGAGTCCATGTAAGTCTGACCTAAATCTATCCAAACCTATAGTCACTTCCCCACCATTCTTTCCGCACATTATGCAAATTTCATGGATCTCCAGCTTCATCCATAGAGAAGTGGCTGCGATTTGCCTCTATAAAGGTGGTTCCAGGGACAGGGAGGATGCAGCCCTGACAAAGCAGCATGTATTCTTGACGCAGCAGGATAAGACCCTCTGAAAACAAACTTATGCTCCTCTCAAAACAAGACACGACTCTCTCGGAATAACGACCCGGTAACAAGAAGATGCAGTTCTCACGACAATGAATAGCTCTGTCATATTGGGGAAAGAAACATCGATGTGGGACTTAGTGTGTATTGACGTTTCGCTTCATGGCTTCCTCAGAATACAACTGCAGAATATACACCTCATTTCCTGTATATATATAGGTCTGTCATAGCAATACATGATTAATAGCAATATGCGACACTCATAGCAGCACATGGCAAGAGCCTATTGGGGTTTATAGGGGCGGGGGGGAAGGAGGGGCCCACATCGAAAAATTCCTTGGTTCACAATGTTGAGAGGGAGGGGAGGAGAGGAGGTAAGAGAAAATTAGAAGAGGTATGTACTGTGGTGTTATGATATATAATGACGTCTCGAAAGAAAATGTCAGTATTTGAAATGTGCTGTCAAAATATTATATAGTTCTCAGTTATATACTATGTCCTTTGAAGAAGAAAGAAGGGGGGTCTCCAGGAAAATAAAAATTGTATCGCTCGTAACAGACATTCCTAAAAAGCATATAGACAGGATAATGCTTTCCCCTCATAGGGCATTCAGCTAAGCTTATGTTAACTTCCTGTGTAGTAAAGGGTTTCTTACAACAAAATAATTTAGCGTTAAGAAAAAAAAGTCAAAGTGTGAGAATACCAGGCAAAGTGTTAATACGGTTAGGTTACTTTTTCCACTGTTGTTATCAGCTTTGTCTCCATGGCCATATAGTCAACCCAAACTAAAAATCTTATAAAAAAAAAAAAATTGTAGTTGTGATATTGGCCAAAATTGGATGCTTATTTTTCTTTCTTATTATCAAGGTAAATACAGTTCGTAGAGTAAGAACAGCTGAGTCGGGGAGGAAAACTATTGCTATGATGGTATGGTTTGACTAGGATAGATTAGGTATGTTAATTAATACTAACAATGCTTACACGTGAAGGTGGATTTTGCAGATTATGACACCAATAAACAAATACTGGTCTAAGCGCCTGATTTATTCTCTTTGCAGCAGTGTTACCATAGTCCACCACCTTAACCTAATAAATAATGACGTCATGGACATCATTAAATATCAGTGTCGCCTGGAATGTTCACTCACTAACAGATGTGGATGCTCAGTGACTACATCTCTATATGTTATTTCTTTTTCCTCCATCAGTCCGCAGACATTGACCATCCTGCCCAATGCCACCTGATCCCGCCCATCAGACCCCGCCCATCAGGAATGAGGCGTGTGTGATGACCAGACGGGTGCACGACGATGGACCCAACCCCGCCCCATGCCTCCTACACATGGTCAGCGCTGTTTGTAGTGAGTGAGCGCAGTGTACTTTAATATTAATCACTTCACAAAGATGACGACTTATTCCACTTTATTTATGCTGCTGCCAGACGATTTTACTGAGTTCGCTAGACTCTGTTATTAAAGTTAATGACGTACATACCTAACCCTTGCCCCAACAATTCGAAATGTTTATCCTGAGGTGTGAAAATCGTCTAGAGAGAGCAAGAACAAAGAGTACGTCACCTGAGAGAAGGGGTTAATCCAGATATTTGAAATGAGCTTACTTGAAGACGGTAATTATAGCTAAGGTCAAACTCAGCGTCACAATTATTCATAGAAATATAGAGGTAAGGACAAAGTTACACTAATAATAATGCGTCGTACAGGTATGTAACTTAATTACAATATTGTTACCCAAAAGAGTAGGTTCGTGTTTTTCTCCAGATATTCCCTTACTTCTCCAGGTAATATATTCACTGAGGCGCCTTTGCTGGAGTGGAATGTCGACCCTCATCCCCGTCAGGTAAGGAATGGTGACACACACGTGAACCCCAGGGACACATCACTCTCAGGGTGGATAGGGGAGCCAAGACTGATGCAGGTGTCAGTAGTGAGTATTCATGTCCTGTACAGGATGGTCCATAGAATGCTAATCCTTTTCTTTTAGCAGCCAAATGCTTGTGTGTTGCCGAGACGGCTCACTCAGCTGTATCAGTGTTTGCCCTTCATCCTTTTCTAGGTTTCATGGTTCATTTTTTACGTCCATGAGTGGAGTTTTTATACAGTGAAGAAAGGAAAGGCTAGAAGCCTTTAAAAAAAAAAAAAAAAAAAAAAAAAGTGTTCTTTCCAGGAAAAACCTTAACACGAGAGCCAAATTCATGATCTGCTCAAGATAACTGGACACAATGCATTTATAAGACAGAGTCATAGACAAAGGGAAATACAGACTGAGGAAGACAGCTCCAGGGTTCACATGTTGCATACATGAAAAACTGAGAACGGATCTTGAATTTGGCTCTCTGTTATCTTGTTTTTGTTCCTTTCTTGGAGGGAAAAAATTTTGGGCTCCTGGCCTTTGGTTATTTCTTCCTTGCATTAAAAAAAAAAAAATCTTGCGTTAGACCTGAACAGAAAAGAAGTGAGAGTGCACTACCAGACGGGTGCTGGGCATCCGCCATAACTAAGGAGGGATGCAAACGTACAATTCATAGGATCAGTGACAACTGAAAATTGCAATTGGGGGATCAACGTTCAACATGCAACACTGCGGTGAAGTGAGATGGCATAAAAAGTATAAGGAGCGGAGTTTGTGTGACGAGAAGCTTTTGACTCCACCTTCTTTAGAGAGGGTGTCTGTGGTGAGCCCCCTCACACATAAGAATTGTACTCGACACAGGAGCAAAGATGAAAATAAGACCCCTGTAAAAAAAAAAAAAAAAAAACGCACAGCCGTAAAGAAAGTACAGAATCAGCAAAGTATACCCAGTCTCTCGGAAGTAGATTTTGCACGGGTGGTGTCAGGGTTCGTTTAATATATGTTCTGAGAACACTCAGAAATATTGTTTAAATTATATGGGTTATATATTGGTTACAAATTCTAGCATATATATATATATATATATATATATATATATATATATATATATATATATATATACTGTATATATATAATATATATATATATATATATATATATATATATATATATATATATATATATATATATATATTGTTACATAGCCTATGATTTCATCATCCTTTGTGTAATTCTAACCTACAGTATGCTGCATGTTTGATCACGAGCGTGTTCTACCTCACTCCCCCCCTCCTCCCTTATAGTAGAGTAAGTCGTTCTTTCTGTTGTTCAGAGCAGGAGTGTCAACTCTTTGTCCCCTCTGGCTTCATTTGCGCGTCCTTCTTACAAGTTGTATCAAGCTCTGCCGGCCCTTATATAATGAGCTCAGTCTCTACATTAATTGCCACTTAGATCTACTCCTCATTTTGTTCACATCTCTGTCCTCCCCTGTACAGTTGTTGTTATTATTGTGAGTGCTCAGGAAGTCTCCAACCATCTAGCAGCTGTGTAATTTGACTATAAGTGTTATTGCATTTTTTCTTGTATTGTGTAGCATGGGGTGTTGATTCTTGGGCCTAGTGAGGTTTTTGTGATTAATGTAAAGTTTCATGTCAGCCATTGTTCATAATATTTCGTATCTGAAATAATATATCTTGCATTCACTGGGTATTATCTGGTATTTTCATTTTATCAGGGCTGACTTAGATAAATTTACTCTTGCTAATTTCGTGTTAATAGAGGCTATTGCAGTTAACCATATATTTAACCTGTTTTTTGCCATTACATTATCCTTATGAGTCCTGAATGTTTTGTTGTTAGTTTGAGCATTAAACTTTAACTTGTAATTTTACCTAACTCTTTTGTTTTGAACCTGGAACTTTACGGGACAGTAGTGATTTTTAGTATTCTCACTTAAAGTGTACATTATCTTTCTCTGTTCCGTAACAATATATATATATATATATATATATATATATATATATATATATATATATATATAGATAGATATATAGATATATATATATATATAGATATATATATATATATATATATAGTATATATATATATGGAGCCTCTGTGGTACAGTGGTAAAGTGTGCGTTTTCGTACAATGAACAACGAGGGTTCGCGTCCTGCCAGGGTAAGCGTTCTTCTGGCCACGTACCGCATTGGCGGACACAAGGGGTGCTGTGGTTGAACCAGTGTCGCATACTATAAAGTATGCTTGCACCCAGTGGGCTTGCGTGGGCCGATTACACTTGGTTCACACACTACACACACATCCAAAGCCACTCCAACACTACAATTATGTTTACAAGCACTTCTCACCATACATACACTCTCTACTAGACAGCCTAAGTCACTTGGTAGAGATACATTGGCTGTATCGTCCCCACTTCGGTAGGGATAGGGCGGTCATGCAGTGGACACTCAAACGGCTGATGAGATGATCTATATATATATATATATATATATATATATATATATATATATATATATATATATATATATATTAGGAGTAGACTGTAGCACTTGTCAAACAGGGCAGTATTCCCGAGGTGGATGGCAAGCTGGTGATAGGGAGAGCTGGAGCTTCCGTTTCACCAGCCCTCAGGACTTGATCCTGACCATCCCCCTTTGCTGCACATTCTCAGTGCTTTCATTTACACAGAGAGTAGGCCAGCATACTCTCTTAATACCTCTACCTTCAACTGTCTACACCACACTACATGCACATAAGATATCACACCTTCTATTCCACTCTCTTAGCAATGGCCACTGCAATTTTACTTTAAAAAAAGGTGGTGTCTCGGATTGCCACCACCGGCAGGGTAGGGCTGGCGGCACAGGGTCCTCCCTGTCACCATCAAGCGACTGTGCCGGCAGCGACTTGTTAAGTTTCTGGTCATGCTCGTCAGCGGAAAAGTGAAAATGTTGCCTTATTCTTCATCAACATCCGTGGGCTTAGTACCAACTTAAATTCAGTCCATTTTTTCCTATGGTCCATATCCCCTCTGGCCCTATTCCTCACAGAACCACAAATCTCACCGTCTACTGAAATATCCCCATATTGTTTTCCCGGTTGCCATCTCCTCACAAACTTCCGTAACAAGGGTGGCACCTGTTGTTATATCAGATCCCAATATGCAGTTGACACCATTTTAAACTTCGCTTCGCCCAGTTTTGATTACTCATTGTATAAACTAAACTGTCAAAATATAGGACTACATAATAGATAGATAAATAAATAGATAGATAGAGAGACAGATAGAAGCAGGAAGTCAAATGATGAGAAGGTGTTGTGTTTGCGAGAAGCGAGCAGCGCTAAACGCTTACACGGAGGAAAGCTGACGACAGCGGCCAGTAAGGAGATGATGCAGTTAGCTGTCAGCAGTCCTCTCGTGAGAAAGTTCTGTTGCCATGAGGAACATACGTGACACACACACCCTACTACACCAGATTTTAGGAAAGAGAGTTTAGAAGGAGACAAGCGACCCTAGAGAGAGGTCGAGACGGAGATTAGCCTTAGAACAGAGAGAGAGAGAGAGATAGCGAGACAGGGAGGTAGCTACCCAGGACTTATACTATTATACCTGTTTAATATTTCCAAGACAAATAAAAATAGTCCCATACTATTCTTTACCTCTCCCGTCACTACATGACATCTGGTGGGGAAACTACTACAAGATATAAAAGCCGCTCGACCACAAGTCTAAAATATACTTCTCTACAAGTAACTACAAAGTCTTTATGACATTTGGTGGCAGCGGTGGGATACGAACCTCGTCTACGAATCAACATTAAATTCCTACAAAATATCAAGATCGACAACAACCAACAATATCAGCTCCTGCCCCCTCCGTCTCCCAGATCATTACGCTGATGCAGAGGTCAAGAGATCACTCGACGCCTTGCAGGTAGCTTAACGACAAACCAGCAAATCTGCGGACATCGTCTCCGAATTAAAAGCAAATTTCTACAAAAGCAACCGAGACTACAAGGTTAGCTTCAGTTCTACAAAGTCTACAGCCATCTACAATCAACTACAGCCATCTACAATCAACTACAATTAACAACTCTACGTCGTCTGTATAATCTTCTACACGCACCTACAAGAAACGGCAGTCTTCATCCCACAACGAGTAAATCACAAGAAAAAAGGACCAAGAATACATCAAGAAAGAAAGAAAACAAACAAACAAACGAAGAGTGAGAGACGACTCACAACTCATAACCACCAGACCTCACCCTCCTCTCTCTGCTACATCCACCAAACCCCCAACGCTTACGCAGGTGTGAAGAGGTCAATGCACGCAGCAAAACACCAAGTCCATATTTACAACTCATCTTACTCACTCGTCTTCACTCAAGTTACTCATCGCTACTCATTCACTCACCACAGCTACCAGTGTGGGAAGCCGACGTCACCATGTGCTGAGATGACATCACAACGCGAGTCTGCCATGCCAAGCAACGTGTGACTGACACCAGGCACTTCTCACCCACTACTCATTACTCATTATTCACATAGCTCCTACTCATATTCACTTATTTTCACAGTTAAGTTGGAAATTCGACGTTCTATGTTGAGGTTTGCCTGGGACAGCCGTTAACCACTACAAATACCAGGCCATGGAGTTTCCTGAGTAATATCGTCCATCAACACACCACTAGAATTATCAAGAGATCTTCAATCAAACCTGTATTTTCTTCCGAGATCGACTTTTGTATCGACACACCTCTACGATCTGTATCAAGTGGGTAAAATTATACTTGCTCATTTCTTCTCAGTGCTAAAATTAGCTATATTCAACTTATTTAATCATCTAGTTTGCTAGGACATAAATAAACAAGAGGCGTATTTCATAACATCATATCTTAATGACAGGAATATTTTCGCAACCACCCACGTTAATACCAGATGACACACAAATTGCCACAACATCAGACTCACAATTAAGAGACAGCCCACCCATTGTACAACCCACACCACACGTTATAGATAAGGAAACAAATACGGGAGTTTCGGATGATAAGTGGGAAACCCCTTCAGACGTTGAGAGTATCGACTTCGCAGCTGCCTTAAATACGTATGCCAATATACTTAACAGGGTTCACCGGTCCGGTCATACATATTCTACCATTCCCTCACATAACGATAAACTCGTACAAGTTGAATTAACAGGGCAATCATTAAATATGAATCAAGAAACAAATACTGCTGATCTAAAAACCACACCTCACGTTTTTGTGTATCACGAGGATAAGACTGCCCCAGAATTCTCTGGCACAGACAAGGATCGCATTGATGTCATTTCATTAATCAGTCAGTGCGAACAAATGTTCATCAAGCGCCACATACTAGATGAACAAGAGAAAATTGCTATTTTTTCATCTTGCATAAGCCAGGAAAGATGTCCAGCAAGCAATTTATTGCGCTCCGATAAGCTACATCGTGCTAGGACATATGATGAATTTAAAACTGAATTTCTGAAGAAATTTTCTGGAGGTATGAACTTCTTGCCAGGTATAATTCCAGAATTACATAAAATTGTAGATCTTGTAAGGGAGCACACTACAAACCATGTGCTCAGTGAAATAACTGCTGATGTCTCCACAATCAAGAGAACCCTATTAGCTACTCTGGAGAATTCTAAGTGGATAACAGATGATGGAAAGATGTCCCCAGACCTCGTCGTGGACATCATTGGTTATGTAGCTGCCTTGTGTAAATTACCTGATAGAACCCTTAAGATCGCCAAAACAATCGCGTACATCCCTGGAATGTGCTTACTAGACTTAATGAACGAGGTAGAGATGCAGTGCAGTAAAGCAGGTGTGGTCGACACACATGCACATTCTGGTAGAATCAGGGTACCTGAGACAGTATCAGCTGTGAAAACATCAACACCGACCCCAAACAGAGAACAAAATCGATCGCGACCTGAAATGAGGCAGCCCAAACAAACAAAGACGCCTAGACCTCGTTCCCACACGCCTTCCTACAGGCAGTTTCATAAGTTTTCGCGCAGCCCGAGCAGGTCTCGCGCTATAAACAACACTTTTTATGGGAAATCACCTCGTAGGTCACAGTCAAGGGATAGGTCCATTCTGTGTCATTACTGTGCAAAACCAGGACACACAAGGTATGAATGCTTTATCAAGGCAAAAGAGGATAATCAAAAGACACAAGGGTTTGGTCCTTACTGTAGGCATCATAGATACCAAGGGCACTGGACTAGTGATTGCAAAACAGTAGAAAAAATTGTGTCTATGTTCAAATCGGGGGAAGACCAAGTCATGACAAAAAACGAACAAACGTAAAGAAGAACAAGGTTAAACTTCACATAGGAGGCATGTTGGGAAATGAGTGTATCTTGATACCAGCTGTATGTGAGGATCAAAACGTTTCCTTATTTTTAGATACAGGCTCTCCAGTGAACTTAATAACACATGAAGAACTAAATAGAATTCTTAAAAATAAAAAGAAAGTAACTTTTCTGGATGAAGCTGATTTAGAATTAAACACAGTAGATGGTCAAGAGATTACAGTAAAAGGTATGATAAGATTAAATCTCAGTTTCACAGAAACTACAAGACCATTCTCTGCATTGTTCTATATCGTTGAAAACTTAGCAATTAAAGCTCATATGTTACTGGGCTTAAGATCCATGAGAACTGAGAACATAACTATACTCCCACAAATGAATGGAATAGACTTTGATAATGAATTTATAGAGGAAATACTTTCAGAGCCCTCACCGATTGGTAGAAGAGAGCCAAAAAGAATTGGTAATATTAAAGGCTTTAACAAACATACACAAACAGATGAGTGTATAGATCCACTTACACCAGCAACCCCATCCTCCAGAATTAGTGACCCAGCTAACAGTACTGATTTATCAATTTTTCCAGCCCATCTCACTAATGATTTGGTTATACCACCTAATTCATACATGAAGGTTACCATAAAGAGCAAATTACGGAATAGTACTGTTCTTGTCTTAGAAGAATTATGTAAAGTAAAGGGATTGTCAGTAGAAAACGCATTATGTCATACGAACGACGAAGGGCTAACTCAGATATTCATTATTAATCACATGAATGGGGAAGTTCAGTTGAAGAAGGGAACTTGCATAGTTAATATTGAAAAATGTTTCGCCCCTGTGAAGGAAATAAATATTGGTGGAGTAACAAGTGAGATCAAATCTACGGATAGAGAAAGAATAAAGAGAATTTAATTCACTCAGGTGAATTTGACGAAGAAAATGATTTGTTAACCCTGCTGGAAACACACAGGGACACCGTAGCCTTGCCCGGAGAACAATTAGGGTGTACTAACTTGATTAATCACATGATTAATGTGCACCCAGAAACACCACCAATTTTCGTACCAGCTTATCGCATACCACACTCCCAACGTACACTTGCAAATCAGTATGTCGATGAAATGTTAAAGCTTGGAATTATTGAGCCTTCAGTTTCTCCGTGGAACGCTCCCCTTTTCTTTGTGCCCAAGAGAAATGGAGAAATGCGTGCGGTAGTAGATTACCGTAAACTAAATAATCACACAATCCCTGACAGATTTCCCATGCCATTGCTAAGTGATGTTCTACAGAATATTGGTCCTGAGAATAATATATTCTCGACCATCGATCTCCTAAACGGATACTATCAGATTCCGGTATCTCAGGAGTCACGTAAATACACTGCCTTTTCAACAAACAGAGGCCATTATCAATATACAAGAATGCCAATGGGACTGAGGACAGCCCCGGTACGTTCCAGCGTCTTATGAATTACGTATTGTCCGGAATTTTAGGACAAGGAATATTTGTTTATCTTGACGATATTATTATCGCAACGAAGAATATTAAGGATCATCTCAGGAAATTAGACTTACTCTTACAAAAGCTTAGTGATGCTGGATTAAAAATTAAACTTTCTAAATGCAAATTTTGCTTTAAGGAAATAAATTTCTTAGGCCACAAATTAAGTTCTGATGGTATTCACACCACTGATGACAAAATACAGGCAGTGAGAGATTTTCCTGAACCCACTACGACTGACGAAGTTAGACAATTTTTAGGTCTGGCTGGGTACTATAGGTCCTTCGTACCACAGTTCTCTCATATAGCCTTCCCTCTATTCCAACTACTCAAAAAAGATGCTGTATTCCAATGGGAAGAAGAACAAAAAAGGGCATTTAACAATCTAAAAATTAAACTAACAAATGCACCTTGTTTGGCATATCCGAATTACACGAAATCATTTCTTATTTGTACAGACGCATCAGTTAAAGGATTAGGGACTGTACTGATGCAGGAAGATAAAAGAGGAAAGAATCAACCAATTGCATTTGCCAGCAGACAGACAAGAGGTGCAGAGAAAAATTATAGCACTACAGACTTAGAGGCACTTGCAGTGATTTTTGCATTACAAAAGTTTCGAGATTTGGTATATGGTTACGAAATCCACTTATTCACCGACCATAAACCACTGGTGGGTATGTTTAAAGAAAAACTCCTTTCTGGGAGGAGAGCAAGATGGAAATGTACAGTTGAAAACTACAATGTACAAATACATTATATACAAGGTAAAATGAATATAGTAGCTGACGCATTATCTAGGAACCCGAACACAATTCAGGTCGCGGCGTTAGATCTCAAAGGAAATATCCCAAACCACGAGGATATCGCAAAGGCACAAAGACTTGACCCAGTATGGTCAAAAGTAATATACAAGTTAGAAAGTGGAGATGACATACAATTACCCAAACTGCATGTCCCACTTGAACAATTCACAATGGTCAATAATACATTATACAAAATTAACTCTAAACAACCAAAACGCCAAAGAAATACTAACCAGTTGGTAGTACCTAATGACATGATACCCCAAGTATTACGAATGATACACGACAGCCCACATGCAGGACACCCTGGAAAGGATAAGACATTCAACCAAGCCCAGCTATTATATTACTGGCCTTCATTACGAAGAGATATACACAATCATATAGACAGATGCGAATCATGTGCGAAACACAAAGGATACCCAATCACACCTGCACCGATGGGTAATTACCCAGTACCACATCAACCATGGGACGTTGTCGCTGTTGATTTACTCAAGATGCCATTATCATACAATAATAACCTATACTTATTCGTAGCAACGGATCATTTTTCCCGTTATGTCATTTTAGCTCCAATTAAAGATAAGACAGCAGAGACAGTAGCAAAGGCAATAACAGATAATATAATATGTCGCTTTACTACCCCTAAGGTACTAATAAGTGATAATGGAGGAGAATTTAATTCTGAGATCTTACAAGAAATATGTAAACAATACAACATCAAAAAGATTAACGTTTTGGCCTATCACCCAGCATCGAATGGGTTGGTAGAGAGACAAAATAAAAAGGTATTAGATGTGCTACGACACATTCTCAGTGAAAATTATGCAAGCTGGGATGATTGGATTCCCAGAGTAGAGGCCTCCATTAATGGGTCTATAAATAAATCCATTGGTGACACACCACATTTCATTATATATGGCACAGATAAAAAATTACCATATGAGCTCCTAGAAGGTGACAGCATGCCTATATACAATTACGATGATTACTCTAAACTCCGTTTACGTGAATTCCAGGACATTCACAAAAGAGTGCAAAAACAATTAACGATGTCCAAGGAAGAAATGACGGAGGCATTTAACAAGAAGGCAAAAGATTCACCTATCAGCTTAGGAGACATTGTTTACGGAGTCATTCATACGAGAGACAATAAATTATCCCCTAAATTTGAGGGCCCATACAGAGTAATTAACATAAAGGCAAACAAAGTTTTAATTAAGTCACTTTCAAGTGGCGAGGAAAAACAAGTTCATATTGACCATTTAAAACGAGTTTCAAGGGAATTATCACATAATTATTCAGCCTCGGATACAACCATTGACATACTCAATCTCCTGACTCATACCATCCATCATTCAGTTGACCTACATGGTGAAACTCATGAAGTAGCCCTGGATATTTCTAAAGCTTTCAACAGAGTGTGGCACCGTTCCCTGTTGTCCATACTCCCTTGCAATGGACTAAACTCTTTTGTTCCTTTGATTTCCTCATATCTCAGCAATAGAAAAATAAAAGTAGATGATGTATATTCCAATTCCACTCAATTAACGCCGGCATACCACAGGGATCAGTTCTGGCACCAACCCTGTTCCTTGTTCATATTAATGATCTCTTATCTGTCACCCACAATCCCATCCACTCATACACAGATTACTCAACCCTTCATAGTTATTCACACTCAGACATCCATTTACAAAGACTGATATCTCTAACTCTGAACTCAGTACAGCCATCTCTTTAAATCAAGATTTATCCACGATCAGTGAATGGGGACAAAATAACCTTGTCTCATTTAATGCTAGTAAAACTAAATATATACAATTTACTAATAGGTATTGCCAGAATCGTATATTACATTCAGTGCTACAAATATTCCCATTTCCAAAAGTATTGAAATTCTCGGCGTCTCACTTAACAATGCCCTCAGCTGGACCTCTCATGTTAAATCACATGCTAAAACCGCCTCAAAAAAACTTGGATTATTGTACAGAGTCCGTAACTTCTTCGCTGATGAGCTGTTAGCTATAATTTACAAGAGTCATGTGCGCTCTCAGCTTGAATATTGCTGACCCTTGTGGAATGGATGTGGAGAGGTTGCATTAAAACAACTAGACAAAATTCAGAACAAAGCTGTTAGAATTATTAACAACCCTGCCATTACAAATAAATTACCTCCCCTTCAAGTAAGAAGGAATGTTGCCTCCCTTGCATTATTTTACAGATATTTTTATGGCATATGCTCAGACGAAGTTGCGTCCATGGTGCCACCTCTCCATGCCTTCCCTCATGCTACACGGGCATCTGGTAGCACTCGTGACTGGAATGTCACTCAGCCATATTGCAGAACTTCTGCCTGTCAGAATTCTTTCATTCCCCGAACTGTATCTCTCTGGAACTCGCGTCCCCAGAGTTGTTTCCCTCCAAATTTCAACCTACTGCTGTTCAAGTCTAACTGTTACAGATATTTTATGAACAGAGGACACGAGTAATCTAGTGTCTGGATTATTTTTCTTTTACTCATTTGTTTTTCCTTCCTCCGTTGTTATTTAAAAGAAAAAATTATATATATATATATATATATATATATATATATATATATATATATATATATATATATATATATATATATATATATATTTATAGTTACGGAACACAGAGAGATAATGAACACTTCAAGTGAGAATACTAAAATCACTACTGTCCCGCAAAGTTCCAGGTTCAAAACAAAAGAGTTAGGTAAAATTACAAGTTAAAGTTTAATGCTCAAACTAACAACTAAACATTCAGGACTCATAAGGATAATGTAATGGCAAAAACATGTTAAATATATGGTTAACTGCAATAGCCTCTATTAACACGAAATTAGCAAGAGTAAATTTATCTAAGTCAGCCTTGATAAAATGAGAAAACCGAATAATGCTCAGTTAATGCAAGATATATTATTACAGATACAAAATATTATTAATAATGGCTGACATCAAAAACTCCACATGAATCACAAAAACCTTACCAGGCCTACGAATTAACACCTTAGGCCATACAGTACAAGAATAATGGTAACAACACTTATACTCAAATTATACAGCAGCTAGATGGTCGGAGACTTCCTGAGCACTCACAAAGATAATACACTATACAGGGGAGGAAAGAGATGTGAACAAAATGAGGAGTAGATCTAAGTGGCAATTAATGCAGAGACTGAGCTCATTATATAAGGGCCGGCAGAGCTTGATACAACTTGTAAGAAGGACGCGCAAATGAGGGCACAGAGGACGAAGAGCTGACACTCCTGCTCTGAACAACAGAAAGAACGACTTACTCTACTATAAGGGAGAGAAGGGGGGAGTGAGGTAGAACACGCAAGCCTGGTCACTATGGAAGCCACAAGGCGAATCGTGATCAAACATGCAGCATACTGTACGTTAGAAGTATACAAAGGATGATGAAATCATAGGCTATGTAACACCTCCCCACAAAGAAAAAGAAATTTACAAAGGAAATTTCTTATTACTCTAAAACAATCTGTCTAAAGTCTAGATAAGCAATCTGCAATAACATTTTCTTTCCCCTTGACATGTTGTATGTCTAATGAATACTCCTGAAGAAGTAGACTCCATCTTGTCAATCTCTGATTTTTTTCTTTAAACTTACTAAGGAATTTCAGTGGGTTATGATCGGTATAAATGACTATGGGGTCAAAACCAGAACACAAATAAAATGAAAAATGCTGTAAACCCAAAATCAAGGCCAAAAGCTCTTTCTCAATAGTTGAGTAGTTCCTTTGAGGTGGAATGAAATTCTTACTGTAATAAGATACAGGGTGTTCAATACCCTGATCATCCTCTTGCAGCAAAACAGCCCCAGCTCCTGTATCACTTGCGTCAACAGCCATCTTTAAAGGCTTAGCAAAATTTGGAGTAGCGAGCACTGGCTGACTTAATAGGATAGCTTTAAGTTTACTGAAAGAGGATTCACAGTTATCGGTCCAGACAAATTTAACTCCCTTTTTCAGTAGGTCTATAAGTGGTGATACAAGAATTGAAAAGTTAAGAACAAATCTCCTATAATAACTTACCATTCCCAAAAATCTTTGTAGCTCTTTCCTACTTTTAGGTCTGGGAAGATCACTTATAACCTGAACCTTAGCTCCTTGTGGTGCAACGTGTCCATCACCAATTACGTACCCAAGGTACTGAACTTTAGCTTGACCAAACTCACACTTTGATAAATTAGCTACAAGATTAGCCTGAACCAAACGCTCAAGAAATTTACTGACATGGCATAGGTGATCTTTCCAGTTGTCACTGAAGATTAATACATCATCAATATAAACAACACACCCTGCCAAACCCTCTGTTACAACATTCATGAGCTTCTGAAAAGTGGCTGGTGCATTCTTCATACCATATGGCATTACAGAACATGCAAAAGTCTTTCCTAGTGTTACAAAACATGAGATCTCCCTAGCATGTTCAGTCATAGGTACTTGCCAGTATCCCTTTAACAAATCAAATTTACTTATGTACCTAGCCTTTCCGATGTTGTCTATGCAATCTTCCACGCGAGGGAGAGGGTAAGTGTCTGTTTTGGTTATCTGATTAACACGTCTGTAGTCGATGCAAGGTTGCTGTGACCCACCTGGCTTAGGGACTAGAGTGACAGGAGAACTCCACTCGCTCTGACAGGGCTCAATCACCTTGTGGTCCAACAGGTAGCCAAGCTCCTTCTGGATGAGAGGAACTTTCACTGGGTTCACACGGTAAGGAGGCAGTTTAATTGGCTTTGCGTCTCCAACATCGACATCATGCATCAACACTGTGGTTCTTCCTGGAGTGGCACGGAACACTTGCGGGTACTCCTGCAATAATGCCGAAAACTCCTGCCTTTCCTCGGGAGCTAGATGAGAAAGCTTAGTCTGGAGATCATTCATGATATCAGGATTCTTCCCCAAACTATCACTCAGGCTCATGCTGCATGGGAGAACTTCACTTGCAGACTCAGGTGAAACAGCTACAGTGCAGACTGGGTTATTTTCGTCCCGCCTGTGATATAACTTTAGCATGTTGATGTAACAAAGTTGCTTGTTTTTTCTACGATCTGGTGTGGCGATGACATAGTTGACATCACTGAGTTTCTTCTCCACGAAATAAGGACCACTAAACTTGGCTTGAAGAGGTTGCCCATGCACCAGTAGCAGAATCAAAACCTGATCTCCTGGCTGAAAGTGGCGTAACCTGGACTTCTTATCATACCAAGTCTTCATCTTCTCCTGAGCAGCTCCTAAATTCTCTCTCGCCAGCTGTAAAGCAGTGGACAGCCGTTCTTTGAACTTCATCACATACTCCAGCAGGTTGACGTCATCTTCCTCCAACAGCCAGCATTCCTTGAGTAGCTTAAGGGGTCCTCTTACTTCATGCCCAAACAGTAGTTCAAAAGGTGAGAAGCCCAGTGATTCATTTGGAGATTCTCTTGCGGCAAATACAACGAATGGAAGACCTTTATCCCAATCTTTCTGATGTTCCAAACAGTATTTCCTGAGCATCGATATGAGTGTTTGATGATATCTCTCCAACGCTCCTTGGGTCTGGGGATGGTAAGCTGAAGACGTGATCTGGGTGATGCCCAACTCTTTCAGAGACTGCTTGAAAACATTTGACATGAAATTACTTCCCCGGTCTGACTGTACCTCCTTGGGCAGACCAAACTTTGTGAAGAACCCTAGCGTTTCCTTAACCACGTTCTTTGCTGAGATATTTCTAAGTGGAATGGCTTCAGGATAACGAGTAGCCATATCAATCATGGTCAACACATAAGAAAATCCTGAAGAAGTCTTAGGAAGAGGGCCCACAATATCCACCAACACACGGGTGAAAGGCGCCTCAAAAGGAGGAATGGGAACTAGAGGTGCAACCTTTTCGGTCTGATTACACTTCCCCACAACTTGACAGGTGTGACAAGACTTACAATACCAGGAAACATCTCTGAAGATACCTGGCCAGTAGAAGTGTTTCAAAATGCGTGCCACAGTCTTCCTCACTCCAAGGTGTCCTGCCAAACTGGAATCATGAGCCACTCTAATGATATCCTGCCTACAAACACGAAGGATGACAACTTGATGTACAACCTCCCATTCACAGTCGGCTGATGCTGTTGGGGGTCTCCACTTCCTCATAAGTACTCCTGACTTTATATAATAACAAGTAGAAGCACAAGCTGACTCTTCCTCACTGCAAGCAGAGTTAGCTAGACCTTTCAACTCAGGGTCAGCAACCTGCAACTCAACCAACTCTTGACGAGACAAATTATCAACACTACGGGGTACTGCCTCATCTGGCGAGTGGTCCAAATTAGCAAGAAAAGTGTCAGCTAGGATAACATCATCATCATCATTATCCTCTAAGTCACCAGTAACTTTAGACTTAGCCCTAGTGACAGCACATGCAGAGAACACATCAGGGACATCACAATCCTGGGCCGCAGTCACTGGCTCACTAGACAACTGAGGAGCTGAACACACTTGACTTCCACCAATATCATTTCCAAGTAAGAAAGTTACACCTGACATTGGGAGTGTCTCAACCAGCACAACCATAACGGAACCATTAACAAAACCAGACTCTAAATTCACTCTGCACAGAGGGACGGAGAAGTAATTATTCCCTACACCTTGTAAGATTACAGTTTCATCAGAGGAATTAACATTAGAGCCTAGAACACTGGTCAGCATAAGGGATTGGCAAGCACCTGTATCACGATATATTTTAACTGATTTCCTGTCATTACTGTCCGGAGGACTGACAAAACCATCAGACAGGAAATTAGCACATGAACTCTTGAGAGTGTCACCCACGTTACTGCTAAAAAGTGGAGCTCTGTCATGAGAATTTAATTTACCCCCTCAAAGCAGGTTCAGTTAACTCAGTTAAAGAATTCTGGGAACTCTCAAGGGTGGACACTAGACCAATTGACTGAATATTTAAAGACTCCTTTTTGTTCACATCACGCTGTCTCCTGAAACATTTCTCTGTAGTATGACCAAGCTTACTACAATAAGTACATTTACTTTTCTGAAATCTAGAGGTGAAGCTGGTATTTACTTCCTGAGAAACATCATCTTTATTCTCTTTTCTGTTACCTGTACTCTGAGTAGAGGCAACGTACTTACTCTCAGCTTTCCTTTTTTCTTTAGAATATCTCTTGTGAATGAGAACATATTCATCAGCTAAAACTGCAGCATCAAACTATCTATTCTTTTCTCATCAAGATATAGGCTTACATCTTTATTAATACACCTTTTGAAGTCCTCCAGCAAAATCATCTGCTTAAATTTATCAAAATCAGAATTTACATTCTTAGAATTTAACCACTGCTCTATCAGATCTTCTTTGATTTTTGCATACTGAACATGGGATTGCTTATCTTGCTTATAAGTTGTCCTAAATTTTACTCTATAGGCTTCAGGAACAAGCTCATAGGCCTTAAGAATCAAGCTCTTAACTACATCATAATTATCAAATTGATCCTGAGGCAAAGATGCATAAGGTACTTGAGCTTTACCGGTGAGAACACTCTGAAGGAGTACTGGCCAATACTTTTTGGGCCAATTAAAGCCTGTAGCTACCCTCTCAAACAACTGAAAATACTTAGTTAAATCAGATTCATTAAAAGGAGGGACAAGTTTAACATTTTTAGCCACATCAAAATCATCAGAGCTAGATGATCCAGTTCCACCTTGTTTCATGCGATACCCATGGTCTGCCTGAATCCTAGCAAGTTCAATTTGTGCCTCCTGAATATGAGCCTGAGACTCAGCCTCCTTAGCACGTGCCTGAAACTCAGCCTCCTTAGCACGAGCCTCCTGCAGGGCTAGCTGTAACTTAGCTATTTCAATCTGCGTTTGCTCATCTGGAGGAGTTACATCAAACAAGCTTTTATTAATCATGCCAACAATTTGATCTTTAGAATGATGAGAGCGAACAGCAATTCCCAATTGTTGAGCAACAAGCTTAAGTTCATTCTTTGTTCTGTTTTCTACATCACACACTGTTTCCACATTTGACAAAAAATCTTTGACTTCATCAAGAGTAGTAATAGTAGACATCATGAATAAATCAGTCACAAAATATCAAGCAATATCCTTATGATAATATCCTGAATATCCTGATAAGAGGTCGCCAAATTTATGTTACGGAACAGAGAGAGATAATGAACACTTCAAGTGAGAATACTAAAATCACTACTGTCCCGCAAAGTTCCAGGTTCAAAACAAAAGATTTTGGTAAAATTACAGGTTAAAGTTTAATGCTCAAACTAACAACTAAACATTCAGGACTCATAAGGATAATGTAATGGCAAAAACATGTTAAATATATGGTTAACTGCAATAGCCTCTATTAACACGAAATTAGCAAGAGTAAATTTATCTAAGTCAGCCCTGATAAAATGAGAAAACCGGATAATGCTCAGTTAATGCAAGATATATTATTACAGATACAAAATATTATTAATAATGGCTGACATCAAAAACTCCACATGAATCACAAAAACCTTACCAGGCCTACGAATTAACACCTTAGGCCATACAGTACAAGAATAATGGTAACAACACTTATACTCAAATTATACAGCAGCTAGATGGTTGGAGACTTCCTGAGCACTCACAAAGATAATACACTATACAGGGGAGGACAGAGATGTGAACAAAATGAGGAGTAGATCTAAGTGGCCCTAATGCAGAGATTGAGCTCATTATATAGGGGGCCAGCAGAGCTTGATACAACTTGTAAGAAGGACGCGCAAATGAGGGCACAGAGGACGAAGAGCTGACACTCCTGCTCTGAACAACAGAAAGAACGACTTACTCTACAATAAGGGAGAGAAGGGGGGAGTGAGGTAGAACACGCAAGCCTGGTCACTATGGAAGCCACAAGGCGAATCGTGATCAAACATGCAGCATACTGTACGTTAGAATTATACAAAGGATGATGAAATCATAGGCTATGTAACAATATATATATATATATATATATATATATATATATATATATATATATATATATATATATATATATATATATATATATATATATATATATATATATATATATATATATATATATATATACTGTATATATATATATATATATATATATATATATATATATATATATATATATATATATATATACTGTATATCATCATCATCATCATCATCCGGACCTCCTTTCCCACCCTAGGGCAGGGTGAGAAGTAGCAATGTCCAGACAGCCCAAGTTTCCCAATCCCATCGGCCACGTGTCCATTCACTCATCATTCAAGCCCCCGGAATCCTGGCTCTATCTGATATGCCAAAAACTTTTCACCACATTCTATAGCTTCACATAAACATATCCGATAGAGACAGTCCGAACGCTGTCACGTTAAAAATGGGTGCCAAATCCATGATCATGCACTTCTTCTCACAACATTCATCCAGCCAGCTCGATCTCTTGTCAGTCCCTAGCCTCACTGACTTCCATACCTCTCTTCCTCAAACACTCATCCACCACACCTCTCCACCTTCTTCTTGGCCTACCTCGCACCCTCCCTCCTTCAAATTCGCTCAGGTATACCTGTTTCACCACTCTCTTGTTATCCATTCTCTCCACATGGCGATACCATCTCAGTACACTCTCTTCGATTCTGGTGTACACAGACTTCCTTACTCCACATCTTTCACGAATCACGTTATTCCGTATCCTATCCAGTCTCTGTATTTGACATACAGTAACATGGCAGTGTTTTCGTCTTCCTTTAGCTGAATTGCTACCACTCAGTGGAAGGGTGATAGCAATAACAAACCTTTTCCCAAGTAGGCAAAGTATGACTATGGAAGGGATGACATTGTTGTTGTTGCTGTTGTTCAACCCCAATCCATCTGATCAAGCAGACCCATCAACTGCAGGTAAGTAACTGCCCCTATACATTTGTCCCATAGGTTCCTTACACCATTGATGTTGTGCCCCGCATCTTAGTGTGGCTTGTGTTGTGCAGTGCTTCATTACTTGTGCTGTGTTGTGTGGGTCTATTTTAGAAGGGAGGCACATGTCTCTTGTGATTCCACCCAACCCAAAGCTAAGCTGATAGCTGAGGAGGGCTGGGTGATGTCCTTATATATGCCTAGTGAGGTGAACTCAATAATTTCTGTTTAAGGACACATCTGATGGGTGAATCTCAGAGGGAAGGATGCTTGTAATATAGTGTTCTGATTGAAGTCTTGTCCTGCACATGAAGTGAGGCTGTAATGTTTTTCCATTGCTCATGTTGGATGTCTGAAGTTAAGATGTTGTTGCAGAGGTTTGATAATGTTTGTGTGGTGATTGTTTTATGTACCTAGGTGTGCTGTGTGCTTGTCATGTAGTGACAAGAGTGGTCTGTACTGGCACAGGCTGCTGCATTTAGTTCTGTGTTAGTTTTGGTGTTGTCATAAACAATATACAGTATTAACAGAAAATGAGGGTTCTTGGGTAACGAGGAGAAAGATCATGTGGCTTCTCACAATTTCTGTTTATCTTCTTCCCCTACCCATGGTTGGAGGAGAGTACAAGAAGTCCTCTAAAATACAGCGTAGAATAGTGTTACATCCAGGTCCGTATTGTTCTGCTGGGGAAATAAGCATTGTCCAAGAGTCTGACTGGCTTGGGAACTGAACTAAGGTACTTCCAGATGCAGGCTGTGTCTGTACCATGCATATACACCATTGACTCTCTCGACACAGCAAAGCACATGGCATCTCAAATGGCAAAGCAGATCAGTTGATCCCAACCTAATTAGGCCTATGGGAAACTTTCCTTTGTAAATCATGGCTGTTGGCTCACCTAGTTATAACATACGTAACATACCGTAGCTAACACACTTTCCTAATTGGTAGTCAAGTAGTCAGAGGCACTCGTCGGAGCGACTATCATGTTCTACATGCAAGTTTGAATCCCTCCAGAGTACCTGGACTGTAATGCCACCATGAGCGTAGATTTGGTAGGCAACTTACCATTGACTATTCTGAACTGTTATCCTAGCCTCAGACCCCTACGTCTGACATGGGATAATATGGGACTGAAAGTTGACATTGTCCTGTAGTCCATCCTCCTCCTTTCGGGGGATGGGTATGTTACCGTGAGGGGCATTTATACAATCAGACAATGGAGCCATCTGGTGATATTTGTACCACCACGTGAGGGCACCCCAGTCCAGCAGTGGCAGCAACTAACAAGAGCAGAATTTGTTGAACGTCCTGGCCTCACTGGCATAAAATATCAAGCTATTTGGCAGGAGCTGGGCCACAATACTCCTTGTGCTCTAACTTGGCCTGAAATTGCCATGTGTCCATCTTGAATGTTAAGTTGCAACTGGAGATCGACACTGGAATATGGTGCTGGTCAAGATGTGCAATATGAAGGGTGCAGAGCCATGGTACTGTCATTTTCTGGCACTGTGCAACGTGAAAATAATTGCAAATGGACGAAACAAGAAAAGAAAAAACTAAAACAAGAAGATGCAAATACTAAGATAAAAAAGAAAAAGTGAAAGAAAATGTGCACTTCTTAAAATACAATCCGACAAAAAGTTATAAATAATATCGACATCTTGTCCTTGAAGTGGAAAAAGAACATGGCGTTTGATCTCGTTTGGGACACAGATCAGAGGAGAAAAAAAATCTCTGTACTGTAGGAGGGACGAGGCTGCTTGCATCCTAAGTCACAGGATGACGATATTGCCATTGCCCGTTTCCGTCAGTCAGGGTGCCCCTAGCGACACGTAGAAAATACACGGGTAGCAGTATCCTTCCATTCCACATCTTCCATTATATAAGACAGGATTACACAATATATTCCCGTATCACCGAATAATTACACGGTATTCGACACTGGAATTTGGCTCCTTGAATCTGATTACCTTTTTTATTTCTCAATTCTTGTTGCTACCGGACGATATCATTTGATGTGAAAAAGGTCTCCTGCAATGAGGAAGTTAATAAAGGCTGTGAATACCCCCCTCCCTCCCCAATTCGATTAGTCTTCCTTAACTTCTATGGTGGATAAAATGGCTTGGAAGCGGCGAGATTAAAGAGCAAAGACATTATTGTACCGAAGGGGTGAAAGGAAGGAGGTACGCCCCCACATCGCGGTATTTCTGAGCGACGCCTGTCACATCTGAATTCAGAATTACTACGGACTCATTTCTCCTCCTCTGCCTTTGCTTTATTAGGCTACTCTTTAAAGAATTGTTTTAAATATGTTCTTTCCTGAATGTGTTCACGTGTATCTCCATTCATAGGTTACGAGGCTTAAAGTACCAGCGCTGAAAAATAGGTTCATGAAGCTTCCAACTGCGAATCTCTCAATGTACTAGTATAAAGTTCCACAAAGCATAGTACAGTACAGCCACACAGCCAAGTATAATAGGTAAATGGCAATATTACTTCGAATGAATAAATCGAGAACATGAGACTGTTCGAACGTTCCACTGCCAAGTTCGTTCTCCATATTCGAGCCCTCTGAACCCCCAACCCAGCCAGCTCTACGCCATTTGCCCGTAGCACGTGAGACGGTGAGGGTGCGTTGGACAACACATGAAGGGGAGGTAAGCCTTTTGACTTTACCAGTAATTGATGATTTATGTGTAGGACTTACGCAGCTATTCACAACAATAATTTTCAGTAAAGGGAGGCTATTGTGTGCAATAGGTTTGTGAATTTTTCTTTGTGCCGGCCGTAAAAATATACGATTTTGAGTACGACTGTGGTAGGTGGTGGCGACCATCATCCACTTACTTGATATAGTGTTGCCTACTACAATCACCTTTTTATTTTTTCCTGTGTCTGCCCTCCTGTCTTCATATTTCTCCCATCTTTCCTGTCATTTTTTATTCTTTCCTTTTCATGTAGCTTTACACTGAGTGACAAACCTAATAGTTTCCTGAAGCCAGAAAACCACCAAGTGGGTTGGCGGAGGGTTATTGCCTTTCCCCATAGAACAACTAACTCAAAGACAGACGGTCACTCCTTACGGGTTTATGTCGTCTGGCTATAGACAGAGTACGACTACTTAAGTATGTCTAGGTTTTAAGCCATACCTCAGTAATCGGTAGAGAGGTGGCCTGCGGTCCTACCGGACCCAGGTTCTAATCCTCGCTGGGGCAGGGAACAGTTTCAGGATTTGAATTTCATAAAAGCAGACTTTACCGATCTACCAGAAGACCCGCCGACATGTCGTAAAAATACCCCCGCTAATACCAATACACCAGTCCTGTATGAGACAGCCCTAGCATGTATTCAATATGGACGGTGGGTGTTAGCGCCGAAGTGGTGGCATGTAGAGGTGTATGGTGTGTAGGAGGACTACTGGGCCTCGGGAGCAGGCTGTGAAGCCTATGCCCAGAGTCGAGCACATAAAA
This sequence comes from Coenobita brevimanus, assembly GCF_032717465.1. Classification (NCBI taxonomy): domain Eukaryota; kingdom Metazoa; phylum Arthropoda; class Malacostraca; order Decapoda; family Coenobitidae; genus Coenobita; species Coenobita brevimanus. The sequence continues at coordinate 36,695,821 of NC_137051.1, read as the reverse complement.
AAAAAAAAAAAAAAAAATTATAATAATTTTTATTTGGGGAGGGGTAGATGAATGTTTTGTTTATTTGGGTATTGGGGGAAGAGGCTGTGATGCATAAGGAGGCGCAGAACCACGTTATTCTGCAGTTTTGTGTGTTTTCGTTACATTAGGTGTTTGTGGGATTCTTTAAGTATTTTCTGGTTGCATTGTCAAGTTTCAGTGTTTTTTTCTTTTCTTTTAAAACTGGTGGAAAGCGCTTCAAAAAGCGGTGTTTTTTTTTTTTTACAAACGGACACCAGCTTGTGGCACGCAAAGACAGACGGACGCCATATTCATCATTATTCCATGTTCTTGTTCGAGGTGGCTTATAAGTTACAACTGTATCTATCATATTACCGCTCTCATTAATTTCTATTGTTATAACTTTATAACTTTTACTTTTTTCGGGTGTCTAATTCTGCATGTCTTGCCTTCAGTCCACTCGTTTACCACCCTGCCTGCGAAGCGGGCGGAGTGGTAATGTTTTCAGTTGTGAAATTGGCTGGCTGGCTTTGTTTATGTGTGTTTTACGTCTTGAATTTGCGTCAGATCAGAAATGGAGGTGCAAAATTATGTGCAGAGGAAAAACTTTGAGGCTACGTGGGTGGTGAGATCCCATCGTGAAATGTCTTCTAGTTGGGACAGCTATTATTGGTTCTACTACTATTCTCCTATTGGTATTAGTGCTGTTTATATTATTATCCTCATAACTATTTTTCTGTTACTATTGCTCTTATTATTATTACTGCTATTTTTAATGCTTGATAGACCCGATGCTGATTATTCCTTCTTTTTCAAAAATATTTAGACCTGGACAACTAAAGAAGAAAGTAATGAGGACAAGACAGTTGTAAAGAAGACAAGAAAAAGACGAGTGGTGACAAGACAGAAGGGAGAACAGCCACCACCACCACCACCACCACAGTCATCATTCTCTGGGCACCTTTGATTACTGCCGTGTACAGTATTTTTAGATGAGGGAGGGCCTGTAGGAGTGGCCCTGTCAGTGGGTCACTCCTAAGGATTTCCACACGCAAGGCTCCTCACTCTAACAAAGCAGCTTATGGCGTTTTACTTTAGCATCTGCCTAGGATTTATGTGCCACTTATTGTTGTTGTTATTATCTATCTATCTATCTATTGCCAGACGCCTCAATCCCGTTTGGGGTGGCCACAAATAAATCGCCTCCAAGTCGCCCTGTCCCCCGCCATTTCACTGCCCCGCTCCCAACTCACACCCCCCTCTCTCATATACCTCTCCACCCCATCCCTCCATCTCATCCTCGGCCTCCCCCTCCCTCTTCCCCCCTCCACCTCGCTCACATACACTCTCTTCGTCAGTCTTTCACCCTCCATCCTCTACACATGGCCAAACCACCTCAGTGTGTTCCTCATAACGCTTCCTATCACATCGACATCCACACCACAACGCTCCTTTATATCCTCATTCGTCAGCCTGTCTCTCCACGTGACTCCACAGGCTCCTCTTAAATAACTCATTTCCACTGCTCTCACTCTTGACTTGTGTCCTTCCAACAATGTCCAAGCTTCACTTCCGTACGTTAGAGTTGGTATCACAATACTGTCAAGTAGTAACTTTTTCACTTCCATGCTCACTTCCCTGTTTCTTATCACTGCTTTCAAAGAACCAGCAACCTTTCTTCCCTGCTGTACCCTTTCAAGCACTTCACCCTCCAAACCTCCATCCTTACTCATCACACTACCCAAATACTTAAACGTACTCACATTTTCCAATTCCTCACCATCTAACCTCGTTGTACATTCACTAACTTCACCTCTCTCAAAGACTATCACTTTACTCTTCCCTACATTCACCTTTAGGTTCCGTTTCTTACATACTCTCTCAAACTCATCCACCAAGCCTTGCAGCTCCCCTTCGTCTTCACTCAACAACACAGTATCATCTGCAAACAACAGTACAGGGAGTTTCCAAACACTATCCTCTCTCACCAGGGCCACTCCAACATCCACTACCCTACCTTGTACCTCTTTTATTACCCCATCCATGTACAGATTGAACAACCATGGAGACATGACACATCCCTGTTTCAAACCAACTTTCAAAGAGAAAAATTCACTTAGTTCACCATCTACACGCACTGCAGCCTTCGCACCATCGTACATACTCTTCAAAGCATTCAACAACTTCCCATCTACTCCATATATTCTTAACACTTTCCACAATCCTTGTCTATCCACCCTGTCATATGCTTTCTCCAAATCCATGAAAGCTGCATACAACTTCTTTCCCTTCTCTAGAAACTTTTCCACTAAAGATCTAAGAATGAATATCTGATCTACACAACCTCTTCCCTTCCTAAAGCCTCCCTGTTCTTCTCCAACTAATTTCTCTGTTCTTTCTCTAACTCTGTCTGTAAGTATCCTACCATACACTTTTCCTATTATACTAAGAAGACAAATGCCCCTACGATTACCACACACTTCTTTTTCCCCTTTTCCTTTGTACAAGGGAATAATTATACCTGACTTCCAATCCTCTGGGACTCTACCTTCATCATTATTATTATTATTATTATTATTATTATTATTATTATTATTATTTCCGTACCTCTGTCACTTCAGTGAAATAATGTTAATGTTGTAATGATAAACTCGACTTAAGTAGGAAAAAGTTTGTATTTATAAGTTTACGAGGACACATATGTTGGAGGAAATTCTGCTTTATGTAAGTGAAGAGCCAGTATTAATTTCATATTTTATTTCCGACTGATTTGCACCTGAGGAGTTGATGACAGGAGACAGGAGGACAGTTGGGGTGAAGCACTAACTACACCTATCACCACACTTAACCACATCCACCACAGCTACCACCACCACCACAACTACCACCACCACAGCTGGTAGAAGTAAGTTTATTTCGCCTGGGTCTACATGCAGTTGTGGAAGTTTTTTTTTTTTTTTTTTAGTTCAAGGTCACTTTTGGTCTTCGGCGAGTCACATACCTTTTCACAGCCAGCACGTTCCTGCATTTTTTGTTGTGTGAAATATTGAAGCACTCATATTTTTAAGGGTGCACACACACACACACACACACACACACACACACACACACACACACACACACACACACACACACACACACACACACACACACACACACACACACACACACACACACACACACACACACACACACACACACACACACACACACACACACACACACACACACACACACACACACACACACACACACACACACACACACACACACACACACACACACACACACACACACACACACACACACACACACACACACACACACACACACACACACACACACACACACACACACACACACACACACACACACACACACACACACACACACACACACACACACACACACACACACACACACACACACACACACACACACACACACACACACACACACACACACACACACACACACAAATGCATACACCCATTCACGCACACACACATGCACTCGCGCACACGTACACATATGTACACATGAAAGTACATACATACATACATACATACATACACACTTGTATATTATGATTATAATTATATACCCCCTGGGGGTAGGGGGGTTTTTCAAGAATACTCCCCCAGTATCCCTGCTTGTCGTAAAAGGCGACTAAAAGGGTTGTGGAGGGTTAGTGCCCCTCCCCGGAAAACAACTAATTAAAAAAAAAAAAATAAGCCTCGGACAAGGACTGACCAAACGATGACGACCAAGGACCGGACAAAGGACATGGTTATCGGAACGTGGAATGTAACGGGAGCAAATGATGAGGTGAAAGAGAGAGAGATTGTCCTGGTGCTTGAGGGTGCGAAAGTGGATGTATGTGGAATAACTGAAACAAAATGGAGAGGAGAAAGTGTGAGAGAATGGGAGTATGGATGGGGTATATGTGCAGGAGTAGGTGAGAATGAGAGGGCAAAGGAAGGAGTATGTATAGTTGTGAGTAAAAGATGGAAGAAGAGCATAAGACAGTATGTATCAGCTGGGTCAAGGATTGTGTGGGTAAAGTTGAAAGTTGGAATACAAATGTGGGCGATTGTGTGTGTGTATGCGCCAACGCAAGATCGTGCTAGAAGAGTGAGAGAAGAGTTCTGGACAAATGTAGAAGTGTGCATGGAAAAGTTTGGAAGGAATGAGAGAGTGTTTTTGATCGGTGATATGAATGGTAAAGTTGGGAATGTGAAGGTGGATGGAATAGTTGGTTAGTGGGGTGTGCCTGCTGAGATAGATGAGAATGGGAGTGCCTTAGTGGACATCTGTGCTGGGAGGGGGTTGGTGATAGCCAATACCCTCTTCAGGCATAAAATGATCCCCAGGTATATACATGGCGAGTGATGAGAAGGGTGGGTGCTGAACTGAATGAAAGGAAGGCAATGATTGATTATGTGTGTGTGGATGAAAGGATGCGAAGATGTGTAAAGGATGCAAGAGTGTATAGAGGTTGGGGGAGTGGACTTTCTGACCACTACTTGGTGGTGGCCAGAATTATGATTCAAGTAAGATGGAGGAATAGAAGAAGGGAAAGACGAGAGTAAGGAGTAGTTACAAGGAGAGTGGAAAGGTTACAAGAGGATGAGAAAAAGGCAGAGTATAAGAGAGAAGTGGAGGAACGATTGGGCAAATATGAACTGGAGCAGATGGGAGACGTGGAAGGTGTGTGTAGGATATTTACAGAAGAAATATGCGCAGCATGTGATGTGGTGCGTGGAAGGAAGAGACGACGGAGGGGGATGCAAGGAACAGCGTGGTGGACTGAAGAGCTGAGACAGGCTGTGGCACAAAAGAAGAAAGCATACAATGAATGGATGAGAAATAGGGGCGTGGAAGAAGTTGAGAGGCGGAAGAGAGAGTTATATGTAGAAAGAAAGAGAGAGGTGAAAAGATTAGTAAGAGAGAGTAAGAAGAGAGTGGATGAGGAATTTGGAAGGAATTTGAGTGTAAAGTGGAGGGACTGTAAGAAAATGTTCTGGAAAGAGGTGAAAAGAGTAAGACAGGGTGGAAGTGAAGTTAGCAGGGGAGTGAAAGATAAAAATGGTAGATTACTACTGGAGAAGGGAGAAAAAGTGAGCAGATGGAGAGAACACTTTAAGGAATTGTTGAACATAGAGGATTTAAGTAATGCGAGTATAAGTGGCTGGGGAATGGCTGGGAGAAGGAAGGAGGTGAGAAGACAGGAAGAAATCAGTAGGATAGAAGTTGTGGAAGCAATGAAGAAAGTTAAATCGGGGAAAGCCCCAGGAATTGATGGAGTGTGTGGTGAAATGCTGAAGCATGGGGGAGAGATAGTAGTAGAATGGATGTGGAAGATGTGCAGATTGGCCTGGGAGGAAGGTAGAGTCCCGGAGGATTGGAAGTCAGGTATAATTATTCCCTTGTACAAAGGAAAAGGGGAAAAAGAAGTGTGTGGTAATCATAGGGGCATATGTCTTCTTAGTATAATAGGAAAAGTGTATGGTAGGATACTTATTGACAGAGTTAGAGAAAGAACAGAGAAATTAGTGGGAGAAGAACAGGGAGGCTTTAGGAAGGGAAGAGGTTGTGTAGATCAGATATTCATTCTTAGATCTTTAGTGGAAAAGTTTCTAGAGAAGGGAAAGAAGTTGTATGCGGCTTTCATGGATTTGGAGAAAGCATATGACAGGGTGGATAGACAAGGATTGTGGAAAGTGTTAAGAATATATGGAGTAGATAGGAAGTTGCTGAATGCTGTGAAGAGTATGTACGATGGTGCGAAGGCTGCAGTGCGTGTGGATGGTGAACTAAGTGAATTTTTCTCTTTGAAAGTTGGGTTGAAACAGGGATGTGTCATGTCGCCATGGTTGTTCAATCTGTACATGGATGGGGTAATAAAAGAGGTACAAGGTAGGGTAGTGGATGTTGGAGTGGCCCTGGTGAGAGAGGATAGTGTTTGGAAACTCCCTGTACTGTTGTTTGCAGATGATACTATGTTGTTGAGTGAAGGCGAAGGGGAGCTGCAAAGCTTGGTGGATGAGTTTGGGAGAGTGTGTAAGAAACGGAATCTAAAGGTGAATGTAGGGAAGAGTAAAGTGATGGTCTTTGAGAAAGGTGAAGTCAGTGAATGTACAGCGAGGTTGGATGGTGAGGAATTGGAAAATGTGAGTACGTTTAAGTACTTGGGTAGTGTGATGAGTAAGGATGGAGGTTTGGAGGGTGAAGTGCTTGAAAGGGTACAGCAGGGAAGGAAGGTTGCTGGTTCTTTGAAAGCAGTGATAAGAAACAGGGAAGTGAGCATGGAAATGAAAAAGTTACTACATGACAGTATTGTGATACCAACTCTAACGTATGGAAGTGAAGCTTGGACGTTGTTGGAAGGACACAAGTCAAGAGTGAGAGCAGTGGAAATGAGTTATTTAAGAGGAGCCTGTGGAGTCACATGGAGAGACAGGCTGACGAATGAGGATATAAAGGAGCGTTGTGGTGTTGATGTGGATGTGATAGGAAGCGTTATGAGGAACACACTGAGGTGGTTTGGCCATGTGGAGAGGATGGAGGGTGAAAGACTGACGAAGAGAGTGTATGTGAGTGAGGTGGAGGGGGGAAGAGGGAGGGGGAGGCCGAGGATGAGATGGAGGGATGGGATGGAGAGGTATATGTGAGAAGGTGTGAGTTGGGAGCAGGGCAGTGAAATGGCGGGGAACAGGGCGACTTGGAGGCGATTTGTTTGTGACCACCCCAAACGGGATTGAGGCGTCTGGCAATAGATAGATAGATAGATATACATGAAAGAGTAATGACATGCATTCAGCACACAGCTACATACATACATACATACACACATTATATGTTTATGGACGCCTACATGCTCGCGTGTATACGTACACATGTACACACGTATGCACATGGATATATAGATACAAAAATATACATGCACACATCCATGCATACACATATTCATTTATTAATTTATTCTTTCATTCAGTCATTCATTCATTCACTCATTCATTCAGTCAGTCATTCATTCACTCATTCAGTCATTCATTCATTCACTCATTCATTGTCATTCATTCATTCACTCATTCAGTCAGTCAGTCAGTCATTCACTCATTCAGTCAGTCATTCATTGAGCCAGTCATTCATTCATTCATTCATTCACTCATTCATTCATTCACTCACTCACTCATCCTTGTGCCTCTCCATACATTTTTCACTGCCATACACGCTCACTCACCTGCCAAGCCATTATCAAGACTTTTTTTTATTCTTCGTATCTGCAGACGATTTTATTCCCCTCACGATAGACCCTTGGCACTGGAGGGGTTGATTGTAGCTTTTGTTAACCAGAGGAAATGTATCAGCTGAGTAAAACCGTCTGTGGTGGGAAGGATTAGGGAAGATAATACGTCCCTCTCTCTCTCTCTCTCTCTCTCTCTCTCTCTCTCTCTCTCTCTCTCTCTCTCTCTCTCTCTCTTCCCTTTCAAGACTGTATGGAATGAGTAAAAAGTCGGGTTATGAAAGTCACATTTAAAATTAGGAGAAATTTTCAAGGCCTGAGAATGGTATAAATTCTAGAGTTGCAAAAACCCTTATTTCAACTGTGGAGCTGTGTAAAATCTACGGATATAAAACTCTTATTTCGGTTTCAGAATATTTCCTACATAATGAAGTTTTGGCGTAAATTCTACGGATGTTAAACCCAAATTTCAACTTCGAGAATACCTGTAGTCAGAATCCACCTATAAGGAAAGGAAAACGAGCACATCCATCACGTAGCTTTTATTAATGGATAACTACAGTAATTTGATATTTAATGACTAAGCTCAATAATTTAGTAAAATAATAATATTTTGTAAGTATCGGGTTCATTATTTCAGAGTCCATACTGCCCTTCTTCAGCCACCAATGGCCTAATCTCTACTAGACTTAGATTCCTTGGCAATGCTAGTTCTGTTTATTCCTGACATTTTATTCCTGCACCTGCCAGACTATTTTATTCAGCTCAGGAGAAATACCTGGTGTTGATCCTGCACACTAATCCTCCAGGTCCTCTGTCTTCTAGTTGTTCAGGTATTGACACTTTATACCAGTGCTTTTTTGATACCATATTCTTTTTACTCTAACTTTGCCTAAAACTGCCATCTCTCCATCATCAATGCTGGAGTTATAACAAGAGACTAATGCTAGATTATGGTGCTGGTCAGGAAGTGATAAGGAGAGGATGTAGTGCCATAGAATTGTCTTATTATGCCACAGTGTTTCATGACATAATCCGCAATAGGAAAAAGAATCTGTGCCAAGTTAAGGTGAAAGGACGATAGCAGGATCACATTCACATATCCAACATCTTAACCAAAGCTGTACAGTTATCAGTATACGGGAAGACCTTACCATGACTTTTGGGAATTTTATAGAGAGACAGAAAAGAATGAATGAATAAATGGATGGATGGATAAAACTGATGAAGAATGGATGAATGAATGAATGAATGGATGGATAAAACTGATGAAGAATGGATGAACGAATGAATGAATGGATGGATGAAACTGAAGAAGAATGGATGAATGAATGAATGAACAGTCTAGCACCAGGCAACAAAAACTGTGTAGCACCAAGGTTAAAAAAAAGTTAACAGCAGCAGAAAAGCTTTTACAAAATCCACCGCTACCCACGAAACTATTTTATTTTGCTTCCCCCACTGTAGCGTGTAAAAAGTCTTCAGAACTCATCCCTGGCTAATGAGAAGTGCCTGTATTATCAAAGCCACTTCAGGTAGCTTTGAAACTGTGTACTTCATGTGTCAGAGCCAGTATCAGATTAAGTAATGACCTCCTTTTATCCAAGCCCTCATTTGAAAGTACAGTACACCCAGATATTTATTTATTTATTTATTTTTAGCATAATTATCATAGCCATTCAAACAAGTTAAATAACAGTTCAAAGCTTATTTCATAGTTCATCAGGGTTTTCCAATCAGACATTTTTCACATATCAATGTTTATCACCAGTTCTGAGAGCAGCCCAAATACGCTGAGGGCTTGACTGAAACTGCCAAGGAAGGATGATGTGGCTCTCTTCCAGGGTACGAATATTAATTCACTTTCCTTCAGTGTTCTTAACTAACCACCCCAATAGCATTTGTTTTACTAGTTCAAAGATTTCAGCATTTCCTCTTTGAAGTGTCTGAATCTTCTTTGATGGCTTTGATGAAACCAATATCTATTTACTATTGATTCATGGACTTCAGTTTGTATTTCTGCGTGGCTATATAACAAGGTCTTCATTAAGCTTTTAGCCAACATAAGTAGAACAATCACTGGAGAACATTTTGCCTGTGCTTTTTTTTTATTTATTTATTTATTTTTATTTTTTGGTGTTCTGCTTCGTCCAGACATTTACGTGACAAAATGCTGACCATTCTTAGCTTATAAAAATCTATGGATTTCTTGTAGCCTGCTGATTAGTCTAAGTTTGTGTATCAAACCAGATCCTATTATTATAAGTTAACATTAACGGATCACTTGTTTGTGTTGTCTTTTTGGTGTTCTCTTAAAACAAAATATTATGGTTCAACAGGCATATGATCCTAATTACTGCAGTGTAGCAACCAAGGATTATAGGTTTTTAAAAACCAGTACCAGTTCTTTATTCCGATCAGTTTAGATAAATAATATACACCATTTTCAATCCATAAGTTCAGTAGATTCTCTAGTAGTTTAGAATTGCCACTTCAGATCGTTTACTCTGGTTACCTACAGATATACTATTGATCTTCTATGGGGTAATTGCTGAAAATTAAACATTACTAAATTAGTTTGATTATTTTTCAAACTTCTGCTTGTTGATCTGGCCAAAGTTCTTGAACATGGTTTAATCCAGGACTCATTCGTCTCTCAGCAGCTATGAAGCCTGGCTAGTGGGTGCAGAGAAGCTAGCGTTGGAGGGAAAACACCACATGCATCAAGAGGACCCGGGAATATTACTGGCTGGCTATTGGAACCTAAGCTCTCTGTCTCCCCGTGTGACCACATCTGCGGGGGAAAGTCTAAGATCGCACTGCATAAGCGTGGAAGAAATTCTTGTTAAGTATATATAGTTTGCACTGGAGTAAATTATGTATCAGTATATAAAGTTAACATCTGAATCTGCTCCCTTCCCCTGCAGCGAAGTTAGATGTAGTTAAAGTTTCAGAGGGAAATTGTTCATCTTTATATGCACTGAAGTATTTAGGATACACAGAGGAATGGTTAAAAATAGTTGTGGAGAGGACCCTGAGGTAAATATAGCAGGTGTGGGGAACAGAGGGTAGGCTGGCGGGATGGGAGGCAGGGAAGGGAAGGCTGGGTGTGGGGAGAGGGGAACTGGGTGGGTGGGGGGATGGGGAAAGGCGGAAGGGGAGGGGAAACAGCTTAGTTAAGTCACTGAAGAATTCTATCTATCTGTCTATCTATTGCCAGACTCCTTAATCCCGTAAGGGGTGACCACAAACAAATCGTCACCATGTCGCCCTGTCACCCGCCATTTCACTGCCCTGCTCCCAGCTCACACCCCCCTCTCACATATACCTCTCCACTCCATCCCTCCATCTCATCTTTGGCCTCCCCCTCCCTCTCCCCCCTTCCACCTCACTCACATACACTCTCGTCAGTCTCTCACTCTCCATCCTCTCCACATGGCCAAACCACCTCAGTGTGTTTCTCCTAACGCTTCCTGTCACATCCACATCCACACCACAACGCTGAAGAATTAATAGTTATGTATACTTTAATATTCCTCTCCTTTTTCTCAACCCATCTTAAAATAGACTTCAACCTTGATATCCATATTAAGCCTGACGGTATTCAGATTTTCTCAGTACTCAATATCCAACCATACAAACCCAACCTGACTCTACAAGACACCCAGGCCATCCCAGTCCCTCAAGATACCCAACCCAACCCAACCCAACTCAACCCAACCCAACTCAACCAAACCCAACCCAACTCAACCAAACCCAACCCAACCCAACTCAACCCAACCCAACCCAACTCAACCCAACCCAACCCAACCCAACCCAACCCCAAAAGATACCCAATCCAACTCAACCAAGCCCAACCCATCCCCACAAGATACCCAACCCAACCCATCTCAACCCCAAAACTTTTCCAACCCAGTCCCACAATGTATCTAACCCAACCCAACTCCACAACTTATCCAACCCAACCCCTCAGTACAAGACATCATCATCATCATCATTAAATATAGACCCAGTGTTTTATTATTAGAAAAACAACGCGATTCTTTATGCAGTCTTCAGCTACAGACGTGTACTTGTTGGCCCTCAAGAAGCGAGTGAGGAAGTGTGGTGGGTGGGTAGGCAGGTGGGCTAGGCAGCAGGTGAGATGGTGAGGCTGGTGGGTGAGGAAGGCAGGCGTGGTGGGTGAGGTTGGTGGGTGAGGCAGGCAGGCGTGGTGGGTGAGGTTGGTGGGTGAGTGAGGGTGAGTGGGTGAGGCAGGAGGCAGACCGGTGGCTGGATTGGGTGGGGGGATGAGGCAGGACTGAAGAAAAAAAAAATAATAATAATCATCTATTTACTTTTCAGTTTTTGTCAGTATATCTATTTATCTATGTATCTATTTTGCATGCAGCTCTGGACATGATTACGAAGCCCGTTCCCGAGGTCTGCCAGTCCCCCAACGCTCCGACAACCTGGTACAGCCACGCAGCTTTACATTTGTGTATTTTATTATCTGTTTTTCATATTTGTGGGCCCCGTCCATCAGTCACTCACTTTGGATGTGGTGCTTTACTCCCGTAGACTTTAGTGGGACCCCATGTAGCGGCCCTGAGGATCCCTCATCTGTCTAGTAATTTAGCATTTATTTTATTTATTTATTTATTTATGATTTTGACATTTCAAGTAAACTTTCTATTTCTATGTATACTTTGAGTTTACATTTTCCATAGTTTCCTTTGTTTTCATTATTTTTCCTTTTTTTTTCAAATTAAATTCAACTAATTTGAAATTAAAGATTGTTTTTTAAATATACTGAATTATTTTCCACTCCTCACCTATTTTAAGTTGCATTTGGATATGGATTTTTTCCACTATACTTGCAAATTCCTGTTTTTCATTTTTAGTGATTTTCTCATAGCACTGCCGTTTGTATATATATCCACTTATATGCATACTTATTACTTAGCCAACTTATTTTTCATTAATACCCATTTATTATTTATATATGCCACTTTTATTTATTTATGGCCACAGTTTATTTCTGCTTACCTATTACTTTTGCCGTTATTTTTCGTTTATTCCCAATTATCACTTATATATGTCCACTTGTTATTTATTAATGCCCACTTACTGATTTATGCCTACTTATTTATTAATGCCCACTTATTAATTTATGCCCACTTATTTATTAATGCCCACTTATTAATTTATGCCCACTTATTTATTAATGCCCACTTATTAATTTATGCTCACTAACTATTTATGTATGCCCAATTATGATTTATTTATCTGCATTTATAAACTTCTGCTATATAATTATTTATGTATGCCCACTTGTTATTTAATTCGTATCATATCGTATCGTTTACAAAAGCGCCATAATTCTTGCATGTGACGGCTTTGGTCACCTGATGGCGGCTTTTCATGCTGCACGATCTCTGGCAGCCCCCCTATTCAGTCCCTTATCTCTTCAGTCACACTATGACCTCGTCTTAGATCTTTTTTTGGGACTGTCTTTCGCAGTCCTACCCCCAGTATTCACATCTCTCACCTTCCACACCTAATTGTCATCTTTCATCCCCTCAACATGCCCAGACCATCTCAGTCTACCCCTTCTTATCACAACACCAATACGTTTCAGTCCCACCCATTCTCTCAACTCTTCAGTCGCAGTCTTAACTCCCCCAGGCCTCTCATTCAAGGACGCACAACACATCCATCTAATCATTATCATTTCTTTTCACTTGAGCCTTCGAATATCCTCTTCCTTTACTGCCCAGGTCTCACTACCATATACAGGGTAGCATTACACTCCTAACACATGCTGCAGACAAGGACCCCTTAGTACGGAGGGAGAGCCCTCTCTTTGTCAGGAGGCAACAGCTTCCTGAACTTCCTCCAACCGTTCCTTACCCTAGCGACAGAGCTCGCTCCAACACATAACATGTCCCCAAATAACAAAACTCCCCGACACATTCAAGAGACTCTCCAGCAAGATAATCCATTTTCGCCTCTCAGTCTCTACATGATCTCCCTGCACCCACTTATCACAAACACTGCTCAAGACAGAGTTACTTTCCACATCCTTGTGGCAAACTGCACTTGGCCAGACTCCCTCTGCTTTAACTGCCGCCACCAGTCATAGATTTCGTCACTTTTGTTTGATTTGCATTTACTCACAAATCGTTGTACCTCATTCCATCTCAGTACCTCCTATATCTTTCCTCCGTCCTCCTCTCATTCTCTGCAGTCAACACAGTCATTAGCATGCAACACCTCCTGTGGGAGTCCATTTCTGAAGTCACGTGAAAGAGCTTCAAGCATCATGACAAACAAAGGGTTCAAGGCTGACCGCTGATGTACGCCAACGTTCACAGAAAACTCATCACTCAAATCTCCGTTTACTCTCACCTGGACGCGAACACCCTAGTACAACGCCATAACCGCTTTAACTAACCACTCATTGATCTCAAGCTTTCTCATTACTCACTTCACCACTGTCACGGGGTTTTTATAATATCACGGTGTTTTTAAAATAAATGCTTAAATATTATTTAAATTGATAATAATATTCAATAATATTGAAGAGCAGAGACAATGATTGTCTTGCTACATCAAGCAACGATTACTTTACGTTGGCTTAGCACGATTCTCTGAGAACGAGAATTTATAAACTTTCTCAACAGTACACAGCAGAGACTAATTACTCACAATTGCTGAATTACTGTACTGTTAGCCTCTGGAGAAAGTTACTTCACCCCTGACAATAAATAACTAATACTAATAATAATATCAGGCTCTTGCTGATGCTTTAACTCCTATCTGACACAACGGATTTTAAGTTAATACAACAAGACTGGTCTAAGTACCAGTTATGAAAGCAAACGTTTATGCAAGCTAGGAGCTATACGGAAAATAAGCTTAATTTGGAGAAATGAAACAAGATTTTACTTTACACTGAGCTCAAGAAAGGAACTGTTAAATTTATTGATTACAAAAAATAAATTTAACGTTACAATTCAAATCAAATTAATGAGACGCACTCACTCACTCACACAAAAGCTAAATACTTACGCCTAGGAAAAAACACCTTAACTAAACTCTAAAGACTACAAAATACAAAAGGGAAATACTATAGTCGATGAATGCTTTGTATCACCGAGGTGGGAGTTTGAAGAAACCGTACTCTGTGGAGCTTGGATGCTAGCTGACTTCTCACACTGCTGGCACAGGACCTCTCTCCGTCAAGGCAAACACTAGACTGAATTCAAATAATGTATAGGCAGGACGCACAAGCCACCAGAAGAAGGCGTGGCTAACGGTTTAGGCAAGCAGAGGCGAACGATAAAGAAATAATTGTATCGCTCAGTAGAGCACTTAGTGACGTGCATTAAATCGGTCACTTTTGAAAGTGACGAATGTTTTGAAAGGTATACTCTGAAATGGAGGGAGAAACGGTTAGCTGAGCAATACACAGTGAGTTTTCCACTAATAGTTCGTGGCTTCTCACAAAAGGGAAATGTTGCGAATTGATTCGTGACATTACGCCCTTACAAAGTTAAATTTTTTCCTTATGGGAAAAAATTTGTGGATATATATATATATGTACACATGCTAAGTCATTCACACAAGATTCACACTGTGGTGTGTGTGCTATCCTGCTACAGGAGAAAGTCGCAGTCGCCAGTGAGCGAAAGAAAAACTCGTATTTACGTTAATAGAAGCAAGCTTGAGGGAAAAACTCCGTGACGACGGTGAAAATCCTGTACTCAGGTCAAACTGAGAGAAAATTCGCTACATTTACACTGACAACTAATTGTTGTGTAGCGTGATGTATGTAATACACGGTGTAGGTGTGACAGTTGTAGTGTAACTGTACCTACGTGTAAAATGACATAGTAAATAATAACATGGCGACGACGAAGGCAGAGAAGAGGCGGCAGCGTGCGGCAGACGATCAGCTGGCCCGCACAGCAAAATTGCTACACCCATTGCTGAACCTGCAAAACCAATTGAGGTGGAGCATCAAAAGTGTCAATGAGACAAAATTCTTATTAAGTTACAATTACTCTCTCTGCCTAGCAATCAGTACATGCTACGAAAAGTATGCTCTGGCTGAAAAATCCGAGTGACAGCCTAAGCTTCGTACATTCGAGGTCGCCATTAATTATAGCACACGATTAGTTTCGACAAGTTGAGAATCCCTGTGCAAACTCGGGTCTTCCATAGCCTCGAACTGCACATGGGTCCTCAACCTGTGCCTTAACCTACAATACTTATATTAGTATCGGGAAGCTGAGAATCCTTGTGCAAACTTGGGTCTTCCATAGCCTCAAGTCGCCTCTGCGGAATTCTCACTTCCCCCTTAACCTACAGTACTTATATCAGTATCGGGGAGCTGAGAATCCTTGTGCAAACTTGGGTCTTCCATAGCCTCAAACTGCACACGGGTCCTCAACCTGTGCCTTAACCTACAGTTCTTATATTAATATCGGGAAGCTGAGAATCCTTGTGCAAACTTGGGTCTTCCATAGCCTCAAGTCGCCTCTGCGGAGTTCTCTCTCGAACTTCCCCCTTAACCTACAATACAATACTTATATTAGTACCGGGAAGCTGAGAATCCTTGTGCAAACTTGGGTCTTCCATAGCCTCAAGTCGCCTCTGCGGAGTTCTCTCTCGAACTTCCCCCTTAACCTACAATACAATACTTATATTAGTACCGGGAAGCTGAGAATCCTTGTGCAAACTTGGGTCTTCCATAGCCTCAAGTCGCCTCTGCGGAGTTCTCTCTCGAACTTCCCCCTTAACCTACAGTGCTTATATTAGTATCGGGGAGCTGAGAATCCTTGTGCAAACTCGGGTCTTGCATAGCCTCGAGTCGCCCCTCAACTTCCCCCTTAACCTACGGTACATATATTAGTACCAGGAAGCTGAGAATCCTTGTGCAAACTCGGGTCTTCCATAGCCTCGAGTCGCCTCTCAACTTCCCCCTTAACCTACGGTACATAATATGTATGTACAGGCCCTGGACATAATGTGTCCTGTGGGGCCAATGGGGGAGACGTCAGGTCTGCACCCACTTCACCACTACCCTGTCTCTCAACTGACTCAGAGATTACAGGTGTGGTTATAAATGGCACAGGAAGGGCATGTCCCTGAGTAGTGGTGATACTTTGGCACACACTGCAGGAACGGACAAAACTATCTATGTCCCGTCCCATCCCTGGCCAGAAAAAGTCAGCTCGGATACGGCCCTGGGTCTTCCTTTTCCCCATGTGACCTCCTGAGGCTGAACAATGACCCCATTGTAACACTGCTGGGCGGTACTTGGCGGGAACGACAAACTGCAGTCGAACCTCGCCCTCGGGTGTTCGTGACTCACGGTAGAGCCATCCTTGTTTGCGAAGGAACTTGGCTCGACCTCCCCGTGAATACTTAATCACTCGACCCTTTTGTTTGTTCCGCACGGCAGCAAGTGTCGGGTCAGAATGTTGTTCTTGTACAACAAGTTGACTACACATCAGATCTTGTGGCGATTCAATGATCACTGGGATGACACAGTCTGGAGCCTCAGTCATGGCTCGTGTTACCACAGCAGCCGAAGTCTGAGTAGCACCATCGGAGCAACTATCCTTGACTCCATTAATATTTCCAATGATGAGTTCAAATAAGGGTTCTGGCATGACAACTGCAAGTGTCATACCAGTATAAAATGGAGATGCCACCTGGATACATGCCTCAGGGAACAATCTCACTGATCCATCAATAAGGCTTGCATGGATCTGTCGACCTGTATACTGCTCAGGCCGAACTAGACTCTGCTTGACAGAGCAACCTGAGGAACCATTGTCTCTCAGGACCTTCACAGGAATGCCTCCCACAAACCCTGGCTGAACAAGGAAGGTACTGTCACCTGTGGGAGGGCCTGTGGAGGAAGCAGCTAGCCACTCATGAGGCTGCTGAATTGATGTGGCAAACATTGTGCCTTGTGAATTATATTGGGAAGATGGAACATTGGCCGTCTGTGGAGGGGGGTTCACTGTCACTGTGGGACTAGTGAACTGTGGGGAAGTACCCACACTGGTAGGGACGTGACCACCGTGCTGCTGCTGAGGAATGAAGGCTGCATTCGCTTCCTGCCTCTTTTGAGCTGGTGGTGAAAAAGTTTGTCCCGACGGTCGGTTGCGTGGCTGATACTGCTGCTGGTCAGGGTACTTGTTGTACCTCTTCCACTCAGGTTTCTGAGTGTTTTGCCCCTGGTCCTTCCACTGCGGTTTTGGACCTTGGCCATTACTCTGAGAATGGCCTTGTTGCTGGGATTCAGTCTGAGACGGCTTCCCAGACTTGGCAGTATCTTTTCTGCTCCAGGTGTTTTGCTTACGAGTTTGATACCCGTATGCAGTAAAGAATGCGTCAGCCTTCTCTGCCATTTGGCTGGCATCTTTCACCTGGCAGATCTTAAGCGTGCTATGAGCTCAGCAGGCCACGACCTCTCTAGCTGTGTACGCAGCATAAGGTCAATTATCCCCTCACGCGTGGAAGGAGTTTCATCTTTCTCCATCCACTCATTTAAGTAAGCTGTGAGACGATCAAGGAACTGAACAGCTGTCTCCTTGTCTTGGAGACGAGCTCGCATGAACTGAACTTTGGCGTCGTCTACTGTGAGACCATACGTCTTAATGAGTGCAGCTTTCATCATCTCGTATGTGAGATTGTCTCCACGAATTCTGTGGAGAATATCGAGGGCAGGGCCCTCAAATAAACTAAGAAATTGGATCCGCTTAGCTGCCTCATCCAGTTGATACATGTCTGCCATGTCCTCAAAACGAGCTATGTACGGCTCGATTCGCTCACTTTCCTTGTATGAAGGAAGCTTGATGCGTGGGGTCGCCAGGACATGTGCAGGGAGAACGCTCGTGGAGCTTGGACCAACTGCACCAGACGTGTCTGAAGCCAAGGAATCTCGCTGGAGCTTCAGCACTTCATGTTTTTCTCGTGCCTCTCGTTCGGCACGTTCATATTCACGTTGTTCTCGCTCGCGTTCCAAGTCGAGTTCGCGCTGTTTTTGCTCGTGTTCACGCTCCTTCTCACGCTGCTCTTGTTCATATGCACGCTCTCTTTCACGTTCCTCACGCTGTTCTCGCTCGTATTCACGCTGTTCCCGCTCGTATTCGCGCTGAATCTTACGCTCTTCACGGGCATCACTCTCGCGCTGCTGCTCCTGATTATGCCGTGAGAGTATATACTCTTTAATTTCGGTTGGGTCCGAAAGACCCATTTCTTTGGCTTCCTGTAAAAATACAGTAGTAGCCATGGCGCTAATTTATTAAGCAAAACCGAAATTGAGTACTGACTGCTTAGCGACGAATACTAATAAACACAAGTAAAGAGTACAGACACAAGCTAGTGGTGACCAGTCTTATCCAGTTAACTGGCAAAGAATAAATCAAAAATGTAAATGACTGGGAAGACTCAATGATAAACACAATGGGTACGGCGACTTCCCAGTAGCGAATAAAATCGTCTGGCGTTACCAAGAATAAACTAGAGTTAAGTACTCTATTGATTAATAAAGCAAAAATTCACTTGCTAAATTAAGGGTAAACACCAGTAAGCTTGTGCCTATAAACTTTAATGATAAATACCTAAATATGAATGAGTGAGCACTATCTCGTGAATAGCTTTAGAGCTAGGAGTTAATATCCTGGAATGAGGTCGCCAATTGTCACGGGGTTTTTATAATATCACGGTGTTTTTAAAATAAATGCTTAAATATTATTTAAATTGATAATAATATTCAATAATATTGAAGAGCAGAGACAATGATTGTCTTGCTACATCAAGCAACGATTACTTTACGCTGGCTTAGCACGATTCTCTGAGAACGAGAATTTATAAACTTTCTCAACAGTACACAGCAGAGACTAATTACTCACAATTGCTGAATTACTGTACTGTTAGCCTCTGGAGAAAGTTACTTCACCCCTGACAATAAATAACTAATACTAATAATAATATCAGGCTCTTGCTGATGCTTTAACTCCTATCTGACACAACGGATTTTAAGTTAATACAACAAGACTGGTCTAAGTACCAGTTATGAAAGCAAACGTTTATGCAAGCTAGGAGCTATACGGAAAATAAGCTTAATTTGGAGAAATGAAACAAGATTTTACTTTACACTGAGCTCAAGAAAGGAACTGTTAAATTTATTGATTACAAAAAAATAAATTTAACGTTACAATTCAAATCAAATTAATGAGACGCACTCACTCACTCACACAAAAGCTAAATACTTACGCCTAGGAAAAAACACCTTAACTAAACTCTTAAGACTACAAAATACAAAAGGGAAATACTATAGTCGATGAATGCTTTGTATCACCGAGGTGGGAGTTTGAAGAAACCATACTCTGTGGAGCTTGGATGCTAGCTGACTTCTCACACTGCTGGCACAGGACCTCTCTCCGTCAAGGCAAACACTAGACTGAATTCAAATAATGTATAGGCAGGACGCACAAGCCACCAGAAGAAGGTGTGGCTAACGGTTTAGGCAAGCAGAGGCGAACGATAAAGAAACAATTGTATCGCTCAGTAGAGCACTTAATGACGTGCATTAAATCGGTCACTTTTGAAAGTGACGAATGTTTTGAAAGGTATACTCCGAAATGGAGGGAGAAACGGTTAGCTGAGCGATACACAGTGAGTTTTCCACTAATAGTTCGTGGCTTCTCACAAAAGGGAAATGTCGCGAATTGATTCGTGACAACCACCTCCCTAGGAACTTTGTCAAAGGCTTTCTCCAAATAACGAAAACAAAGCACAGCTCTCCTTTCTTCCCTATATATATTTCCTGAAGCTGCCAGGCAGTATATATGGCATCAGTGGTCTCTGCCTGTCATAAACCTAAACTGCATCCCGTCAGTATTCACTCTTTCTCTTATCATACCTTGTAGGATGCCTGCATTATCTGGTCCAAAAGTTTATGCCTCTATAATTTCCTTTTTCCAGGCCGTCACCCTTCCCCATATACTGTACACATTTACGATCGCACTCTTCAGCTAGTCATCTGGAATAACACGTTTATATGTAATCAAATTGATTAAATCGATAATTATACCTACGTCTATATTTAATGAGGCTTTCAACATTTCAGCAGTCAACCAGACACACCTGCTGCCTTCCATAACTGCATCCTGCCGATTGCCCTGCTCACACTAGCAACATCGATCAAAGGCCAAGGGTCAAGTATTGGATCTGCTGACTGCAAGCCTTCCCTGTTCCAGTCAAGTTCCTCATTCAGCAACCAGTTATAATGCTCTCTCCAGGCATCTTTAATATCGTTATTGTTCACCACTACCTTTCCTTCATTATTCTTCACACATTGCTTACCTGTAATATCCCTGTTTTTTCTCTTCCTCTGTTTTGCCACCTTAAATACCACATTCTTCCTTTCGGCACTGTCAAGATAATCCAGTAAAAGTTTCTGTGACTCAGATTGTGCCCTGTATACCTTCTCTTTGGCCCTACGCTTTTGAAGTCACGTACTCTCTGTTACCACCCTTTTTCCATTCCTGCAAAGTTTTCTTTTCTACTTAACTGCAGCTTTTACATCCTCATCCCATCATCATGTTACCTTATGTCTTGGAGATCCCCTTGTCCATCCACACGCTGAAACAGTAACATTGTTTTTGAGAGCTCCGTACCGCTCACTGTCACATCTGTCAACAGCTTCCAGTTCAATCACCACTCTTCTCATCTCTGTGTAGAAGGCAGCCTTTACTATCTGTTTTTTCAACTTCCATTTTCCTCCTGGGTGCATAGGTCCTCTTCTTTACCACTTGTTCCTCCAGCACCATGTCACATATCAGTAATTCGCGGTGTTGCAGACTCTCCTCGCCCTCTATAATCTTAACATCCTTCACTAACCACCTACCAACCTTCTCGCCCAGGTGATAGTCTGGCTACTGTTACTCCCAATCTTATATGTAATCAGCCTCTCTCTTTTCCTGAAATGAATGAAGCCTACAGTCGTGTGTGTCCACTTATTTATGTCCACTTTTAACTATCTCTGCTCTCTTATCATTATTTAAACCAACTTATTATTTATTGATGTCCACTTATTTATTGATGTCCACTTATTTATGCCCTCTTATTATTTATTTAGACCCACTTATCATTTATTTATTCCCAGTAATTATTTATTATTGCCCACTTATTACTTGCTTATGCCCACTTACTATTTATAAGGCCGTTTATTATTGATCTATGCTTACTTATTTATTTATACTTATTGATTTATGTCCACTTATAACTTATTAATGCCCACTTATAATTTATTAATGCCCACTTATAATTTATTTATGCCCACTTATGATATATTAATGCCCACTAATAATTTATTAATGCCCACTTATAATTTATTCATGCCCACTTATAATTTATTTATGCCCATTTATAATTTATTTATGCCCACTTATAATTTATTCATGCCCACTTATGATTTATTCATGCCCACTTATAATTTATTTAGGCCCACTTATAATTTATTTAGACCCACTTATTCTTTATTTATCCTCATTAATTATTTGTGTCCACTTAATTATGCCCACTTATTTCTTACTGATGCCCACTTATTTATGCTGATATGGACATCTTAACCCCTTCATTCCGATGGCGTATTTTCTACTATATTCCTTCTATTATCAGACGATTTTATTCAGCTTGAGGGAGTGGCCTGGCAGTGAAGGGGTTAATGAAGGCTTTATCTAACCCCTCCAGCTCCAAATGTCTCTCCTAAGCTGACCAAAATCGTCTGGAGAGGGGAAGAATGAAGAAGAGACGCCATTGTGGTGAAAGGGTTAACCAATTTATTCGTGTTATTATTTTAGCCATTTATTTCGGTTTATTTATCTATTTATTATGTACTTTTCTGTTTTATCATTATTATTATTTAAATATAATTTTGTGGATGTACTAACTGATTTTAACATTCCTTTCTTTTCATTTATAAAGGCTCCCACATGCTTGCATGAGTCGACCTTGGTCACATAATGGCGGTTCTCCATGCTGCTCGATCTCTGGCAGCCTTCCTATTCATTCGCTTATCCCTGAGGTGACAATCCATGACCTCATCCCAGGTTTTGGTCAGCCTCTCGCAACCCTACCCTCGATGTTCACACTTCTCAGCTTCCCAAACCATCACAGTCTAGCCCTCCCCATCACAGCACTAATCCTTTCAAGTCCCATCCTTCCTCACAACTCCTCAATAGCAGTTTAACCTCCCCAGGCCTCTCATTCAAGGACGTATTACAAGTCCATCTAATCATTATCATTTCTTTATGCTTAAACGTACAAATATCCTCTTCCTTTACTGCCCAGGTCTCACCACCATACAGCATTACACTCCTGACACATGCTGCACAAGGGCCCCTTAGCACGGAGGAAGAGCCCTCACATTGTCAGGAGAGGCAACAGCTCCCTGAACTTCCTCCAACCACTCCTTATCCTAGCCACAGAGACAGGTCCAGCCCCACCTCCAGCACATAACATGTCCCCTAAATAACATACTCGGTATCTCCTCCACACACTCAATAGACTCTCCAGCAGGATCAATCCTTTCTAGTCTCTCAATCTCTGTCTGCTCTCCTCGACACACTGCATACAAGAAATCGGCATTATTTTGCAGCCTTTTTTTTTTTTTTTTTTTTTTTTTAATTATGTGTTCGACACTGGGCATAGGCTTCACAGCCTGCTCTCAAGGCCCAGTAGTCCTCCTACATCCCATACACCTCTCTACATGTCACCATTTCGGCGCTAACACCCACCGTCCATATTGAATACATGCTAGGGCTGTCTCATACGGGACTGGTGTATAACACTCCATATCTTATACACCCACTTATTACAGACACTGCACAAACTGGAGTTACTTCCCACATCCTTGTGGCAAACTGCACATGGCTAGACTCCCTCTGCTTTAATAGTACCGCCACCAATTACAGATATTTTCATTTTTGTTTTATTCGCATTTACTTTCAAACCTTTGGACCCATTCCATCCCTCCACTTGTAAATTTTTCCTCCACCTTCCTCTCATTCTCTGCAGTCAACACCAACTGATCAGCAGACATCATAGCCCAAGGGAGTCTAATACTTAAGTCACATGAGAGACCTTCAAGTACCACGACAGACAAGTAGGGGTTCAAGACTAACCCCTGATGCATGCCAAGATTCACGGAAAACTCATCACCCAAATCTCTGTTCGATTCCATCTGGATGCGAGCACCCCAGTATCACCTTAACAAACCACTTCTCGATCCCAAGCCTTGTCTTTGCCCACTTCACCACCTCCCTAGGAACTTTCTCAAAGACCTTCAGATCAAGAAAACAAGGTACAACTCCCTTTTCTTTCCCATATATTTTTCCTTAATCAGTTGGACGGTGAATATGGTATCAGTGGTCCCTTTGCCTGGCATAAACCCAAACTCCATCTCATCCATAGTAACTCTTTCCCTTAGTGTACCTGCCAGGACTCTCTCCTTACCTTCATTGTCTGGTCCAAAAGTTTTTTGCCTCTGTAGTTTCCATTTTCCAGGGCATCATCCTTCCCTATATACACACTGTCATACTCATGAGCTAGTCGTCTGCAACATCACACTTATATATAATGAGTGATAAAATTAGTAACTACACCAATTCCTGTATCTTATGAGGCTTTCAACAATTCAGCAGTCAACCCAGACACAGCCACTGCCATCCCTAACTGCATCCTGCTGGTTGCCTCTCTGACAGTAGCAATATTGATCAAAGGCCAAGGTTCAAACACTGGATTCACTGACTCCAAATCTTCCCTGTTCCTGACAAACTTCTCATTCAGCAACCAGTTATAATGTTCTCTCCAGGCGTTTTTAATATCCTCACTGTCCACCACTGCCTTTCCTTCATTATTCTTCACTGCTCACCTGATATCCCTGTTTTTTCTCTACCTCTGTTTTGTGACTTTAAATGCCATATTCTTCCTTCCGACACTGTTAAGATTGTCCAGCAAAAGCTTTTGAGACTCAGATTTTGCCCTGCATACCTCCTTTCTGGCCCTATACTTGGGAGTCAATTATCCATCCCTGTTACCACCCCTTTTCCATTTCTGGCAAGTCTTCTTTCCTCCTTAACTACAGCTTCTGCACTCTCTTCCCAGCATGTTACCTTAGGTCTTGTCCATCCACACACTGAATCAGTAACTCTCAAGACATTGTTTTTGAGAGCTGTGTACTGTTCGTTAACACTTCTGTCAACAGCTTCCTGTTCAGCCACCACTCTGCTCATCTCGCTATAGCAGGAATGTCTTACTGTTCGTTTTTTCAGCTTCCATATTTCCTTCCTGGGCGCATAGGTCCTTTTCTTCTCTAGGCGCTCCTTTAATACCATATCACATACCAGTAATTTGTGTTGCTGCGCACATTCGTCGCACCCTACAACTTTCGTTCACTAACCTCCTGACCCAGAAATAGTCAGTTTTGGTACTGTTACTCCTAGGTTCATATGTAATCAGTCTGCTCTCTTTTTTCTAAAAAGCGTGTTGGACATATTCATGTTCATTGTCATCCTGAACTCTAGTAATCATTCCCCTTCGACATTACTTGTATCTTAAGTCCCTGGCTCATGCACCCCTTTATATCCTTGAGCTATGGCACCCACATGACCATTTAAATCCCCTTCCGCAGCTGCAGTCTCACCATACCCTATACCACCAACCACACAAAACAAATTATCACAGAATCTGTCCTTTTCTTCCTCATCCAAGCCAACCTTTGGAGTATATGTTGGTATTCCTGTGACCGGGAGCTTTCTGAACGAAATTTTCAGTGCTATAATCCTTTCATTCATTCCCAACACATTCGTAACACAATCCACCTACTCTTCAACAAGCACACCCACACCAACACATCCATCCACACCTTCCTTACAAAATAACTTATACCTGCCACCTTTTCCAACAATCATCCTTGTTGACTCTCCCCTCTTCCTGTCTCCCTGTAGGCAACAGTTATCGACCCACCTCTTGCTCAGGATCTCCACCACTTCCCTTTTCTGCCTAGATTTCAAGAGGCCACTCTGAACTTCCTCAGGTGATTTGGTCTTCTTAGGCTTGCTTTTTACAACGCTTAGCTTCGAAATTGTGTCAGTAGTTCAAGAGACGATGGGTGACAGGCCCCCTTGCCCACAGTCTCATGTCCAGGCAGGGGACCTGTGACCCATAGCCCACCAGCTGTGACAGTGGCCTTAAGGCACCCTGCCAGGACAGCTATAGGAACACCACACCAAGAGCACCTTGGCTCTGTAACAGCCCTGCCATTATACACACAATAATAGGACACCCTCATGGGGCGCTGCTCACAGGTTTGGGTCCTCTTTTACTGAGTGGAAGTGGCAGCCTGGGATCTGCAGTGCAATGTGCCCTCTGGCACATCAGAGTCCCCATCCCATCCTGGCCCCAAAACTACACCTTCCCTCAAGTCCGTCACTAGGTAACGGGGGCAAAGTTTTCTGGCTGCAAGCCCTTGCTGACACCAACAGCGTAGTATGTAATGTGTGTGTAGCGTAGCACATAACACAATCAGAGAAAGGTGTTTGGGAGAGTATGTTTGCCTACTCTTTGTGTCATTGACACACTGGAAAATGGTCAGCAGAGGACAGGCCAGAAGGTTTGGGAAGCAGGAGCTCTAGCTCTTCCTGTCACCAGCTTTCCCATCCTCCCCTGGTGTACACCCTGATCATCTGGTGCAGCAGCTTTCACCCTACCTATTTCTAAGACTCATATCAAAACTCTATTGGGTAAGATGAGTATAGTTGGAAAGAGAGAAAGAATGGGTCCTTGATTCTAAGTAAAAAAAAAAAAAAAAAGGAACAGGATCCTATAGAATTTTTTTTTTTGATCACGGTAGGTAAATTAAAAAAAGCATAGGGAAAAAACATTCTAATTTTAAACCCCTACATATTCAAATAACAGTTAGATCAGCCCTTCATTCCCGTGATGTTTTCTGTATGTTTTTCTGGAAGTTTTATTTTGGACACCAACAGACGATTTGCTTCAACTTAGGACTGGCCCCTAGTAATGAAGGGGTTAATGAAGGCTGTATCTAACCCCTCCATTACCAAATCGTCTGAAGGTAGTAAGAATAAATTAACAAGGACGTCACTCGGACTGAAGGGGTTAAAGAAAGCGTTGTAAATCATAAAAAAGGGAAAATAAATGAAAATACCAAGTTCCAATCTTTATTTTCTCCCTGTAAATAAGCAGATACATTATACTCTTTTCACTTGGTCCAGATTTCGTCCTTTTGCAGCTCATTTCACGTACCTCAGTGGCGGAAAGACATTGCTACAGCCCTATATCCTTTCTCTTGCACTTCTTCGTGACTAGCATGAAATTATAGTCTCAAATATTTTGCGACTGGTATTAAATTAGTCTTAATTATATTCTAAATGGCTATAGAGATCTCCTAACACCTCGTCTTTATTGACTTAGTCTACGCATGATACTTCAGTTTCCCATTTTTTATGACTGACACTGAACATAAAATACAGTAGAGGTTACAGCCGCAAACATAGCGGAGGCGTGGTGGCAGAATGAGTAGAGGCGTGGCCTACTACTCAAGAGCTCACGGGTTCAATTCCCGGCTGATTTAGAGGAATGTTTAAAATATGGTAGAGGGAAGGTTTGCATAGCAGACTTTCCAAACATACAAACGCTTGCAAACCATGCTACCTACTCCATCATTCATACACCCACCTACACATGAACACACAGCTTACACTCACACACCTACACAAGTACGCACGCACACATCCACTCACCCCTGAACAGACACCAAGCCACGGAAAGGTATATTCAAAGGAAACGACGTAGAAGGGAAGAGGGTTTTATTTAAAAGTGTGAAAAAGCCATTACAGTTGAGAAAATTTTTGAACCTCCCCCCAGTATATTTATTTACCGTGTCTCTCAGGCTCCTATGACCCACTTGGCTGGAGCAAATACGTCTGGCATCAGCTGGAACATATTGTACTAGAGTTATGCCTGTCATGTGAGGGGGCTAATGGTGACGGGGTATTAACACTCCCCGGCTCCTGCGACTCTCTCAGCTGAATAAAATCGTCTGAGCCAGTTGGATTGGGACACTAGAGTTGACCCGAGCATCAGGGGGTTAACTTAGGCATTTAGTAACCCCCTAATGCTCGGGTCTACTCTAGTTCTTCATTCCAGCTGACTCAGACGATTTTATTCAGCTAAGAGTGTGACTAAGGAGCCTGAGGGTGTTAATACCGTCACCATTAACCCCCTCACGCTTGGCAAAACTCTAGCATTATGTTCCAGCTGACGCCAGACGATTTTACTCAACAGAAAGTGAGTCATAAGAGCCTGAGAGAAATAACAAGAGGCTATACTATGTTCACTTTAACTAGGCGGAAAAAAAGCCCTCTCTCCATCTTGATTTCTTAAGTGTAGCGATACATCAACACTAGAATACGATGCTAGTCACGAAGAAGTGCTATGGAAAGCATGCAGAGCCGTAGTATTGTCTCACTCTGCCACTGAGCTGCGGGAAAGATGCTACAAAAGGACGAAAATCTCCGCCTAGTTAAGGTGAATGAACAATAGGTGAAAAACTGCCTAGCATCGTCCGCTTGACCTCTTGTCGTGGCAGCAGTGTAGCGGTGGCGCCATCTTGTGCGTGGAATGCGTGATGTCCAGGCTCCTTGACCGGATGGAGCTGCAGCCACGGGAGTCTTCATTGTAATCTCGAGTCAGCCAATCGAGGACCCTGGGACGTCAGCCTGGAAAATAATAATAATAATGACAATAATAACGCTAATAATAAAAATATTACTACTAATAACAGCACCAGTAATAATAATGAAACTACTACTACTACTACTACTACTATTACTACTACTACTACTACTACTACTACTAATAATAATAATAATAATAATAATAATAATCAGTCATATATATAATTCAGTATCTTAGTCACTCCAACATTTTTGCCCCTTCAGCACCAGGACGCATTCCTGTGGACTATTTTTCGAACTGAGGGGGTTGGATATAAATTTCACTGAGTCCTTCTATAATACGGGGCTACAGAAAGCTGAATAAAATCGTCTAAAAATAGCAAAAAATGAAATAAAAATAATCTACATGATATAAAAACATCTGGCCACCACCGGGACTCGAACCATGGCGCGTAGGACACAGATACTTATACTCCTTCCTGGTTCCAGACGATTTCCTTAAGCTCAGGAAAACCCTCTCAGGATGATGGGGGAGAAACATTAACCCCTTCAGACCGAGAGCGACTTATTTGCTTTCTTCCACGTAAGCAGACGGTTTCCTTCAGCTTGGATCCCGTCGTAGTGAAGGGGTTGATGATGGCTGTAACCCCTCTAGTTCGAAAAGCCCTCCAGAGCTGAAGAAAATCGTCTGGAGGTAAAAAGAAGAAAACTGAAGAAATAGTTATAGTGGTAAATGGGTTAAATTTAGTAGGTTTGAGGGTAGGGTAGGGTAGGTTATGGTAAGGTAGGGTTGGGTAGGTTAAGGTAGGGTAGGGTTGGGTAGGTTAAGGTAGGGTAGGGTAGGGTAGGTTATGGTAGGGTAGGGTAGGGTAGGTTAAGGTAGGGTAGGGTAGGGTAGGTTATGGTAGGGTAGGGTAGGGTAGGGCAAAGAAGAGAAGGGCAAGGTGGGGAAGAGTTGGGCAGGGCAGGGTAGGGAAGGGTAGTATAGGGAAGAGAAACACTTGGTAGGGTAGAGTAGGGAAGGGTAGTATAGGGAAGAGAAACACTTGGTAGGGTAGAGAAGAGTAGGGTAGGGCAGAGTAGGGAAGGGTAAAGGAGGGAAGGGTAGGGTTGGGTAGAGAAAAGTAGGGTAGGGTTAAGAAGAAAAGGGTAGATAGGGTAGGGTAGGTTAAGGTAGGGTAGGGTTGGGTAGTGAAGAGTAGGGTAGGGTAGGGAAGGGCAAAGCAGGGAAGAGCTGGGCAGGGCAGGGTAGGGAAGCGTAGTGTAGGGAAGAGAAACACTGGGTAGGGTAGAGAAGAGTGGGGTAGGGCAGAGTAGAGAAGGGTAAAGGAGGGAAGGGTAGCATAGGAAAGAGTAGGGTTGGGTAGAGAAAAGTAGGGTAGGGTAGAAGAGAGAAGGGTAGGGCTGGGCAGGGCAGGGCAGGGTAATGTAGGCAGAGCTACGGTAAGGTAGTGTAAGGTAGAAGAGTAGCGACCATAGTAACCCTCAGTTCCGTCATGTCAGGCGTCATTTCACTGATCTATGACATTTTCTAATCACTTTAAGAGGGGGGACTTCACTACGATTTTCCTCTCTTTTCTTTCCTTTATTTTCTTCCTTTTTTTGCGTCCTTTAGTTCGCTCTCTTGGTTAACTGATGCCCCTTGTTTTCCTGGTGTTTTTTTTCATGTGTTTTGACTGATTTTGTGGTTCATTTGTTTTGGAAATATCCCTCCTTTTTTTTTTTTTTTTTTTTTTTTTTTTTTCCTCCCCTCCCCTCCTCTGCAGCAAGATGAGCCCCTGGGAATCCGGGAATTTCTGACACAAATGAACTAAAAAAAATCCACTGAAACACATGACAAGAAATTGCACACACACACACACACACACACACACACACACACACACACACACACACACACAGGAAAAAATAAGGGCCATCAACGAACTAAAGGACCGAACTAAGCGGCAAGAATTACTGTTATCTGTGTGTGTGTGTGTGTGTGTGTGTGTGTGTGTGTGTGCAATAATTATCGTGAAGTAACTAACAAAACCTATTTATTGCAGCGTAGGGACACGAGGCTAGGCTACCGTCAGTCCAGAACACTTAAGGGCAGGACACCAACCTATGCCCTGGTATCACCTACATGATATAAAAACATCTGGCCACCTCCGGGACTTGAACCGTGGCGCGTAGGATAGTGGGCGCTCAGTCTGCGGGCATTTTTACTATACTCTTTTCTACCTTCAGACGATTTCATGCAGCTTCATAATAATAATAATAAAAACAAGAACAACAACAACAACAACAATAATAATAATAATAATAATAATAAAAGTAATAATAATAATAATAATAATAATAATAATAATAATAATCTATCTATCTATTGCCAGACGACTCAATCCCGTTTGGGGTGGCCACAAACAAATCGCCTCCAAGTCGCCCTGTCCCCCGCCATTTCACTGCCCCGCTCCCAACTCACACTCCCCTCTCTCATATACCTCTCCACCCCATCCCTCCATCTCATCCTCGGCCTCCCCCTCCCTCTTCCCCCCTCCACCTCACTCACATACACTCTCTTCGTCAGTCTTTCACCCTCCATCCTCTCCACATGGCCAAACCACCTCAGTGTGTTCCTCATAACGCTTCCTATCACATCCACATCCACACCACAACGCTCCTTTATATCCTCATTCGTCAGCCTGTTTCTCCATGTGATTCCACAGGCTCCTCTTAAATAACTCATTTCCACTGCTCTCACTCTTGACTTGTGTCCTTCCAACAACGTCCAAGCTTCACTTCCGTACGTTAGAGTTGGTATCACAATACTGTCATGTAGTAACTTTTTCACTACCATGCTTACTTATTATAATAATAATAATAATAATAATATTACTGCTACTACTACTGCTAATAGTGGTAATAATAATAATAATAATAATAATAATATCAATTCTAGTAATAATAACCAACAACAAAAATAACGCACACATACGTACACTCACACATGCACACACACGCACAGAGCCCCCAAACACAGCTACACCTGTACATACACAGGTGAAATGAAGTAGGGTATGACCTGCCTGGATGTGATAGGCTGGGGTCATGGTGGGGTTGGGTGAGGTGGACGGGTCATGGTGGAGTTGGGTGAGGTGGACTGGGGTCATGGTGGGGTTGGGTGAGGTGGACTGGGATAATGGTGGGGTTGGGTGAAGTGTAGTAGGGTTATGGTGGGGTTGGCTGGGGATGATTGGGGACATGGTGGGGTTGGTTGAGAAGGACTGGAGTAATGGTGGGGTTGGGTGAGATGGAATATGGTAATGGTGGGATTGCGTGGGATGGGATGGGATGGGATAATGGTGGAGTTGGATGATGTGGTTTGGGCAATGGTGAGGTTTGATGGGATGAAATGGGGTAATAGTGGGGATGAGTGGGATGGAGCAGGGTAACGGTAGGGTTGGATGGGTGAATTAGGGTAATGGTGGGGTTGGGTAAGATACAGTGGGGTAATGGTAGGGTTATGAGGGATGAAGTGGGGTAATGGTGCGGTTGGGCGAGAGGACTGGGGTAATGGTGGGGTTTGGTGGGATGAAGTACGGTAAGGGTGGGGATGAGTTAGGTGGATTGGGGTACTGGTGGAGTTGAGTGGGGTGGATTGGACTGGGTGGGATGGAGAGGGGTTATGGTGGGGTTGGGTGTGATGGAGTGGGGTAATTGTTTGGCTGGGTGGGTTGGACTGGTGTAAAAGTGGAATTCTGTGGGGTGGACCGGGGTATTGGTGGGGTTGGGTGGGGTGAACTGGGGTACTGGTGGGGTTGGGTGAGGTGGACTGGGGTAATGACAGAGTTGGGTGCAGTGGACTGGGGTAATGATAGGGCTGGGTGGAGTGGAATGGGGTAAAGGTGGGGTTGGTTGGGATGGACTGAGATATTTGTGTGGTTGCGTCAGGTGGATTGTCATAATGGCAGGGTTGGGTTAGGTAGACTGGGGTAACGGTGGGGTTGGGTCGAGGCGATTGGGGTAATGGTGGAGTTGGATCGGGTGGATTGGGGTAATGGTGGGGTTGGGTGGGTTAGACTGGGGTAATGGTAGGGTTGGATGGGGTGTATTGGGGTAATGGTGAGGTTGGGTGGGGTTGATTTAGGTAATGGTGGGGTTGGATGGGGTGGACTGGGGTAATGGTTGGGTTGGGTAGGGCGGGGTGGAGTATTGGTGTGATTAGGTGGGGTGGATTTAGGCAATGGAGGGGTTGAGTGAGGTGGACTGGATTATGGAGAAGTCAGATGAGGACTTGTGTAATCGTGAGGTTGGGTGAGGTGGAGTGGGGGGTGAAGATGAGGTTGGGTGGGGTTGGCTGGGGTAATGGTGGGGCTGGGAATGGAATGAGGTAAAATCAGCACGTGAGGCAAGGCAGAGTGTGGTGAGGTTGGCTGGGGTTGACTGTGTTAACGGCAGGTCTGAGTGAGGTTGAGTGGGGTAATGGTAGGTTAGGGAGGGTCAGGTGGGGCATAGCTGACGGGATAGTGAGGTTGGGTAGAAATGACAAGTGAGGATGGGCAGAGTAGGCAGGGG
Organism: Coenobita brevimanus; assembly: GCF_032717465.1. Lineage (NCBI taxonomy): Eukaryota > Metazoa > Arthropoda > Malacostraca > Decapoda > Coenobitidae > Coenobita > Coenobita brevimanus. Next base: position 36,663,244 of record NC_137051.1, on the reverse strand, counting down.
TACTCGTAGAAAGTGGTGAGGTGGAGTGATGATGGTCTTTGGTGGAGTGGAGTAGGTTAAAACTAACATGAGGTATGATAAAATATGGAGGGGTTGGGTGGGGTGGATGTGGTAATGGTATGTTGGTGAAGGTGGGTAAAACTGACAGGTGAGCTAGGGCTGAGGAGGAGTGGACTAATGGTGGGGCTGGCTGGGGTGGAGTAGGGTAAAACTGACAAGTAAGGTAGGGCACAGTATGGTGGGGATGGATGGGGGAGAGTGGACTAATGGTGGGGATGGATGGGGGAGAGTGGACTAATGGTGGGGTTGGCTGGGGTGAAGTAGGGTAAAACTGACAAGTAAGGTAGGGTACAGTATTGTGGGGATGGATGGGGAAGAGTGGACTAATGGTGGGGTTGGGGTGGGCACAATGCAGTTGTTGGCTAAGATGAAAGAAGGTAAAACTGAAAGCCGAGGAATGGCTGAGTATGTTGGGGCTGGGTAGGGCTGAGTGGGAGTAATTGTGAGGTTGAATGGGCTGGAGTGGGGTAAAGCAGAGAGGTGAGGTAAGGTGGGCTATGGTGGGGCTGAGTGGGGTGGAGTAAAGTAAATGCACAGTTGGATGTGGTGGTAGGGGTAAATTTGACAGCTAACCTTGGATAGGGTATGTCGGGGACGGTAGAGATGGGGAGGGGTAATGGTGGGGTTGGGTCTGATGAAGCGGGTAATGAAAGAATTGAGTGTTTGGAATGGGGTAATGGAGAGCTTTATTGAGCCAGAGTGGGGTACTGGCGGGGTTGGGTGGGGTGAAGTGGGGTAAAATTAACAGTTGAGGCTGGGTAGTGTCTGGCAGGCTGGGTGTGGTTGATTAGGGTAATGATGGGAGTGGGTGAGGTGGAGTGGGGTAAAAGTGACATGTTTGAGAGGTAAAGTATGGTAGGAGTAGATGGATCTGATGAGGTTTTTAGTGGGGTTTGGTTGTGTGGAGTTGGGCACTACTGACAGGAGGGGTAGGGTAGAGTTTGGCACGAGGTGAGGTGGAATGGGGAAATTATGGAGTTGGGTAGCGTGAGGTGGGTACAGAATGAGGTTGGTAAGGGTGCAGTGGGATAAAATTAACAGATAAGATAGCACTGCGTGAAGTGGAGTTGTGTGGGATGGAGTGGGGAAATGATTGGGTAATGGTGGGGTTAGGAGGGGTGGAGGGGTGTGAAACTGACAAGAAAGGTTGGGTAGAGTATGGCGGAATTTGGAGGGATGGACCGGGGTAAGGGCGAAGCTATATAGAGAGGAGTGGGGAAAACTGACAGGCGAGGTAGGTTAGAGTATGATGGGGTTGGATGGGTTGGAGTGGGTGATACTGATGTTGGCTGGGGTGGAGCTAGGTAAAATCGACAATTGGGGTAGGTTAGAGTATGGTGGGGCTTGGTGGGGTGGATTAGGGTAATGGCCGGGGTTTCTGGGGTGGAGCGGGGTAAATTTCATAAGTGGGGTGGGGTAGTGTATCGTGGGACTGTGTGGGATAGAATGGGGTAAAGGTGGGGTTGGGATAAATGGAGTGGTGTACTGGAAAGATGCGTCGGGTGATGTGGGGTAATTCGGGGGTTGGATGAGATGGAGTTGGATAAAATTGAGAAGTACAGTAGGGTAGAGCATGGGGTTGTGTGGATGGGGAGGGTTGAAATTTACAAGTGAGGTAGTGCAGAGTATGGCGGGGTTGGTGGGGTGGCGTGGGGTAATGAGGAGGTTGGGTGGGATGAAATGGGGTAGAATTGACAGGTGAGGTGGGAGAGAGTGTGGCGGGAATGAATGGGATGGTGTTAGGTAATGGGTGGGTTCAGTGGGGTAAATGTGGGATTCGGTGGAGTGGAGTGGAGTGGGGTTCAACTAACAAATGAAGTAAGGTATAGTAAGGCACGGTGGTGTGGAATGGAGCAGAGTGAAGGTGGAGCTGGGAGGCGAGGACTGGGGTGATGGTGGGGTTAGATGAGATAGTGGGTTGAATCGACAACTGAGATAGGGTAGAGTATAGTGGGTTTGAGAGGGGCTGGAGTGGGGGAAAACTGACAGATGAGGGACAGCAGGGTAAACCGGGGGTGGTTGAGGTTGAGTAGGGTAATGGTGGGGTTGAGTGAGGTTTAGTGGGGTAATCCTGACTGGTCATGTAAGGTAGAGTACGATAGGGTGGGGTGGAGTGGCGTAGGGTACTAGTGGGGTTAGGTGGAGTGAAGTGGGGTTAAACTGACAGGAGAGGAAAGGCAGAATATGGTGTGGTTTGGAGGAGAGTGACGTAATTGGGGGGTTGGTTTTGGTGGGGTGGAGAAAAATTAAAAGGTGAGGTAAGCAGAGTTTGGCCGGGCTGTGTGGGGATGGGGTGGGTGATGGCGGAGTTTTATGGGGTGTTGTGGGGTAATGGTTGGGTTGGGTGGATGGAAGTTGGATAATGACGGGACCGGATGGGGTTAGGCTGAGTCGGGTATTTGCAGGGTTGGTTGGGGTGGACTGGGATAAAATTGACAGGTCTAGTCTGGTAAATTATGGTGAGGTTGGATGGGGTTGTGTGGGATTAAGTTCACAGGTGAGGTAGGGTAGCATATGGTGGGGGTGGGTAGGACTAAGTGGGGTAATGGCTGGGTTGATTGGGATGGAGTAGGGTTAAGCTGAAAGGTGAGTTGGGACACAGTATGGCGACGCTGAGGGGAATGGAGTGGGGTAATACGAGTAGCGAGCTTCGGAAGGGTGGAGTGGGGTACAGTAAAATAGGAAGCTGAGGTGGGGTAGTGTACGGCGGGGCGAAGTGGGGTTGACAAGGGTAATGGTGGGGTTGGGAGAGGTGGAATGGGGTAAATTAAAAGGTGAGGTTGGGTTACGACAGGTAGAGAGAGACAGACACACGTAACCACTCACGGTCACCCAGATTTTCTCATACACAATCATACCTCCACACTGGGAGCAACACACACACACACACACACACACACACACACACACACACACACACACACACACACACACACACACACACTCATGATCGAAACAACTCTGTATTTTAATGTAGATGATTTTATTCATCTGTGTGTGAATCATTGACACTTGAGTGAGCAAACCCCTTCAGTCAGACAACGTATTTAATATAATCTTTCTATATTTGCACTATACTGATCTCCTGAGAGGCTTTCAAATTAGGGGGTTTATTACGTTTTTTGTATTTACCTGATTACCACAAGAGGCCATCCCAACCCTGAATAAAATCGTCTGGCAGTAGTAAGTATAAACCAGTATATCACCAAATTCAAGAGATTAATATGTTTAATGTGATAAATCTTACGGTGGGAATAATTTGGAGTTTAGACTATGACACACGAATTTAGTCACTTGAGAACGAACATGGAAGCCTGAGAGTGTTAAGTCTTGTCTAACTTATAACACCACTCTCACTCTCATCGCTGTTAGGATTTTTTTTTTTTTTTTTTTTTTGTTCATTTCGGCTGTTAAAAATGTATACACAAAGGTTGGGGAAGATGTTGTTAATCCCTTCACTACGATGACGTGTTTTCTGTTTTACTCTTGCTGCCATCACACGAGTTTGTTCACCCGAGGCCAGACAATATTTCGGACTGGTAATTTCCAAGGTGACACAGGACCGCCTTGTATTGAAGTCTTCTTAATTTTTCCCTTTACCAAATCCTTTCATGGGATTCTTTAATTATTTTCAGAGTGCGTTATAAAGCTTCAGTGTTTTTCTTTTAAAGGTGGTGAAAAGCGATTAAAAGCGGTCTTCTTTACAATCCACAACTGCGCCAAAGACAGATGGACGCCATCTTGTGGTGCGTCGAAAACAGACGGGCGCCATCTTACAAAGTCATTTCTGGCATTCAGACACCCTTACCAGTGATTATATATTTAGATCTAACTTAAATTTTCCTAAATGAACCCATACTAATTTATCCAAACCGAACCTAACCTGTTTTATTCTAACCAAACCAAACTTATCCTAACCTAATTAAACTTATCCAGTATATAATTGTGTTTTCCTTATTTAATGCCATCCCCTTCATACTCCAAAAGGCACCACTGTACACCTTTATAAAGTCACTGAATCAATTCAGTGTTTATATATATATATATATATATTTATATATATTTATATATTTATATATATTTATATATATATATAAGTGGTGGTCCAATGTCTCTTTCAAGATTACCGTGACCTCTTCGCCATTACAGGTGTCCTATGCTGAGTCAAACTGTCTACTAAGAGAAAGAGTAAATTATAAAAATACGTCATTGGGTTAAAACGGTTAAGGAGGGTTTAATTTCACTTGAAGTAATAATATAATAAAATCAGTGACATTTCTTGCACATGTTTCCTTTCTAAGTTCTGTTTTTAGTCCATTATTCGCTTCAATAGCTTGGTGGCCAGAGTGGTTCAGAGGACGGGAGGGGCAGAGGGGAGAAGAAAGGGTGGAAGGATGGAGGGAGGCTAGGAGGAGTGGGGGAGGGTGGGAGAGGAGAGAGGGAGGGGTTGAGGGAGGGTGGGGAGTAAGGAGGGAGTGATGCAGAGGGGGCAGAGTGGACGGGTTTGGCATCAAGGTAACTCATAAAAAATACCTAACTTCCTAGCCTTACTTACGCTCGAGAGAGATCTTACTTATTTGCAGGTGTGCACGGCGCCTTTATCCTTACACTGTCAAAGAACCACAGCTCTGGGGGTCCTATGTAGATGTAGTGTGTTGTTTTGTCCAGAGTGCTGTCTGTTGCCCACCACCACAACACACAGGAACAGGCACCTAAGAGGACCACCCACCCACTCCCTGCTCGCTCCTGCACGCGCGCGCATACAAACACACCAACAAACAAACAAACACAATCCAGCCCAAGCCACACACACACACTGGGTCCAACCTTCATACACAATCACACCTCACACATCTACACCTCGACACACACCGACACACCTCCAGATTCGCAATAATACCTTCTCACAAATACCCACACATCCACTCACTCCACACAACGACGCACACATGCACACTTCCACGCACACAGCTGCACCTCCATTCACACACAGCCACACCTCCCTACACACAGCCACACCTCCATACACACACAGCCACACCTCCATACACACACAGCCACACTTTCTTACACACACAGCTACACCTTCTTACACACACAGCCACACCTCCCTACACACACAGCCACACTTCCATACACATACAGCCACACCTCCATACACACACAGCCATACCTCCATACAAACACACAGCCACACCTCCATACACACACAGCCACACCTCCATACACACACAGCCACACCTTACACACACAGCCACACCTTACACACACAGCCACACCTCCTTACACACACAGCCACACCTTACACACACAGCCAAACCTCCATACACACATAGCCACACCCCCATACACACACAGCCACTCCTTACACACACAGTCACATCTCCTTACACACACAGCCACACCTCCCTACACACACAGCCACACCTCTCTACACGCACACTGCCACACCTTACATACACAGCCACATCTCCCTACACACAGAGCCACACCTCCATACACACAGAGCCACACCTCCTTACACACAGCCACACCTCCTTACACACAGCCACACCTCCTTACACACAGCCACACCTTACATACACAGCCACACCTCCTTACACACACAGCCACACCTCCTTACACACACAGCCACACCTCCCTACACACACAACCACACCTCTCTACACGCACACTGCCACACCTTCTTACACACACAGCCACACCTCCATACACACACAGCCACTCCTTACACACACAGTCACACCTCGTTACACACACAGCCACACTTCCATATACACACACAGCCACACCTTCTCACAGACACATTTTCACAAATACAACCAACACACACACACACGCACCAACCTGAGTGTAACAGAAGCCTGGGCGACTTCAGCGATATTCCTCTTGTTCCCCTTCTTATTTTTCTTCTTATTCCTCTCATTCCTCTTCTTGTTCCTCTATTTCCTCTTCTTGTTCCTCTCTTCCCTCTTCTTATTCATCTCCTTCCTCTTCTTCGACAAGGGAGAGGAACGACCAGGAAGAGAAGCATGTAGCAGTGGCCGAGATGACACCTCTTCGCTGCAATGTTTCCCCCCTTCCCCCCGCCGCTCCACCGACGCCCATCAACCTGCAATATAATGGCATCAGCTTTGCAACGCCACCCAGCCTTGGTTTAATGGGAATCAGCTTTATAATTATACAACTGTGTGGCAGTTGTCTACATTTACGATGAACCTGGGACGACAACAACAACATACAGTATTATTACTACTACTACTTCTACTACTACGACTACTACCACTACTACTACCACTACTACTACCACTACTACTACCACTACTACTACTACTACTACTACTACAAGAATAAATTTTAAAATCGTATAAGAACTGAAGGATTCTCTCTCTCTCTCTCTCTCTCTCTCTCTCTCTCTCTCTCTCGTTATGTGTCTTCATCTGCAGGAAATGGGCCACTCTCACAACTTGAATACTAGGTAGTGACAGCATAAAATTCGACTACCCCTAGTTTATGACGCAGAAATGAGTCTCCTTGGTTACTAGTCAAACCAACCCCCCAGTCTGACTACTCTTAACCATCAAATGAGATAGTAGTAGTAGTAGTAGTAGTAGAAGTAGTAGTAGTAGTAGTAGTAGAAGTGGTAGTAGTAGTAGTAGTAGTAGTAGTAGTAGTTGTAGTAGTAGTAGTAGTATAGTAGTAGTAGCAGTAGTAGTAGTAGTAGTAGTCGTAATATTAGTAGCGGTAGCAGCAGCAGCAGCAGCAGCAGCAGTAGTAGTAGTAGTAGTAGTAGTAATAGTAAGAGCAGTAATATTAGCAGCAACAGCAGAAGTAGTAATAATAGCAGCAACAGCAGAAGTAGTAGTAGTAGTAGCATTATTATTATTATTATTAGTAGTAGTAGTTGTAGTAGCAGAAGTAGTAGTAGTAGTAGTTGCAACCCCAGGTTTATCTAAATGTAAACCCAGTGGACTGCAGGCTGAGGTCACCCTCCTCCTGCAGTCCACCATTCCCCTTTTCGGGGATAGGGAGGGAACTGGGAGATGTTTGTATGGCCAGGCAGTGGAGCCACCAGGTGCATATCAGTGCCACCACGTGAAGGCGTCTCTCTCCACCACCATAAACTGAGCTAAAAAGGGGTGACACAAATAATTATCTCTTGCCAGGTGAAAATAAACAGACTATAGTTTACCCCGAGCTAATTAAAAAAGCAAAATAAATAAATAAATAAGTAAATATAATAAAAGACATCGTTGGAGTGAATGGGTTAAGCTGTAATGAGCACAATAAATCGCTGAGGAAAGTGTGTTACGTAATCTTGTCATTAAAAAACAATGCCAACGAGAATATGGTTCCCACAAATACGTTTACAGTAAGCTTCGATGCACCTCTTCCTTAGCGATTTATTTACAGTAAGCTTCGTTGCACCTCCTCCTTAGCGATTTATTTTTCGTACGTTACCGCTTGCTAGTGTTTTATTTTTTTTTTTTTTACACTTATCTTTTTAATATCGATGCAGTTTTCACCACTAAGGATATCATGGTGCTGTGTGTAGAATAAATCGCTGAGGATAAGTGTTTCGGAGCCCTGAAGTGACAAGAGGTAGAGAGGTGAAGAAAGTATGTTCTCTCTCTCTCTCTCTCTCTCTCTCTCTCTCTCTCTCTCTCTCTCTCACACACACACACACACACACACACACACACATAGGACACAGATAAAGATATGAACAGTAAGAACAGGATTGGATTCCACATTGGTTGGCTTGTAGGGGATTTTGTAACACCCTTTTCTTAGCGATTTATTTTGTCTACTGCAGATATGCAGATTGGCCTGGGAGGAAGGTAGAGTCCCGGAGGATTGGAAGTCAGGTATAATTATTCCCTTGTACAAAGGAAAAGGGGGAAAAGAAGTGTGTGGTAATCATAGGGGCATTTGTCTTCTTAGTATAATGGGAAAATTGTATGGTAGGATACTTACTGACAGAGTTAGAGAAAGAACAGAGAAATTAGTTGGAGAAGAACAGGGAGGCTTTAGGAAGGGAAGAGGTTGTGTAGATCAGATATTCATTCTTAGATCTTTAGTGGAAAAGTTTCTAGAGAAGGGAAAGAAGTTGTATGTGGCTTTCATGGATTTGGAGAAAGCATATGACAGGGTGGATAGTGGAAAGTGTTAAGAATATATGGAGTAGATGGGAAGTTGTTGAATGCTGTGAAGAGTATGTACGATGGTGCGAAGGCTGCAGTGCGTGTGGATGGTGAACTAAGTGAATTTTTCTCTTTGAAAGTTGGGTTGAAACAGGGATGTGTCATGTCTCCATGGTTGTTCAATCTGTACATGGATGGGGTAATAAAAGAGGTACAAGGTAGGGTAGTGGATGTTGGAGTGGCCCTGGTGAGAGAGGATAGTGTTTGGAAACTCCCTGTACTGTTGTTTGCAGATGATACTGTGTTGTTGAGTGAAGACGAAGGGGAGCTGCAATGCTTGGTGGATGAGTTTGAGAGAGCGTGTAAGAAACGGAATCTAAAGGTGAATGTAGGGAAGAGTAAAATGATGGTCTTTGAGAGAGGTGAAGTCAGTGAATGTACAGCGAGGTTGGATGGTGAGGAATTGGAAAATGTGAGTACGTTTAAGTACTTGGGTAGTGTGATGAGTAAGGATGGAGGTTTGGAGGGTGAAGTGCTTGAAAGGGTACAGCAGGGTAGAAAGGTTGTTGGTTCTTTGAAAGCAGTGATAAGAAACAGGGAAGTGAGCATGGAAGTGAAAAAGTTACTACATGACAGTATTGTGATACCAACTCTAACGTACGGAAGTGAAGCTTGGACGTTGTTGGAAGGACACAAGTCAAGAGTGAGAGCCGTGGAAATGAGTTATTTAAGAGGAGCCTGTGGAGTCACATTGAGGGACAGGCTGACGAATGAGGATATAAAGGAGCGTTGTGGTGTTGATGTGGATGTGATAGGAAGCGTTATGAGGAACACACTGAGGTGGTTTGGCCATGTGGAGAGGATGGAGGGTGAAAGACTGACGAAGAGAGTGTATGTGAGTGAGGTGGAGGGGGAAAGAGGGAGGGGGAGGCCGAAGATGAGATGGAGGGATGGGGTGGAGAGGTATATGAGAGAGGGGGGTGTGAGTTGGGAGCAGGGGAGTGAAATGGCGGGGGACAGGGCGACTTGGAGGCGATTTGTTTGTGGCCACCCCAAACGGGATTGAGGCGTCTGGCAATAGATAGATAAATAGATACCACCTTAATATCCTCTTGCTGTAGTCTTTAATGCAAAATATGTCAGTGTTAAAAGAAATAACAAACACACAGTTAGGAAATTAATATGTAGTATGTAAAAAAAATCGCCATGGAAGAGTTGCTACGAAATTTCTTATGCCAGCGACAAGTCAATGGATTTTTTTTTTTTTTTTTTTTGGGGGGGGGGTGAGGCTGGTCGTAGAGGGCCAGGCAGGAAGGGTACATGGGAGTAAGGAATCCATTGACTCATACACAGGTCAAAAATTATGGCACTGGTTTCGGGTACAGACATAGCAAGAAGACACAGCACTGCATGAACAACACACAAAAGCGGTGAACAGAAACAAAAGAACAACATGTACAGCACAGAAATACCTATTCGTGATTATGAGAACAAAAACATAAGTATCCTTGCGTCAGGGAATTAAAACTACATGAAATCTGGGTACAGTATGAGAATGACTCCAAGACATCAGGACTGGCACAAAAAAAAAAAAAAAAAAAGACATAAGGCAAAGAATAATAAGCCAGGGAGTTTAAAGGGAATACTAATGGGGTAGTTAATGATGTGATGGAATAATGAGTCAGCCAAGGTAGAATTACAGAGTTTGCTGGGCTTGTCGTGGCCGGTCGTCTGGTTACTTCCCCCAGGGAGCGATACCTCAGGAGAATGCAGGCGACGGCCACACTGCAAGGGTGAGTGGGGGAGGTACCAGTGGGTGCGACGCTTGCAAGTCAAGCGTATCTCACCCCACAGTAGTTGTCATAGAGCTTGATGGTGACATTAATGGGACCCTCAGCACCAATAAATAGGTCTAGCCCCCCCCCCCGGCTCTCGCTCAAAGGATTCTCCAGGCAGTCGCTTTGGACACGGAAGTAAATGAGGGGAAAAGGTAACAATATTTACCATAGTTAATCCTACAAAACCATTTTCTTTGAAAGCTAACAATAACGTTTTCTTAATACTATTATGGGCAACTATGCTTTTCATCATCTATCCCACACACGACCCCCATCTCACCTATCAGTTTAATCCAAATCCTTTCCAGTTACCCAAGCATTACCTTCCTCCAACCCATCCAAACCCACCATACATTACTCAACATCACTTGTCAATTTTGCTCCAATACTTCCCAATTAATCCCATTATTTTCCCGCTCTAAACAACCCATCCGCATCATACTCTACCTCACCTGTCAGTTTTACCCAACTCCCACTCAGACCCACCACTATCCTCTTCCAACCCACTCACCCTCACTATATTCAACCCTGTATGATGACAATATTACTCCACCTTTTCCCAATCTGTCTCACCATTACCCCACTCCACCCCACACAATCCCTTTGCCTATTCTCTACCTCACCTAACTACCCATTTCCTAATCTGTCATTCTTAACCCACTCCTCACTCCCTCCCACCCGATCCCACCATTACTCCATTCCACCCCACCCAACACAATCCTCTACCGTTCCTGAGCTGTCAGTTTTACCCCAAACCTCCCTACTCACCCCCACTATAACCCCATTGCACCCCACCCAACCCCACCATACGCCACCCTGCCTCACCCACTCAACCCCTCCATTGCCCTATGCCACCTCAACCAACCTCAGCATACCCTACTCTATCAAACCTGTTAACAGCATCCCACTCCTTCCCACTCAACCCCATATTTACTTAATTCGTCCCTACCCAACCCCACCATACTCTACCCTACCTCAACTCTCAATATTACCCCGCTTCTTCCCATCCAACCCCACCATCGCTCATTATAAATCCCACCCAATCCCACCCACCCAACCCCACCATACTCTAACCTCCCTCACCTATCAATATGACCCAAGTTGTCCACATCCAACCCCACGATTTCCCCACCCCTGCCCAGACACCACCACCATCCACAACCCCACCTCATCTGCCAGTTTCACCCCACTACACCCCACCATTATCCCATTATACCCCACCCAACCTCACCACACCCCACCCTACCTCAGCTGTCAATTTTAGCCTTCTTCCCTCTCAACCCAACTACTTCCTCAATCCAAGCCACCCAACCCCAACTTACTCTAACTTACCTCACCTGTTAGCTTTACCCCAGTCCTCCTCACTCAACCCCACCATTACCCCATTCCACCCCATATAACCCCATTGCACTGTACCCCACCATACTCTACCTCACCTGTCAGTTAAACCCTAATCAACCCAACCATTACAGTATTTTCAACCCATCCAACCCCACCACAATGTATTCTTCCTCACTTATTAGATTTACCCCACTTCTCTCCACTCAACCTCACCATCACCCCACTCCACCCACACCACCATACCATACCCTACCTCACCTGCCAATTTTACCTCACTGAACCCCTCCAATACCTCATTCAACACCACCCAACCCCAGCATACCCTACCTCAGCTGTAAATATTACCCCACCCCTCCCTAATGAACCCCATCATCACCCCATTCCACCCCACCCAACCCCACTATAATCTACCCTACTTCACCTCTCAGTTTTGCCCCACTCCCCTTTTAACCCCACCACTAACCCAGTCCACCCCACCAAACCCCACCTTATGCTTCCTTCACGTGTCAGTTTTACCCCAGTCCTCCCCATTCAACCCCATCATTACACCATTCCACCCCACCCAACCCCACTATAATCTACCCTACTTCACCTGCCAGTTCTGCCCCACTTCTCACTCAACCCCACCATCGTCCAATTCTACTCCACGCAACCTCAACACTCTCTGCGCTGCCTCACCTCTCAATTCAACCCCCCTCCTCCCCCTTCAACCCCATCATCACCCCATTCCACTCCACCCAGCCCGGCCACACTCTACCCTGCCTCACCTGTAACTTTCACTCCAGTCCTCCCCAATTAAACCCATCACTAACCCATTCTAACCCCAACAACCCCAAGATACAGACTCTACATCATGTCAACTTTACTCCTCTCCACCCCACCATTAACCAATTCCTCCCCACATAACCCCACCATTCTCTACCCCTTTAACCTTAATCCACCCCACTCAACCCCACTGTTATCCCATTCCACTCCACCCAACCTCACCATAATATACATTATCTCACCTGTCACTTTAACTCCACTTCTATCCACTTAACCCCACCATTATCCTACCTCACCTCACCCACCCCAGCCAAATCGAACCGTGCGTAACCTGTCAAATAAAACCCCACTACTAGCTCAACCCCACCATTTCCCCATTCCACGTCGCCTAACCCCACCATACTCCACCCTACCTCACTATCAGTTTTATCTCACTCTTCCCCATTCAGCCCCACCATAACCCCAATCCACCCCATCCCCCCTCCACCACACCGCAGCCTACCTCACCTGTCAATTCTACCCCATTGTTCCCCAGTCAATTCACCAATACTCCATTCAACCCCACTCAACCCCACCCATTCAAATACATTAACCCCACTGCACCCCACCCAGCCCCACCAGACTCTACCTAAACCGTCACTCATCATCATCAAAAACCTCCATTCCACTCCACACAAACCCATTCCACCCCACTCAACCCCAAAATACTCTACCCTGCCTGAACTGCCAATGTTACCCCTCTCCTTCTCACTATCACCACTAAAACGCCCATTACACCACACGAAACCCCATTCCACTCCACCAAACCCCTCACCCAACCTCATTCAACCCACCCAACCCCACAATACGCTACACTACCTCAGATGTCAATTTTACCCCATTCCTTCCCACGCAACCCCCTCTTTGTCCCATTCAACCCCACCAAACCCACCATACTTTACTCTGCCATATTCTACTCAACCTCACCTGTCAATTCAACCCCTCTAATTGCCGTTCAACCCCACTATTTCCCCATTCCATTCACACGATCCACACTAAACTCTACCTTACCTCAGCTGTCTGTTTACCCCCACTCCACCCCAAATTTCTCTATCTATCTTCACCAAACTACATGCACAGTACACACTACACTTCCTATTCAAAATTCACCAAAATGGCATCAATTCACCCAGCCTCGGAGTCCCCAGGGGGGGGGACCATAAATGCCCCCGCCATCTGCCCCTCTCCCGGTGACGACTCGAGGTGCCTGCAACCACTGTCTGACTCTCTTCTTCTTCATTTCTGCAACATTCGCGGCCTTTCCTCTAACTTTCGCTCTGTTGAGCACCACCTCTCCTCCTCTAAACCTCACCTTCTTTTTCTAACGGAGACTCAGCTGTCTGAGGCAACTGACAGCAAACCCTTTTCTGTATCCTCCTACTTTCTCTATACTCATTTCAAAGCCAAAGGTGGCTGTTGTGTATACATACGCAACGACTTATCTTGCTCTCGTGTTCCTGAACTTGATTCTTCTGAATTCTCCACACTCTGGCTTCGGCTTTCCTGTCATTCTCTGACTAAATATATCTGTGCTGTTTACTTATCCCCTAATTCTACTGACTATCAAAAATTCTTCGACTATCTTACTTCTACGATGGAACACATTCTGTCCATTTCTCCTTTCTCTGAAATCTCCATTCTTGGAGATTTCAACGTTCACCACCACCTTTGGCTCTCCTCTCCTTTCACGGATCCACCTGGTGAACAAGCCTACATCTTTTCTATCCTTAATGACCTAGAGCAGCTTGTACAGCACCCTACCCGTATCCCTGACTGCCTTGGAGAGAGCTCCAACATACTTGACCTCTTCCTCACAACTAATCCTTCTGCTTACTCTGTTAATCTTTTCTCTCCGTTGGGCTCCTCCGATCACCACCTTATTACCTTAACCTGTCCTATTGCTCCAGTACGGCCTGCGGACCCTCCAGGGAAACGTCGTCTCTGGCATTTTGGAGCCGCGGACTGGGAGGCCCTCAGGCAGTACTTCTTTGATTTTCCCTGGAATGATTATTGCTTCCATGGCCGTGAGCCATCTGAGTGTGCCTTGCGCATTACGGAGGTTATTCTCTCGGGCATGGAAGCATACATTCCTTTCTCATATCCTTTGACTAACGCAAGAAAGCCTTGGTTTAATCACGCTTGTTCTAATGCTGTCCGCAACAAGGAGAAGGCCTACAAAAGGTACCGGAGCCAACCCACCCCTGAATCACATAATCTTTACGTTTCTGCCCGGAATCGTGCTAAGTCTGTTCTTCGCTCTACTAAAAATAATTTCATCCATACTAAATGCTCTCAACTCTCCAACTCGAATTCTTCGCGCTCCTTCTGGCACCTTGCCAAAAATCTTTCTAACAACTTTACCTCATCATCCTTCCCTCCTCTTTTCTACTCTGATGGTTCTGTAGCTATTTCTTCTACTGATAAAGCAGATCTCTTCACACAGACTTTCTCCTCCAATTCCACCTTAGACGATTCCGGTGCTGTTCCTCCATCACTTCCCCCCTCTGACTTCCTCATGGCTGACATTAAAATTTCTTCAGTTGATGTATTTTCTGCCATTACTGGCCTCAGTACTAACAAGGCATATGGGCCTGATGGGGTCCCTCCTGTTGTTCTCAAAAACTGTGCTTCTGTGCTTACACCCTGCCTAGGCAAACTATTTCGCCTTTGTCTGTCAACTTGTACCTTTCCTTCTTGCTGGAAGTTTGCTCTCATTCAGCCAGTCCCAAAGAAGGGTGACCACTCCCAACCCTCCAACTATCGTCCAATTGCTTTAACGTCCTGTATTTCAAAAGTTTTCGAGTCAATTCTTAATAGAAAAATTTTAAGACATCTTTCCTATCACAACCTTCTTTCCGATCGTCAGTATGGGTTCCGTCAGGGACGCTCCACTGGCGATCTTCTCACCTACCTTTCAGACTCCTGGTCGTCCTCCTTTCGGGACTTTGGCGAAAGCTTTGCCATTGCACTTGACATCTCAAAGGCTTTCGATCGAGTCTGGCATAAATCTTTAATTTCCAAACTGCCCTCCTACGGTTTCTATCCTTCTATCTGTGCCTTCATCGCTAGCTTCTTTTCTGGTCGTTCTATAGCTGCTGTCGTAGACGGCCATCGTTCTTCTCCTAGATCTATCAACAGTGGTGTTCCTCAGGGCTCTGTCCTATCACCAACTCTCTTCCTTTTATTCATCAATGATCTTCTAAGCTGTACATCTAACCCTATCCACTCATACGCTGATGACTCCACCCTTCACCTTTCCATTCGGTTCCCGCAACGCCCATCTCAACAGTTACTTCAAGAAACAAGGGATGAGGCTATGGCACACCTAATGTCTGACTTGACTCATATCTCTGACTGGGGTAAAAATAATATGGTTGTCTTTAATGCATCTAAGACTCAGTTCTTACACCTATCAACCCGACAAAATCTTCCACAGGTATACCCACTGATGTTTAATAATATTTAGATTAATCCTGCATCATCCTTGAACATGCTTGGGGTTTCATTTACTCGGGACTTATCTTGGAAAGATCATATTACATCTCTTGTAAAATCTGCTTCCAAGAGATTGGGTGTGCTAAGCCGACTCCGCTCTTTCTTTACCCCTGCACAATTGTTGACTCTATACAGGGGTTTTATCCGCCCCTGTGTGGAGTACAACTCTCATGTGTGGGGAGGCTCCCCACATACAGCTCTTCTCAATAGGGTGGAGTCAAAGGCTTTTCGTCTCATTAACTCTCCTCCTCTTACTGACTCCCTTCAACCTCTGTCTCTTCGCCGCACTGTTGCATCTTTATCTCTTTTCTATCGCTACTTTAATGGTCACTGCTCCTCTGAACTGTCTGCTTGCATTCCTCCACCTCTACGACGGGCGCGTAGCACCCGTCTAGCAGCAAACTCTCATCCCTTTTCTGTCCAACTCTCTAATGCAAGAGTTAACCGTTACTCCCAGTCTTTCATTTATGCAACAGGTCAGCTCTGGAACTGTCTCCCTCTGTCTGTATTTCCTTCTGCCTATGATCTCCAGTCTTTCAAACGTAGTGTGTCCAGGCATCTCAAAATGATCGGATCTTGAATTTGGCTCTGTATTGTATTTTGTTTTTCTCTTGGAGGGAACTATTACTGCAGGCTCATGCCTTTGGTTCCTTCTTCCTCGCATAAAAAAAAAAAAAAAAAAAAAAAAAAAAAAAACTAAACCATACCATTACCCCATTCCATCCCACACAACCCCATCGCACTCCACCTCACATGACAATTTTACTTAACTCCCTCGCACTCAACCCCACCATTGCTCTCATCCACCCCACTCAACACCACCATACCTTACCTGTCAATTTTACCCTAAGCCTTCCCATTCAATGAACGAGTCTCCTTGGTTACTAGTCAAATCCATCCTCCAGTCTGCCTACACCTGGCCATAAACTGAGCTGAAAGGGGTTAAGAATTTTTACCAGGTGAAAAATAACTGACTACACTTTTTTTTTTTACCCATATGTTCATTGATATTGGACTCTGATTGACGGTTCTCCACTTCCTTACGTTCCTTCACCACTTATTCCTTACGTTCCTTCACCACTTATTCCTTACGTTCCTTCACCACTTATTCCTTACGTTCCTTCACCACTCATTCCTTACGTTCCTTCACCACTTATTCCTTACGTTCCTTCACCACTTATTCCTTACGTTCCTTCACCACTTATTCCTTACGTTCCTTCACCACTTATTCCTTACGTTCCTTCACCACTTATTCCTTACGTTCCTTCACCACTTATTCCTTACGTTCCTTCACCACTTATTCCTTACGTTCCTTCACCACTTATTCCTTACGTTCCTTCACCACTTATTCCTTACGTTCCTTCACCACTTATTCCTTACGTTCCTTCACCACTTATTCCTTACGTTCCTTCACCACTTATTCCTTACGTTCCTTCACCACTCATTCCTTACGTTCCTTCACCACTCATTCCTTACGTTCCTTCACCACTTATTCCTTACGTT
Source organism: Coenobita brevimanus (assembly GCF_032717465.1). NCBI lineage: Eukaryota > Metazoa > Arthropoda > Malacostraca > Decapoda > Coenobitidae > Coenobita > Coenobita brevimanus. The sequence continues at coordinate 36,646,059 of NC_137051.1, read as the reverse complement.
CCTTAACCACTTATTCCTTACGTTCCTTCACCACTTATTCCTTACGTTCCTTCACCACTCATTCCTTACGTTCCTTCACCACTCATTCCTTACGTTCCTTCACCACTTATTCCTTACGTTCCTTAACCACTTATTCCTTACGTTCCTTCACCACTTATTCCTTACGTTCCTTCACCACTTATTCCTTACGTTCCTTCACCACTTATTCCTTACGTTCCTTAACCACTTATTCCTTACGTTCCTTCACCACTTATTCCTTACGTTCCTTCACCACTTATTCCTTACGTTCCTTCACCACTCATTCCTTACGTTCCTTCACCACTTATTCCTTACGTTCCTTCACCACTTATTCCTTACGTTCCTTCACCACTTATTCCTTACGTTCCTTCACCACTTATTCCTTACGTTCCTTCACCACTTATTCCTTACGTTCCTTCACCACTCATTCCTTACGTTCCTTCACCACTTATTCCTTACGTTCCTTCACCACTCATTCCTTACGTTCCTTCACCACTCATTCCTTACGTTCCTTCACCACTCATTCCTTACGTTCCTTCACCACTTATTCCTTACGTTCCTTCACCACTCATTCCTTACGTTCCTTCACCACTCATTCCTTACGTTCCTTCACCACTTATTCCTTACGCTCCTTCACCACTTATTCCTTACGTTCCTTCACCACTTATTCCTTACGTTCCTTCACCACTTATTCCTTACGTTCCTTCACCACTTATTCCTTACGTTCCTTCACCACTTATTCCTTTCGTTCCTTCACCACTTATTCCTTACGTTCCTTCACCACTCATTCCTTACGTTCCTTCACCACTCATTCCTTACGTTCCTTCACCACTTATTCCTTACGTTCCTTCACCACTTATTCCTTACGTTCCTTCACCACTTATTCCTTACGTTCCTTCACCACTCATTCCTTACGTTCCTTCACCACTTATTCCTTACGTTCCTTCACCACTTATTCCTTACGTTCCTTCACCACTTATTCCTTACGTTCCTTCACCACTTATTCCTTACGTTCCTTCACCACTTGTTCCTTACGTTCCTTAACCACTCATTCCTTACGTTCCTTCACCACTTATTCCTTACGTTCCTTCACCACTTATTCCTTACGTTCCTTCACCACTCATTCCTTACGTTCCTTCACCACTCATTCCTTACGTTCCTTAACCACTCATTCCTTACGTTCCTTCACCACTTATTCCTTACGTTCCTTCACCACTTATTCCTTACGTTCCTTCACCACTCATTCCTTACGTTCCTTCACCACTCATTCCTTACGTTCCTTCACCACTTATTCCTTACGTTCCTTCACCACTTATTCCTTACGTTCCTTCACCACTCATTCCTTACGTTCCTTCACCACTTATTCCTTACGTTCCTTCACCACTCATTCCTTACGTTCCTTCACCACTTATTCCTTACGTTCCTTCACCACTTATTCCTTACGTTCCTTCACCACTTATTCCTTACGTTCCTTCACCACTCATTCCTTACGTTCCTTCACCACTTATTCCTTACGTTCCTTCACCACTTATTCCTTACGTTCCTTCACCACTTATTCCTTACGTTCCTTCACCACTTATTCCTTACGTTCCTTCACCACTTATTCCTTACGTTCCTTCACCACTCATTCCTTACGTTCCTTCACCACTTATTCCTTACGTTCCTTCACCACTTATTCCTTACGTTCCTTCACCACTCATTCCTTACGTTCCTTCACCACTTATTCCTTACGTTCCTTCACCACTCATTCCTTACGTTCCTTCACCACTCATTCCTTACGTTCCTTCACCACTCATTCCTTACGTTCCTTCACCACTTATTCCTTATGTTCCTTCACCACTTATTCCTTACGTTCCTTCACCACTTATTCCTTACGTTCCTTCACCACTTATTCCTTACGTTCCTTCACCACTTATTCCTTACGTTCCTTCACCACTTATTCCTTACGTTCCTTCACCACTTATTCCTTACGTTCCTTCACCACTTATTCCTTACGTTCCTTCACCACTCATTCCTTACGTTCCTTCACCACTCATTCCTTACGTTCCTTCATCACTCATTCCTTACGTTCCTTCACCACTCATTCCTTACGTTCCTTCACCACTCATTCCTTACGTTCCTTCATCACTCATTCCTTACGTTCCTTCATCACTCATTCCTTACGTTCCTTCACCACTCATTCCTTACGTTCCTTCACCACTCATTCCTTACGTTCCTTCGCGACTTATTCCTTACGTTCCTTCACCACTCATTCCTAACGTTCCTTCACCACTTTACGTTCCTTCGCCACTTATTCCTTACGTTCCTACGCTACTTATTCCTTACGTTCCTTCGCCACTTACCAGGAGCCAGGGAGTCTTTCCAGCCACTTAAGAGATGTTACACAGAGTCTTGTTATTGCTGATGATGCCTTGCTCGTCCCCAGACATTTTCCGGGATCTGTGTGCAGGTAAACAGGGAGTAATTAGATTTACACCTGGCCACATAAACACGCTGCTGCACGCATTTAGGTTGGTGATACACACGCAAACGCAGACACACACACACACACACACACACACACACACACACATCAATAAGTAAATACACATACATATTCTAGTTATATCCTGACAACAACAACAACAAAAACAACCCTCTTACTTCGATGGTTCTCTGATAGGTTGGATAAATCGCCCGGGGTAGGAATAAATAAAATAAATAAATACATAAATAAATAATTGTGACCGGACTGAAGGGGTTAACAAGGACGACTTCTCACCACTTCAGTACGACGACTCTCTCCTGGGCTCAATAAACCTGTCTGGCGGGAACAATGATAAAACACAGGCCATTATAAAAGGAGTAAAGCAAGACTCTCTCTCTCTCTCTCTCTCTCTCTCTCTCTGCAGCCTTTTCTCTTCTCTCCTATTCCTTCTTACCCCCTTCTTTCCCTCTTTTCCTGCCTTCCCTCCCTCCCTCTCTCTCTCTCTCTCTCTCTCTCTCCCTCCCTCCTCTCTCTCTCTCTCTCTCTCTCTCTCTCTCTCTCTCTCTCTCTCCGATATCGTTTAATAAATTGCCCATTATTCCTAGATGACTGCAAAATATGAGAGAGAGAGAGAGAGAGAGAGAGAGAGAGAGAGACCTTTTTTACCCCATCGTCTCCATACTCTATCAAAGGGGACGCTCTCGACCATTTTCGAAAGGTTATTAAGTAGAGAATTCTTAAGTTTGGCCGTCCGAACTCTGCGACTACGAGCTCATAGGGAAAAGGCAGTACGCTCCAGAAAAGGGTGTAAAATGTGTAAATGCGTTAACCCTTCCGCTGCCTAGATATTTACAGGCTAGAGTGGGTTGGTTTTCAATTGACATGGATCCCTGACCCCTTTCAGCTTAGTTAATGGCCAGGTGTAGTCTGATAAGTGGACTGATTTGACTAGTAACCAAGAAGACTCACTGCCACGTCATAATTCATGCAAGCAGGGATGCTCATCTAATTCCATGTTGTGTGAGCTGCAAGGCTTGGTGGATGAGTTTGGGAAAGTGTGTAAGAAACGGAATCTAAAGGTGAATGTAGGGAAGAGTAAAGTGATGGTCTTTGAGAGAGGTGAAGTCAGTGAATGTACAGCGAGGTTGGATGGTGAGGAATTGGAAAATGTGAGTACGTTTAAGTACTTGGGTAGTGTGATGAGTAAGGATGGAGGTTTGGAGGGTGAAGTGCTTGAAAGGGTACAGCAGGGAAGAAAGGTTGTTGGTTCTTTGAAAGCAGTGATAAGAAACAGGGAAGTGAGCATGGAAGTGAAAAAGTTACTACATGACAGTGTTGTGATACCAACTCTAACGTACGTAAGTGAAGCTTGGACGTTGTTGGAAGGACACAAGTCAAGAGTGAGAGCAGTGGAAATGAGTTATTTAAGAGGAGCCTGTGGAGTCACATGGAGAGACAGGCTGACGAATGAGAATATAAAGGAGCGTTGTGTTGATGTGGATGTGATAGGAAGCGTTATGAGGAACACACTGAGGTGGTTTGGCCATGTGGAGAGGATAGAGGGTGAAAGACTGACGAAGAGAGTGTATGTGAGTGAGGTGGAGGGGGGAAGAGGGAGGGGGAGGCCGAGGATGAGATGGAGGGATGGGGTGGAGAGGTATATGAGAGAGGGGGGTGTGAGTTGGTAGCAGGGCAGTGAAATGGCGGGGGACAGGGCTACTTGGAGGCGATTTGTTTGTGGCCACCCCAAACGGGATCGAGGCGTCTGGCAATAGATAGATAGATAGATAGTGAGTAGCCCAGTTCAGTCAGATGAATATATATATATATATATATATATATATATATATATATATATATAGTACAGAATGATTTTACTCAGCAATATGTTTACTTTTTTCTTCTTATTATGCTTACCGGTATCATGAGAAGACTTTTCTTGCTTGGGAATTATTTTCTAACAAAAGACAAATTATTCAGTTCTCTCTCTCTCTCTCTCCACACACACACACACACACACACACACACACACACACACACCTCAGCTCCCTCTCTCCCGTTCCAAATCAGTTTCACATCCCAACCTCGCATTCATCCCCACACTAACAATTCTTCCTTGCTGCTCCCTTGCACACCACACCCTCCCTCGCCTCCCCACCACATTTTAAGCCAGCCTCCCAAACATCTCCCACCCCCTATCTCCCCCCCTCCACCCACACCTATACCCACATGCTTCATCATCCCCTTATCTTCCCCTTCCACCCACAGCCACCTCACTCACTCTACCTCCCCCCCCCCACCCACACCCATACTGTATCAACACTGCCCTCTCGACTTCAATCCCTCTCTTCTCATATACGCCCACATACACCACACCACCTCCTTTCCCCACTCCCACCACTCCAACCTTGCCTGTCTCACATCCTGAACTCCCATTCCTTGCAACGCCAATCATGCACTTCAAGCCATGACCGAAACTCCATTTTTTCTTTTTCTTTTTTTTCACTGAGGTGGGATGTAAGCTGAAATAGGACAAAAAAAAAAAATAATGTTTCAGTTCACAGAAGCACAATTACGAATGAGTGTATTGAAAAAGAGTCTCTTGTCTCGTTTTCTGTCACAGATGGAGCGATCACCCGTGTTTACATTCACACAGCTGACTCAAAGCCACACTGTTCTGACCATCCAACGTCCTTATTTTTTAACTTATCCTACCCATTTTAGACGACAACTATGATGCCTGGTGATGAATATGATACTGACGATTACTCATACCATAACATCGTGTATTTTAGTAAGCTTCGTCACCCACATTAAAGCTTTGCGGTACAATACAGCACTACATAGCCAGGGAAATGCTCACAATTTCTGCTAACGATACTAAGCTTTTCACATTAATTAAAAAACGATGCACTAAAACCTTATACAACACGTTTTCAATGTAATGTTCAGGTAAAAGTACATTAACTTACCAAAAGAGGATAAACAGTTGGAGTACGTTTCCTACCACAACACAACAAATGGCTCCAATGGCGGACTGGCTGCCAACTGGGACATTCAGAGTTGCCAGTTTGCTTAATTCTTGGCGGATGCAGTAGAATTAGAGGCAAGTAAAAAAATCATCTGCTTTTCAAGAGTTTTTAATAATGCCTTCAAACCACCGTACGGGTTGGTCGTGTTTTAATGCAGCCGAGAACCTAACAATACTGGTTTTCAATAGCAACGTGTAAAATATAAGTTGGCAACATTGCAGATTCGGGAATTAATAGGTATTAATTGCTTTGTTGGCCTGATGACCCCGATTGAAAATGCTTAGCGACCCCCTTGGGGGCGCGACCCTAGATTGGGAACCACTGCTCTACACACACACACACACACACACACACACCTTTGCCACTCCCATCTCTACCTGTATCCTCCACACCCCATCACTCCAAGCCACCCTCCTACATCCCCTTCCTCTCACACACAAGCACACAAGACACCCACACCCACGTACACACAAATACACACACAAATACAAAACATCCACATCCACATACATATACAAACCCACACAAAGCACCCCCCCATCACCACCACCACACACACCTACACACAGACACTCCTTTCCCTTTTCCTCCCCACTCTCTCGTCACTTCCCTATCGCCCTCCCCCTACCCCTTCCCCCACCTCATCACCACCTCAGCGGGATCAAAGGAAGGCTGCTGTTACCTCCAGGGGATAGGTGGTTACGTATTCGCCTCTCGTTCTCCCTCTGGTTGTTTTCTATCTATGGTACACTCCAGTTTTGCCAGTGGATTTCAAATGCTGCTACTGCTACGGCGGCTGCTACAACGATAACAGTATAACAACAACTACCACCACCATTACTGCTACTACTGTTGCCACTACCACCACCATCACCACCACTACTACAGCTGCTACTACTGCTATCAATACTGTAACTATTGTTGTTACTGCTATACCAATAAAAGTACACTTTGTGAGGACGATAAGAGCGAGCGAGCGTTTGTACGTATGCCCAAACTTGCGCCTATCATCATAATTTCATCTTCGTGTAAACTTTCAACATTTCATGTGAGGAAGTCGAAAAATAACAGAAGAATAATTGAGCTAAAATATTTACTTTCTCACGTTTTCTTTCTGGATGTGCATATAGCGAGGCGCCGTAGTATTTATCACACGCGCAATATTCATTTCTCTGCTCCCGACCTGCCGTGTCAACGAACTGTGTCGGTAAACGCTTGGCTATTGATCGAATGATAAAATCCAGAAATGGGGCGATTACCCTTGCTGATTTCACCCCCTTAACATAGAAAAAACGTTCATGTAAAGTTATGAGCTTAATATGCGATATTAATTCTTAGAATTCATGCAAGAAAACAGTGTTAGGACAGAATATCTTTTTTAATTCGATATCATACTGGGGCATTTCAATTGAAGTGCTCTGTGCATTTCCTTGGAAAGTTGGGATTCTTTGGTCTCATGAGTAAAAATGTATAGTGGAGAAAAAAAATTCTTGAATGTATCTACCATCTGTTGAAAGAATCTTTTCCCTATATAACACAATAGAAAAGTTATTAGCCTCCGAAAACCATCGCAGTCAGGCCATGTCATGTCGGGCCGGGCCAGGTTGTGTCGGGCCGCTCATATCCAGGTGAAAGTAAACTTCGTTTCGCTAGCTGCGCTCGCCCACCCATAATCACCACCATCACCACCACTACTACTACTACTACTATTGCTGCTGCTGCTACATCACCACCACCACCACCACCACCACTACTACTACTACTGCTACTACTACTATTACTACTGTGAGACCCTCATTTAACATTCGTCTTTACAGGGGGTGCTCATCATCCCCTACCACGGCACCACCCACCACCATTTTAGCCCACCCCACCCACTCTTATTCACCCACAACCGCCCATTTCTCGGACTGGACCGGACTGGGTTAGACACAGAAGGACCTGTCCAGATCAAATTAGGCACGACCAGACCAGACCGGACAGGAGAGGACACGGCCAGACCAGACCAGATAGGATACGATCAGAGCAGAAATGGCTGGATTGGACCAGATCGGACCGGACAGGACCACAGATGACTGGACTGAAGATTACTGGACCAGACCGGATATGACAAGACTCGACTGGACTGGACATGGCTGGACTGGACTGGATAGGACACATCCAGAGCCAACCGGACTGGACCAGATTGAACCAGACCAGACAAGACTGGCCGGACCAGATACGACCAGACCCGACTGGACTGGACATAACCGGATCAAACCAGAGTGGACTGGATATGATTCAATCAGACCGAACCGGACCAGACCGGATCGGGCTGGATATGCTGGAATAGACTTGACTGTGCATGGCAGGACCGGAACAGACAGGATCAGACCAGACATTACTGGATCTGACCGGACAAGACCGGATTGAAGCAGACACAAATGCACTGGACTGGACCGGATGTGATAGCACTGGATCAGGCACGAACCGGCCAGACTGAACCAGATACGATTGTACCGGACCTGACGACTTGACTGGATCAGATCGGACAGGACTGGATACCGCCAGACCAGACCAAATCGGACCAGACCAGAGCTGACATGACTGGACCAGACCTGACCTGATATGACCAGCACGACTGGACTAAATCTGACTAGACACAACCGGACCGGACAGGACCTGACTGAGCCTGACACAACAGGACCGGACCAAACCAGACAGGACTGGACTTGACTGGACACAGACACCTGACTGAATGGAATAAGACCGAACCAGGCTGGAGTGGACTGGGCTGGACTTGGATGGACACTACCTGACCAAACTGTACCGGATACAACTGAACACTATCAGACAGGACAAGACTGGACGCGACCGGTCTGGGCAGGACCGTATATGACAGGATCGGACTGGACCAGACACGACTGGACCAGAGCAGACACGACCAGACACCACATGGCTGGTGCAGATCGGACACAATCGGAGCTGACACGGCTGGACCAGACCAGACTGTAGTGGATTGGACCAGACCGAATCAGTCTAGACCAGACACGACTGGACCACACCGGACCAGACACAACCAGACCAGATTGGACCAGACAATACGAGCGGAGCTGACCAGACCTGACTGGACAGAAAAGGACCAGACCAGATCAGTTGGACAGTACAGAACACGACCGGACCGGACCATACCAGACCAGACTAAACTGGACCAGACCGGATCTTTTTATATATCTCTATATCTATCTTTCTTCATCTATCTACCTATCTCCATATCCATCTATCTGTCCATCTGTCTATCTCTCTATCCATTAATCTCTCCATCAATCTATCTCCCTATCCATCTATCTGTCCATCTATCTATCTATCTATCTATCTATCAGATCAAACACTCAAACAAGTGACATGTTACCGAAACAAACCTGACAGCTTCATCATGTGGAGCAGATGTAAAGGTTGACTGTCTATCTGGCTGGCTTTCTAACTGGCTTTCCTCCTGGCTGGCTTCTGACTGGCTTTCTGACTGGCTTTCTAATTGGCTCTCTGACTGGCTTTCTGACTGGCTTTCTGACTGGCTTCCTAACAGGCTTTCTAACTGGCTTTCTGATTGGCTTTCTAACTGTTTTTCTGACTGGTTTTCTAACTGGCTTTCTGACTGGCTTTCTAACTGGCTTTCTGACTGGCTTTCTGACTGGCTTTCTAACTAGCTTTCTAACTAGCTTTCTGACTGGCTTTCTGACTGGCTTTCTAACTGTTTTTCTGACTGGTTTTCTAACTGGCTTTCTGACTGGCTTTCTAACTGGCTTTCTGACTGGCTTTCTGACTGGTTTTCTAACTGGCTTTCTGACTGGCTTTCTAACTGGCTTTCTAACTGGCTTTCTGACTGGTTTTCTAACTGGCTTTCTAACTAGCATTCTGAGTAAACCCACTAAAATAAACGACATTCCTAAAATAAACAAAATCGTTACTGATAGCTTCAGTAACAAAGATCATGAATGGAGTGGACTGAATCGACAACACTTCCTCGTGACATGCACCATATTCTTGTGCTAATTTCTTGTCACAGTTCATCATTCAGGATGGAAAGAGGGCAATTTTAGGCCAAGTTAAAGTGGATAGCCTATGGGAGAGTGTCTGTGGGTAAGGTGGAGGGAGAGAGGGGCAGAGGGAGATCTGTGATAAGATGAAGCGAAGGGAAGGACAGAGAGAGAGAGAGAGAGAGAGAGAGAGAGAGAGAGAGAGGAGATAAAGGGATGGCACGGGGAGGTATGTGAGTGGGGTGAGAGGGAGAGAGACAGAATGAGGCTGAGGGTCAGAGTGGAGTGGTATATGAATGCCAGTGGTGTGCGATGGAGGGTGGGCAGTGTGATGGTGGAGGGTAGGGCGACGTGGAAGCGATGTGTCTGTGGCCACACCTTACGGGATTAAGGCATCTGGCTATAGACAGGTAGATATATGGAACACCTGTAATTGTTGGATGTAATCAGCCTGCATCCCACATTACAGGTGCAGTTAGCAACGATACAGGAAGGACACACATGTTCCATCGCCATCACATTTTTCAGAAGTTAATATAAAAGGTTTTTCCACAACTTTGCTCTCAGATTTCATAATGGGGCCCAAACGTGTCTGGTTAGCGGTATTCAGATAGATTGAAAGATAAACAAACAGGTAGATAGACAGACAGGTAAATAGATAGGTAGATAGACAGGAAGATAGATAGACAAACACATATAGATAGATAGCCTTTCGAATCTCCTGTATGCAAAATTACTTTAGATCACAGTCGAAGCCTACGTTTTCTTCAGTAATCAAAGGGCCAACCCCCAGTTTTCTCTCGCGTAACTGAGTTGCCAGTTAGGCGTTAAGCTGACGTTTCTCGAATAGAGAAGCGTCCGAAAAACAAGGCAAATTTTTGATGACGTATTCAGTGCAGGTCAAGCTGTTCGCGTGCCAGCTATTTTTGGTCCTATAGGTCGCTTAGTGCCGGCCATTTTTTGACCTTTTTTTTGAGGGGGGAGGCTAAAATGATAGATTTTGTTGTGAAAACAACGAATTTCACCATTAAAAATACTCACCGAAGGTCGAAAATGGGTTTTATTGAGTCTGCATACTCGTATACAGGTATTCCCACTCTCTCACGCTCACCACTTAGATTAGAGAAAGCCGTTTTCTGTGTAAGGTAGACTCAGGTATTTATGCTGGGAAGGTATAGCAATGTTCAGTACACTTTTCTGATTACTTATTACTTCAGCATCTATCACAATTTGAGTGTCTCTCTCTCACTGTAAATGCATTGTCTTACACTTGAAGATAGGTACAACCTGACTTCACTATGTACAGTCCTTACACTTACAAGAAAATATTTACAACTTGATTTCATTATGTATAGTCTTTTCACTTACATGAAAATATTTACAACATGCCTGTCGGAAATTTAGGAATAATTCCTCCCATTTTTTATTTTAGTTGGTGATGGGCAGTCGTATTTTGGAAGTATAATGTATTATACGTAACCCAGGGTGATGGGTATATAGGATTACGTATATTTATACTATGGTTCATAATTTAGTCTTTTTCCCAGCCATGGATGGAATGTGCACATATGCATTTTTAGTTATTTGATTGGTGGATCGCCTCTGTTCTTCTCTCCAGAGGTCTAAGTTTTAGTCTCGGCTAGGCCTCGGTCAATTACGAGTCTCGAGACCTCAGTTGCTCGGGCTCTCGCCCACGCTCTTAGTCCTAATTCATTGAGTCTTAGTCTCAGATGATCTCGAGTCGAGTCAGAGGCAGTCCCAGTCATGCTTTAGTCACGCTTGGAAGCAGTCTAACCACTCTCGTGGTATTGAGAGAGAATTCGGTTGGGACAGACTGGACTGATTAATTAATTTACGACAGTGCTTCTTCCTAGATGGGAATGAACATTATCAATTCACTTTAATTTATAAATAGTGTAAATAGTAATGCTTACGTAAAAAGTACGTATTTGGTCCAGGCCGTAACCTCCAGTAATCCGCCAAGCACTAGCAACAAGCAACATCTTCAACAACTCCGACCATATGGCAACAGCCTACAAGCCTCTCCATTGCTACTCTTAAGCTAAGTAACTAAATGACCCTTAGTGGCGAAAGACTGGGCGAATAATATTTCACCAGGGTTTCCAGCTTTTATTTGAGGATCCTTAAATAGATCGTTTAGTTGCTTAGTAGGGAACACAACCTACACGTCATTACGATCCAGGTGAGTCCTGGGAGTAAGACATATATATCCGGACAAATTATGTAGTGTTGTAGGCCTATTTTTGTCTTGTTTAGTGCAAGTGAGTAGCCAGTTAAATATTTACGACACTACCGGGGGTATATTCTAAATTTTTCTAATTTTCCCCCCACAAAGTGGTCCTTCGAACCGGATTGTTAACACTCCAATATGGCGACTGCTCTGGAATTAAATTATTATCGGGTGGCTTATATAGGCCACTCTCTGGTCACCTGTGACACCTTGATGTCTGTGCCTTCACGATGGCCCTTGGTGACCATGGAGATGATCAGAGTAGGGGGTGCCAGAGCAGACAAGTTTCTTGAGTACGAGGAATTTGCAGAAGTACTTAGACCTGGCTATAATTTGGTTATAGTCATGTTGGGGGGAAACGATATTAATGAGTCAATTGACGTGCAGGACTTAGTGGCTACACTACTACAAATTAATGAGGCTATAGAAGATGCAGGTGCTAAATGTGTGATATGCACTGTAGAAAAGAGGGAATATCCACATAATCATCCTCGATATGTGGATCCCATTGTTTACAATAAGATCATGAACGCGGTTAATAAGAAAATAACCAAGGAACTAAAAGGGAAAATTATTTTGCTTGGTGGTAAGACCCATCCTCTGGAGGTACGAGTCATGGACCAAATTCACCCTACTTGGGAAGGAAGACGTAGAATTTGGGCCAAGGTGCGAGGAGCTATTAAATTTCATGATGATCAGTGGGTTGCTAACACAAACTAAATATGGATTAATTTTGTAGTAACCCCTAGAAGGCTTTAATTTGTAATATAAATTTAATTGTACGATTAATTTAGTTGTTCAGATTTATGTATCATTCTTAGTATTGCTGTTTGATGCTGAATTCTTCTATGTACATTTAGTTAATTTAATTCTAGTGGTTTCATTGCTGTAGGCTACATTTAGTGATTGTTAATTTTGATTTTCAGACTTGGTTCAATATGTCCTTGTCAAGGAGGATTGCAGGCCATAAGGCCTATGTCACCACTCTCAGTGGTAAAGTAAATGATGAATTCCAATCCTCTGACAAAGACTACACTAAACTTAAGGCCTGGAGCCAGCAATTACAGAACCAGCTGACTGTCATGGGAACACTTTATGATTCTTTATTGGAAGCCACAAAGGACGATGATGAATTTAATAAAATTTTTATAGCTAAGACTAACGAAGAAGAGAGAATTTGCCTACTAATAGCTCAAATTAATTCCTCTCTGAAAAGTGAGTCTACCCATTTAACTTGTCCAAGGGCTGAGTCGAAGCTGCCCACACTTAAACTACCCGAGTTTGATGGCACTTTTTGGCTAATTGGAATTCCTTCTGGGATCAATTTGTTGCCAGTATTGATTCCAGAAAAGATCTTAGTCCAGTAGACAAATTAAATTATTTAAGAGGAGTGTTAAAAGGTGACGTGAAGAAACTCATCGATGGTTTCAGTATAGAAAGTGATGGATATAGCAGTGCAGTGCAGCTACTTAAGGCAACTTTTGATAATCCTAAGAGAAATCAGCACGAACTTGCAATGCGACTGCTACACCTTAAAACTCCTCTTCATACTTGTAATTCCTTGGCCGAATTTAGGGCTAATCTAGAATGCACCCTTAGGAAATTGGAAAAAATGGGGTGTGATTTAAGTAGTTCCAGTTGGCTTATCTCTCCACTAGTAATGAAAAAGTTACCCAGTAAAACTATTGAGAGAATCCAGCATGTAACAAATGAAGATTATCCCCAGCTACAGGAAATTAGGGACTCATTATTAAAAGTTATTAATCATTTAGAGTCCAAAGGGCCTGAAGCTAAATCAGATTCCAGTACTAAAGGTGCTTTAACTAAAGAGAAGCCTGATAAAGTCAAATTATCTCCTAAATCAATTCCTAAGATTTACCACACTTCAGAACAAGTATCTTCACCCACATCTCCCAAGAATGCTCAGTCACAAACCTCTGCATCGGCTAGTCAGCAGCCAGCTCAGCAGCTGAAGTGTATTTTGTGTGATGGAGCACATCTGTCCAAGAGATGTGAGGCGTATTCAGGTCGTTCTACTCGTGTAGAAAGACTCGAACAGATAGGACGGTGTGGTAGATGTATTTGTAGGCACAAGACTGATCAATGTAACTTCAGTTTGAAAAGATGTGACCTTTGTAAAAAGGGGTTTCATCACAATGTCTTGTGTGATAAGCTGAATACACTTAATTCACAAATTTGCTCAGTCACTCCAACAAATCAACATACCATCTCAACTGCTTTACCGGTTGGAGCTGTTCATATTATTAAGAATAAATCTCAAATTAAAGCAAAAGTTCTTTATGACCAAGGATCACAGAGGACATTCATTTCTCAGGACCTAGTAAACAAGCTTAAATTAAAGCCTAGTGGTACGATTAATTTACAGCTGTCCGGCTTCATTAGTGAAGATCAGAGAAGAGAATATCAGCTAGTTAAGATTACTGTTAAAGCTGGCAGGAAGTACACTAGACTAGAGGCTGTGGTTAGAGACACCTTACCTAACAACATAAGAACAGATGGTCTAGAGAAGTGTTTGACCTATTTGAAAGATCAACAAATTAAAGTATCTGATCCTGGTTTGACTGATCACATAGATAAAATAGATCTCCTTATTGGTGCTGATTTCTATCCTAAATTAGTTTATGGTCTCATTAAATTCAAGGGCATAAATTTCCTAAAAGTACAAGGAGGATTAGTTGTATATGGCAATATTCCTGACAAGTTTGTAAGTACAAGGAAAGCAATTCAGGTTGCTATGGTAACGAATATATGCTTGCAGCCCTCACTAAATTCAGAAGAGCCTGACATTTCCAATTTGTGGAAAATGGATAGCATTGGCATTAAACCTGAACAAGTAACTCACGAAGAAGCTTTTGTGCTTGAAAATTATAAAAAGACTGGTCAGTACTATGATGACCAATATTGGGTAAAACTTCCTTGGAAAGTCAATCGACCTAGTTTGCCCACAAATTATAAATTAGCTCTTAATCGCCTAAATTCAAATTTAAAGAGACTTAAAGGTGAAGGAGATTTACTAGATAAATATGATCAGTTAATCAAGAGTCATTTAGAAAAGGGGTTTATCGAGGAAGTTAAGCAGGCACAGGTTGGACAAAATACTCATTATATTCCTCATTTGGCAGTAATGAGAGACAGTAAGACTACACCTGTGCGAATAGTATTTGATTGTAGTGCCAAATTAGGCTCCCACACTAACAGCTTGAACGATTGTTTGTACACTGGTCCAACTCTAACCAAAAATCTATTAGATGTGCTGCTAAAATTCAGAACTAATGAATATGCCTTTACAGCAGACATCAGCAAAGCTTTTTTACGGATAGGACTTCAAGAAGAAGACAGGGATTTCACCAAATTTTTGTGGCCAAGTAATCCTCATGATGATAACAGTTCTCTGGTAACTTACAGATTTAAATCAGTCCTTTTTGGAGCCACTAGCTCACCCTTCTTGTTGCAAATGACGCTAAATTATCACTTAGAGCAGCAAAAAGAAAATATAGAAGTGGCTAACCAAATTAAAGATTCGCTATATATGGACAATCTTCAGGGGACTGTAAATACTGAGGAGGATCTAAAGAAATTTCATCTGATAGCCAACAAGATTATGCAAGAGGCTAACATGCCATTGCAGGAGTGGACACCTAACTCCACTGAAATAAATTCTGATTCTGAAGTCTGTAATAAAATATTAGGATTGTGGTGGGATCCAGACATTGATGTCCTTAATGTAAAAAATGTAGAGTGGGATACAGTTGATAGCAAAAGATCTTTATTAAGTAACATTAGTAAAATTTTTGATCCCCTAGGACTAATTTCTCCCCTAACTATTCCTTTAAAAATTCTAATTCAACAAACATGGACAAGAAAATTAGGCTGGGATGACCCTTTACCTACAGACTTGCTGGAGAGTTGGGAAACCCTCTCAAAAGAATGCAACAACCTAGCAAGTGTTAAATTTCCGAGAATGGTGGGAAAAGAAGGTTCTTCCTATGATTTACATCTGTTTTGTGATGCTTCACCCAAGGCTTATGGAGTAGTTGCTTACATCAGTAATTATGAGGATGTTCCTATAATTTTATCTTCTAAGGCAAGAGTAGCTCCTCTAAAAGGTAAAACTTTACCTCAGTTAGAACTAACAGCCATGTATGTAGCAGTCCATTTTGGGGTGTATATCAGGAAGACCTTAAGTAATATAAAGATTAATACCACCTATATATGGTCAGACAGTGAAGTAGCCCTTCAATGGGTAGTGAACAATAAAAGTAACATCTTGTATGTCAAAAATCGAGTACAAGATATGAGATGCTGATCCTGACTGTTATTATCTCCATCTCACAACTACGAAGGGTGATCAGAAAGTAATGACAGTTCGTGCTATAACATGAAAACCTTGAATGATGGGAGGTAGGGGAGCAAGGAGAGTGCAGAGTTGCCTGTCCTTACGAGTTTGAACTTGTCGCCGTATGCCTGACTTTTCTTGTTTTATTGTTGTGAGTGAATGCTTCACTCTTGTTTTTGCTCTCTGGCCAGATACATGGATTACTCGAAAGAAGGCTGCAGGTTCTACATTTTTACGAGGTGGAAACTGGGAAAGAAAGCAACAGAGAATCGAGGGGAATTATTACAAGTTTATCCAGACACTACTCCTTCCCTGGAAACTGTTTCCCGCTGGATTCGTGCTTTCACAGCAGGAAAAACTGAACTGAAAGATGAACAACGCTCTGGACGCCCCCGGACATCCGTGACCGAAGCAACAACTGTCCGTGCACGGTCCATCATTGACGAGGATCCAACTGTAACTCTTAGGTTCTTAGCCTTGGAGCTTGATATCAGTTATGGGAGTGCATATGACATCGTGCATGAACAATTACACCTGAGGAAGAAGTGTTGTCGATGGATACCCCATTTGTTGACTGATGAGCAAAAGGCTGAACGGGTGAGGATTTGTCGTGTCTGGCTTGCTGAATTTGAACCAAATGGTCCAAAACGGTTCTCAGATGTTGCTACTGGAGATGAGTGTTGGATTTCATTCTTCACAACCCGTGACAAGCAGTCAAACATGGTGTGGTTGAGCGATGAAGACCCTTGACCTCAGATTTTGAAGGAAGGATTTCGCAGCCGGAAGCGCCTTTTCACCATCTTTTTCAATTCTCAAGGACCAATATGCGTGGATGTGATGCCTGAAAAGTCCACTATCACAGCCCAATACTACACAGACCAGGTCCTTCCACAAGTCTTGGAACACAAGGCCAACACCGCACCAACCCGCCGTCGGTCTCGCCTTTTGCTGCACCACGACAATGCTGCACCCCACAAAGCTCGCCTCACTATGCAGTACCTGGAACAACAAGGTATAACTCTGCTCCCTCACCCACCCTACTCCCCTGACCTGGCTCCCTGTGACTTTTGGTTGTTTCCAAAAATTAAATCTGCCATCGCTGGGAAGCAATTTCATCGCATCCAAGACTTGGCACGGACCGTCAATTCAGAACTCCGAAGTATACCGTCTTCAGAGTACCACGCTTGCTTCATGAAGTGGAGAAAGAGAATGGAACGCTGCATAGAGGTTGGAGGGGAGTACTTTGAAGGAATGTGAGTCATAGTTTGATAGTTCTTCATGCTAATAAAAGTTTATGGACTCACTGTCATTTCTTTCTAATCACCCCTCGTAAATATAACCTAGCTGATGTTAACTAGAGGCCTAACTTATGATAAATTTATAAATAGTGACTCCTGGTTTCATGGTCCGGAATGGTTGAATAATAAAGATCTTTGGCCAGAACAGAAATTTAAGACGAAGATGGAGCCTAATGCGCTGACTGTCCTAGAAGTTCAGGAAAAATACCTTGAACCCTTGTTTGATCCGGAAAGAGTTGGTAGTTGGAAGAAGTTAATAAAGATCACCAGTTTGGTTTTCCAATTTTTGCAAAAGATTAGGGGGAACAAAACTCTGAACCTAATGAAACCCCAACAATATTGGTTGCTATACTTACAGAAGAGTAGTTTCCCCGAAGTTTACCAATATTTTCTGAAACCACTTTGCATGGTGGTGTTTCTGATACATTGTGCAAATTGCGAGAAAACTTCTGGATCCCTAAAGGCCGACAAGTTGTGAAATCTACAATTAAATCCTGCTATACATGTAAGAGGTTAGAAGGACGACCGTATCATTATCCTTCACCACCACCCTTACCTAAAGAGCGGGTGGAAGAAGCTAGACCCTTTGAAATAATCGGTTTAGATTATACAGGCTATATGGAAGTCTTGAAACCAGACACCCTACAAGAGCAAAAGGTGTATGTGGTACTGTTTACTTGCGCTGTCACCAGGGCAGTTCACTTGGAGTTGGTCACAGATTTAACTGCCGAAACTTTTTTGAATGCTTTTAGGAGATTTGTGTCGAGAAGATCTTGCCCGAAATTAATTATCAGTGACAACGCTTCTAATTTTAAATTAAGATCCGAACTTCTACATCAGGTCCTGCAGAGTGCGGAAGTCCAAGATGAATTCACCAGCAGAGAATGTGAGTGGAAATTCATACCGCCGAGAGCTCCATGGTTCGGTGGTTTCTATGAGAGACTAATAGGCATAGTAAAAGGGTGTCTTAAAAAGGTATTATTCAGAAAACCAGTAAACATGGATGATTTACACACTATAATTACGGAAGTGGAATGCCGTGTTAACAACCGCCCCTTAATGTATGTCCTTAACAGCCTCGATGAGCCAGAAGCCCTCACTCCTTCTCATCTTATTTGTGGATATCGGTTGGACT
This sequence comes from Coenobita brevimanus, assembly GCF_032717465.1. Classification (NCBI taxonomy): domain Eukaryota; kingdom Metazoa; phylum Arthropoda; class Malacostraca; order Decapoda; family Coenobitidae; genus Coenobita; species Coenobita brevimanus. The sequence continues at coordinate 36,627,485 of NC_137051.1, read as the reverse complement.
CCTTGCCTGCAATAACTACGGCACCCTATGATTTGGATCCCTCTTACGTTGAAGCTGATAAATTGAACACTAAGTACCATCAGTTATCCAAATTGATTAACAAATGGCAGGATTCATGGAAAACTCAATATTTGTCATCACTTCTCGATAGACATGTATGCCAAAAGTCGGCTAATAAAACGGATGTTGATATTAAGGAGGGGGATGTAGTGTTAATTCACACTGATAAGGAATAGTTGGCCATTGGGGAAAGTTATTGAATGCTATCCGGATAAACAAGGGATAGTTCGTACAGTGAAGTTAAAGACGGCCCAAGGCCTTGTACTCAGGACTATCAATAAATTATATCCATTAGAAACAGCCGTGAGTTCCCGTCCGGAGGCGCTTAATACAGCACTCGGGGACGTTACTCATGGCCGTAGGGATACAGATGCGGGAAGCTCAGATAGACCACAGCGGGGAGCTGCACAACGGTTCCGAGCTCACCTGGGGGAGTTAATTAAACGGGGTGATGTTTAGAGTTCTTGGCCCCCAGGATGTCGGAAATTTAGGAATAATTCCTCCCATTTTTTATTTTAGTTGGTGATGGGCAGTCGTATTTTGGAAGTATAATGTATTATACGTAACCCAGGGTGATGGGTATATAGGAGTACGTATATTTATACTATGGTTCATAATTTAGTCTTTTTCCCAGCCATGGATGGAATGTGCACATATGCATTTTTAGTTATTTGATTGGTGGATCGCCTCTGTTCTTCTCTCCAGAGGTCTAAGTTTTAGTCTCGGCTAGGCCTCGGTCAATTACGAGTCTCAAGACCTCAGTTGCTCGGGCTCTCGCCCACGCTCTTAGTCCTAATTCATTGAGCCTTAGTCTCAGATGATCTCGAGTCGAGTCAGAGGCAGTCCCAGTCATGCTTTAGTCACGCTTGGAAGCAGTCTAACCACTCTCGTGGTATATAGAGAGAATTCGGTTGGGACAGACTGGACTGATTAATTAATTTACGACAGTGCTTCTTCCTAGATGGGAATGAACATTATCAATTCACTTTAATTTATAAATAGTGTAAATAGTAATGCTTACGTAAAAAGTACGTATTTGGTCCAGGCCGTAACCTCCAGTAATCCGCCAAGCACTAGCAACAAGCAACATCTTCAACAACTCCGACCATACGGCGACAACCTACAAGCCTCTCCATTGCTACTCTTAAGCTAAGTAACTAAATGACCCTTAGTGGCGAAAGACTGGGCGAATAATATTTCACCAGGGTTTCCAGCTTTTATTTGAGGATCCTTAAATAGATCGTTTAGTTGCTTAGTAGGGAACACAACCTACACGTCATTACGATCCAGGTGAGTCCTGGGAGTAAGACATATATATCTGGACAAATTATGTAGTGTTGTAAGCCTATTTTTGTCTTGTTTAGTGCAAGTGATTAGCCACTTAAATATTTACAACACTACCAGGGGTATATTCTAAATTTTTCTAATTTTTCCCCCACAATGCCTTCACTATGTACAGCACTGGGTGAGGCACACAGACAGAGTGAGGCAGAGCGAGCTTGAGGGGGGGAGCGAGTGGGTGTATGGCCTTGTCCACCTGGGGAATGGTAGAAGAACAGTTACCATACATGCCTGCCAATTTTTACCCGCGAATCTTGAAAAATGCGGTCACAGTGAATTTTTTAAATTATAAGACATTTTAAAACAGCACTGGCATTGACTGCAGATTTTCGTCACAACGTTTTAAAACGGCATTGGCATGCAGCGGGTTAATGACGATTCTAATGTATTTATGGATTTGTTTACTTTTGTTATTGCCAACAGTTTTATAGATCCAATGGAGAATTAAAAAAAGATTAATGGAGTTTGTGCCCAAGTTCACTGAGCATTTGTTTTACCCACAATGCACGATTTATGACGTCACACATGTAAACATCAAGTCATCTGATGACGATCGCTTCTGCTAGCTTACCGGTGTGCATTGTTAAAATGGTGATATGTACAGTGTTTAGACGCAATAATAGCTCCCAAATGCAAAACTCTCATGGTACTAAGGTTTTCCGGTTCCCTAAACACAAAAACACCTTTTAAAAATGCAAACGAAGTGATGCATACAGATTTTGCCCGTGTTTGCCCAAAGCATTTCAGAATGACCACAAACTTCAATACTTTAAAAAGAATCGGGATCATATCCACGAAAATGTCATTCTTGGGCTGTACCAACTCTACTGCTTCTGAAGTCAAAATTAGATGCAGGAACGTATTTTAGACCTAAACTTAACTTGCCATTAAACCATTACATATTTGCATTGACTCTGGTTATAGGTTAGATTCACCTTTTAAGCAATATACTCGTACTTTGCCTGTATAGTGAATAAAATTAGACACAGTTCACACATAGGTGTGTGTGCCTTCTCGCAGAATAGGCACACTGCAACTGGTTAGGTCTATGCTAAGATTTCATAGTAGTAATAGTTTGCTATTTTCTTCAATTTTTTTCCACATGGGTCCTCCCGATAATCCTGTCTGTCAGCTAGGTTAAGTTACACAAGAATTATACACGAGTGCTAGAGTAATTAGGCCTTGAGCTAGGCCGATGAAGGTAAATGTATGGATCTGACTGGTAGCGCATTGGATCAGTTTTTAATGTGATATCCCTTATTGAATGTTTAGTGTGAAACTGCCAAGGAAAACATAGCCTTCGCATTGTTTGTTCAACAGGGAAAGATGGTATAATTAGTGAAAAGATACCTGTATAAGGATAGTTCCAGTGTTGCATTACGAAAATACTGAGAGTGCATTTAGTCTATTGAATATACAACAAAGGACTACGATTTTCGCCTTTACTATGCTATGGCATTTTGTGTAATTAGTAAAGTTCAGTTCCTGCGGCAGAAACACCTTGACAGCCAAAACTGGGTGTCTAAATAATAACTCATGTGGACATAGAGGTCAGTAAGTCTGCAAGGTTGGGTTATTTTTACGTAAGTTCTGCTAACCTTCCTTTTGTCTCAGTAACCTGTTAAATATTTTGCATTGTAACTTCCATCGACTCCGCAAGTTATATGAGAATTCAAGATTGATTAGTTTTTATTTTTCTACTCATTATTAGTGCAATGACTTCTAAATCTAAGCATAAGTTCTTTACAGTGAGTGCAAGAGTAAATCGTGAGTGTGAATAACAAGATGAATATAGTTCTTCGCCTTTTGGTCATACGATGCCCAGGCGAGGTGGTCACCAGCTTTGCAAGTTATATGCAGGATTTTTAATTGTATTATTATTATTATTATCATCAGTGTGAAGGCTGCAGAGTTTAAGCATAAATTTTATAATGCGTAAAAGAGTAAAGTGTGAGTGTGAATGAGTAACAGGGTTTTTTTTTTTTTTTTTTTTTCGTGCAACGACCAACCCTTGTCTGTTATCTTTGCCCTTGGTCCTGGCATCACCAGATTACGTCACCGTCAAGGCGTGACGTCACTGAGGGGGGTGGGGGTAAATTGATGACGTTTCAACGGGTTATCCTTATGCTCTTTCGCCGTAACTTTTCAGAAAAATTCGTCCATTTGCAGTCTATCTTACGTAGCTCATTGACAAAATATGACCATTAATACTATGGCTCTTCACTCTTTCCACAGCACTTCTTCATGACTAGTATCATTTTCTAGTGTTATTCAATCGCTACAGCTCAGCATTCAAGATGGAGATATGGTAATTTTAGGCCAAGTTAGAGTGAAAAGAGTATAGATGTCTCTCTTAATCTGAATATTTTCCGCTGGTAGTAGCAAGGACTAGGCAAAATATGTTCTCGGGCGGAAATGGTTTGCCAATCATAATTAAACAGCTCTCTTGTTACGCCTAATTAAAGTGAAGAGAGTAGAGGTGACGTCAGTGACCATCAAAATGATATTGGGGTTTTAGGTGCAGAATAAGTAGCCAAAGAAAACGTGTTACACATACATAGCCACTAACAACAGCATTCTGATCGACTTCAAAGCCACAAACAATAACACTCTGATCGTCATATTATTATTGGGTAAGATGGATCCCTAACACCTGTTCTTTACCGGTTTATTTCCACACATGACTGTTTAATATGTTTTGTCTATCTGCTGCCAGACGCTGAGCTTAATTCCATAAGGGGTGGTCACAAATAAATCCCCTTCACGTCACCCTGTCCTCTGCCATTTGTCTGCCCTCCTTCCAGCTCACATACTCCCCTCTATATCTCTCCACTTCATCCCTCCATCTCATCCTTGGTCTCCCCCTCCACTTCTCCCCCTCCACCTCAATCACATACCCTTCCAGCCATTTTTCATTATCCATCCTTATCTTACGACCAAACCATCTCAAAAATTTGCTCTTAACACTTTTAGTCACAAATCAACACCAAAACGCTCCTTCACTTCCTCGCTTGCCAGTCTGTCTCTCCCTGTAACTCCACATGAAGACAAACACGCACATACATACATATGCATTCACATACTCTTTTAGTCAGTCTCGCATTGTTTACACGCTTCCTCACTTCATTTGTCTGCCTGTCCCTCCATTTAACTTCTTCTCATATATAAACAAACTCCTTATTCTCGTCTATCATTTATGGAACGGCTGTAATTGCTAGATGTGCCTGGTCTACATGCCACATTACAAAAATAAGTTAGCAACGATACAGAAAGGTTATATGCATTGTGTCATCAGCACAGGCTTCAAAAATTATCATAAGAATAGTGAAGGCTTGTGAACACGTTGGTGCTGTCAGTGTTAATAATACAGCATGGCTTAATACGGCATTGAGGACACACGTTGGTGCTGTCAGTGTTAATAATACAGCGTGGCTTAATACGGTATTGAGGACACACGTTGGTGCTGTCAGTGTTAATAATACAGCATGGCTTAATACGGCATTGAGGACACACGTTGGTGCTGTCAGTGTTAATAATACAGCATGGCTTAATACGGCATTGAGGACACACGTTGGTGCTGTCAGTGTTAATAATACAGCATGGCTTAATACGGCATTGAGGACACACCTATCTATCTATCTATATACCTAGGCTGCTTCCCCCAAGGAAATGGAGGTAGCCGAGACAGGACGACACACTCCCCATTTACTCATCCATTCAAACACATTCATTCGCATCTTAGCCCCAAAGGGGAGAAAGGACAGATCCTCACTGCGCCACACCGCACAAGGGTCAACTGTGCAATGCAATCAGTACATCAGCAGCAGGGCCCGACAGCAGAACTGGTTTACCCCTGCCACATCATAACAGACCCATCCCCTTACCCGCACCTGACCTGACTAGCTGATCAGACCAAATGCAGGAGAATATCCCCTCAGGGCTGCGTCATCACTTATTCATTCACAATTTCTCTCCATTTATTTCTGTCACGCACAGCCACTCTTCCTTGCTCAACAGACATCCCTCTCGCATCCAGCGCTCTCTTCACACTGTCCATCCATCCTATTCGTGGTCTTCCTCTCAGCCTTACACCTCTCACATCAGATTTAGTTATCTTTTTCACCAATCGCTCATTATCCATTCTCTCCATATGCCCAAACCATCGCAACACCCTCTGCTCACCTCTACCAGCCATCTCCCGAACAACTCCAGTTCTCCTTCGCACTTCATCATTTCGCACCCGATCCATACGCGTCACTCCACACATACTCCTCAGACACCTCATCTCCATTACATTCAAACTTTTCCTCTCTGCTACACCCACATTCCATGATTCAGCCCCATATAACGCAGTCGGTACCACAACACCCTCATACAGCCTTCTCTTTTCATCCATTCTAAGTGAACAACATTTAAACACTTTTTTCATTCCTCCCAGCACCTTTCCTACTTCATTTATTCTAAACTTCACTTCTGCATCTATTCTTCCATCCACAGCAACATGTGACCCTAGATATTCAAAACAATCTACCTCCTCAAGCAACTCACCATTCAAAACAATATTCATCCCCCTACCATCTATCAACCTCGTACACTTCATCACTTTACTCTTATTCTCATTTACTTTCAATTTCTTCCTTTCACACACCCTTCCAAACTCCTCTACCAACTGTCTCAATCTCTTCTCTGAATCAGTCACCAGTGCAGTATCATCTGCAAACAGCAGCTGCTTCAGATTCCACTCTCCACTATCAACATTCACCAGACTCAGACCTCCACCTAAAACTCTTGCATTCATCTCCCTTACTACACCATCCATGTAAATATTAAACAACCAAGGCGACATCACACATCCCTGTCGCAGCCCCACTCTCACGGGAAACCAATCACTCATAGCATTTCCCACTCTTACACACGCTCTACTATTTACATAAAAACTTTTCACCCCTTTTAGTAACCTACCATCAAGTCCATACAATCTTAAAACAGTCCACAAAGCCTCCCTATCAATTCTATCATACGCTTTCTCTAAATCCATAAATGCCCAAAACACATCCTTGCCTTTTGCTAAATACTTTTCACACACTTGTCTCACAGCAAACACCTGATCAACGCATCCCCTCCCTCTCCTAAAGCCACACTGCTCATCACCAATCACTCCCTCTGTACCCTCTCTAACTCTCATAATTAACACTCTACCATACACCTTACCTACAACACTCAACAGACTTATACCCCTAAAGCTAGTACATTCATACTTATCACCCTTGCCTTTATATAACGGGACCACACAAGCACTTGCCCAGTCAATTGGCACCATACCTTTCTCAAAGCACACATCCAACAATCTTACTAACCAGTCAACAATTGTCACTCCACCACCCTTCAGGCATTCCACAGCACACCCATCCATACCTACAGCTTTCCCTATTTTCATCTTTTACTGCCTTCTCCACTTCCTCCTTCATGATCAAAGAATCATTCAACTCTCCCAACACATTTATTCCTTGCACCCTTCCATCCGCCACAATCTCAGCCACCCTTTCCTCCTCTACATTTAACAATCTTTCAAAATACTCTGCCCATCTCTTCCTTACTGCATCCATCTCAGTTAACATCCTTCCATCCTCTGCTTTTACTCGTTCTTCCTTCCCAGACTCTCCCTTTCGCAACCTTTTCACCTCCTTCCAAAACATTTTCTTATTCTGTTGAAAATTCTCTGTCAGCCGCCTACCCCACCTCTCATCTGCCGCCACTTTAGCATGACGCACAGTCCTTCTCGCTCTATTCCTCTTTTCCTTATACCTTTCATATGACATCTCATCCTTCCTCTGCAGCCACACTTCATATGCACGTCTCTTCTCAGCCACAGCCATACTTACTTCCTCGCACCACCATTCACTTCCTTTTCTTACACCACCATC
>NC_137051.1:36582660-36612660 GCF_032717465.1 Coenobita brevimanus | reverse complement strand
GGATATTCTTGTGGTATACTGCAGAAACGTGTAGCTACATCCAGTTGAAAGAAATACGAGGGTAGCCTCTAGTCGAGCTTTTGCAGGTATACTATCCCTCATATTGGTATCATGCTTGCTTATAAAGGGGGTCACCTTAGCTAGAAGTGTATGGAATGTACTCGGGTCCATTCTCATGTAGTTTATAAAGTCGTTTCTACTCCCAACTTCTAATTCACGTAATATAGTGACATGACTTCCCAATTGTCTTCTTTTGATTAGCCTGTCTTTACACCAATTGTCTTTTTGCAATTTGTTTTATTATGCTATACAATGCTATCCTCTTCCTATCCTTCTTACTCTGCACCATACTGTAGTTGTCGTACCGCACACAGCTTGGACGACCACTCTCCCTGGCTGTTGCCCGGGTTTGACTGGGCCGGATAGGCACCGTGTGGACAACACAACAGTTGTGTCCGCGGACTTAGCCCGGTTTCGAGCAGTGCCCGTCGAGCTGTGCTCGATCGTCTGGACGGGCCTTTAGACAACGACAAACACCTTGATTATTTGTTATCAGGTTATCAGTTATAAATAATCCCTACTACACAGGATTTACACATTAATATGGCCTATAATCACCATCTCTCCCGATTGACTCCTGAGGCTAAATAGATTCTGATTCAACAACACTGTGCAAGTCACGAAGAAGTGTTATGGAAAGGTATGCTGTGTTGTAGTAATTTTCTTTTCATTTTAATATCGCCTAAAATCAACATCTCTCCGTATTGAATGTTAAGTTGCATGAAGAGATAAACACTGGACTATGGTGCTAGTCACGAAGAAGTGCTATGGAATGGATGTTGAGTAATAGTATTGTCCTTTACTGCCACTGAGCTACGTGAAATAAACAGAAAAAGGACGAAAATCTGGGCCAAAGTAAGGGGAAAGAACTAAGGATCTATGTGGATCTTTATCTGTGGATTCTTACTATGTGGATTCTTACTATGTGGATCCTTACTCTGTGGATCCTTACTCTGTGGATCCTTACTCTGTGGATCCTTACTCTGTGGATTCTTGCTATGTGAATTCTTACTATGTGGATTCTTACTATGTGGATTCTTGCTATGTGGATTCTTGCTATGTGGATTCTTACTATGTGGATTCTTACTATGTGGATCCTTACTATCGTTTCGTTTCGTTTCGTTTTTAAAGGCTCCAACATGCTTGCATGTGTCGGCCTTGGTCACCTAATGGCGGCTCTCCACGCTGCACGATCCATTGCAGCCTCCCTGTTCAGTCTCTTAACCCTAAGGTCACACTTAATGACCTCGTCCCATGTCTTTCTCGGTCTACCCCTCATAACCCCACCCCCAATATTAACACTTCTCACCTTCCTCACCCAATTATCATCCCCCATCCTCTCCACATGTCCAAACCACCTCAATCTACTTCTCCTCATCACAACACCAATACACTCCAGTCCCATCCTACCTCTCAACTCTTCCATTGTAAACCCAGCCCCTCCAGGCCTTGGACGCAGGGACGCACTGCACATCCACCTAATCATTGTCATTTCTGTACGTCTGAGCCGGCGAATATCTTCCTCCTTCACTGCCCAGGTCTCACTGCCATACAGCATTACACTCCTAACACATGCTGCATACAAAGACCCCTTAGCACGTAGGGAGAGCCCTCTCAATGTCAGGAGAGGCAAGAGCTCCCTCAACTTCCACTTCTCACCCTAGCCACAGAGCTAGCTCCAGCCCCACCTCCAGCACACAACATGTCTCCCAAATAACAAAACTCTTCCACACACTCAAGAGATTCACCAGCAAGTTCAATCCTTTCACGTCTGACAATCTCCACCTGCTCACCCTGGCAAGCCGTACACATAAAATCAGCATTATCTCGCAGTCTACCTCTGATACCACTACATCTCTTATGCACCCATTTATCACACACACCGCACAAGATGGAATTATTTCCCATGCCCTTGTGGCAAACTCCACATGGCCACTCTCCCTCATCTTTGACAGTACCGCCACCAACCCTAGATATCATCACTTTTGTTTTATCTGCATTTACCCTTAAACCCTTTTGCCCCATACCATCTCTCCACTTCCTAAACCTTTCCTCCGCCCTCCTTTTCATTCTCTGCAATCAACACCAAATCATCAGCATACAACAACTCCCACGGGAGTCCGTTTCTAAAGTCACGTGAAAGGGCTTCAAGTACCATGATAAACAACATGGGACTCAAGACTGACCGCTGATGCACACCAACATTCACGGAAAACTCATCACTCAAATCTCCATTCACTCTCACCTGGGTGTGAGCACCCACATACATAACCACCCTAACCAGCCACTCCTCCAAGCCAAGCTTTCTCATTGCCCACTTCACCACCTCTCTAGGGACTCTGTCAAAGGCCTTTTCCAAATCAACAAAAACAAAATAAAGATCCCTTCTACCAATATATTTTTCCTGAAGCTGTCGAACAATGAATATGGCATCAGTGGTCCCCCTACCTGGCATGAACCCGAACTGCATCTCATCAATATTCACTCTTTCTCTAATCATACCTTCTAAAACTCTCTCCATTACCTTCATTATCTGATCTAAAAGCTTTATACCTCTATAATTTCCTCTTTCCAGGGCATCACCCTTCCCTTTATACACATTTACAATTACACTCTTCAGCCAATCATCTGGGACAACACACTCATAAATAATCTTATTTATCAGGTCAGTGACTAAACTCACCCCTATATCGCCTGAGGCCTTCAACATTTCGGCAGTCAACCCAGACACACCTGCTGCCTTCCCCACCCTCATCCTGCCTATTGCCTCACTCACAGTAGCAGTATCAATCAAAGGCCAAGGGCCAGACACTGGATCTGCTGGCTCCAAACCTTCCCTGTCCCAGTCAAACTCCTCATTCAACAACCGGTTATAATGCTCTCTCCATGCATCTTTAATATCCTCACTGTTCACCACTACCCTTCCTTCATCATTCTTCACACACTGCTCACCTATGATATCCCGATTATCCCTCTTCACCTGACCTGCCACCCTAAATATATTTTTCCTTTCCCCATGATTTAGGTTATCAAGTAATTGTCTCTGTGACTCAGACTTTGCCCTGTATACCTCTCTTCTAGCCCTACGCTTGGCAGCCAAATATTCCTCTTTGCTACAACCCTTCTTCCATTCCCGGAAAAGCCTTCTTTTCTCCTTAATTGCAGCTTCTACACCCTCATCCCACCACCAAGTTACTTTATGTCTTGGTGGTCCTCTTGTCCAGCCGCATGTTACATCAGTAACTCTCAAGAAATTGTTCTTGAGGGCTCTGTACTGTTCATTAACGCCTCTGTCTACAGCTCCCTGTTCAGCCACCACTCTCCTCAACTCGCTATAGAAGGCATCTCTTACTACTTGGTTTTTCAGCTTCCATATTTTCCTCCTAGGTATATAAGTCCTCTTTTTCATCACTTGTTCTTTAAACACCATATCACAAATCAACAGTTTGTGCTGCTGCACACACTCCTCACTTCCTATAACTTTAACATCCCTCACTAACCTCCTATCGGCCCTCCTAACCAGAATATAATCTATCTGACTGCTATTTCCCCCAGACTCATACGTAATTAACCTACTGTCTCTTTTCCTAAAGTATGTGTTGCACACAATCATATCCGTTCCTCCCCAAACTCGAGTATCCTTTCCCCTTCTGCATTCCTTAGACCATACGCACATCCCCCATGCACTCCTTCATAACCTTGTGCTGCTTCACCTACATGACCATTTATGTCCCCTCCCAAAATCACTATCTCATCATCCCGCATACCACCCACTACACGTATTAAATCATCCCAAAATCTATCTTTCTCTGATTCATCCAATCCTGCCTGGGGAGCATATGCCGATATAATCGCAGCTATCTTTCTTCCCAACAGAATTTTCACTACCAATATCCTATCGCTTACTCTCAAAACATTCATAACATATTCCACCCATTTCTCCGCAACCATCACACCAACACCTCCATATCCGTCTGTCCCCCCCTGCCAAAACAACTTATAGCAACAGTCCTTCCCAACAATCTTTCTGGCTGATCCACCCCTGTACCGGACTTCCTGCAAACACGCCACATCCACCCACCTCCTACTGAATGCCTCAACGACTTCCCCTGCTCTTCCCCTCAAACTTCCCACATTCCATGAACCCACCCTCATCCCCATGGGTGATTTACTGTCCTCAGGCTTGCTTTGAAACTTATTTTGTTTTGTCATCTTTAGTATTAATAAATGTGGATTTTTGCTATGTGGATTCTTACTATGTGGATTCTTACTATGAGGATTCTTACCATGTGGATTCATGCTATGTGGATTATTACAATGTGGATTCTTACTATGAGGATTCTTACTATGTGGATCCTTACTATGTGGCATCTTACTATGTGTATTCTTACTATGTGGTTCTTACTATGTGGACTCTTACTATTTGGATCCTTACTATGTGGATCCTTACTATGTGGATCCTTACTATGTGGATTCTTACTATTTGGATTCTTACTATGTGGATCCTTACTTTGTGGATTCTTACTATGTGGATCCTCACTATGTGGATTCTTACTATGTGGATTCTTACTATGTGGATCCTTACTATGTGGATTCTTACTATGTGGATTCTTTCTAAATCGATCCTTACTATGTGGATTCTTTCTAAATCGATCCTTACTATGTGGATTCTGTCAATGTGGATTCTAATTATGTAGATTCTTACTATATGAATTCTTACTATGTGTATTCTTACTATGACGTCACACTTTAGGTAGTGTTTCAGGCTTCCTAACACCTGCCACTGAGCGATTTATTCTGCCTATTACACCTTAACGCATCGTATTGTTTGACTATAGATATCGTTTGCATCGATAACAATGACAAATTCAGGCACAGTCTCAGAAAAAGACAGTGCTACGGCCCTACATTCTCTCCATAGCACTTCTTCGTGACTAGCATCATACTGCAGCATCCATCCCTAGGTACAGCCAGCGTTGTAGATGGATAGATGGCAGTTTTAGGCCAGGATGGAGTGAGGGACGTATGTGATGGCGAGCAGTGTAGAAGGAAGCAGTTCTAGGATGGCTTCAAAGAGGTTGAGATAGCCAGAGCTGAGATGCCGGTTCCCTCAGTGTTTAGTCCTTACACCTGACGATTCCTCACATATATCTCAGTATTCCTTTTCCAAATTCTTAGTCCTTATTATTCTTAGTTCCTCTCTTACTTCATCCTTACTATTAGTACTTATTACTTTGATTGCAATTTAATAGTATTCTTCAGAGTTTTAAGTTATATACATTTCACGTAATTATCTTGACTGAAAACTTAAAGAAAAATACCCGTTTTAACAATGGGTATTTTTCGTCAACTTTTCCGGGGCCAAAGTATGGCATCCCGGGGAAAGACAAATGAAGAATTCAGTGCCAAAGAAAAGGCGAAAAAAGAAGAACTGGAGAGAAAAGAAAAGAAGCAAAAAGAAAAGGAGGAAAAAGAAAAGCAAAAGAAGGACAAGAAGGAGAGAAAAGAACAGGAGAAAAGAGAAAAAGAGGAAAAAGAAAAGGCAGAAAAAAGCCAAAAGCCAAAGGGATGGTTTAGTAAACTTTTTAGAAGAAAGAGGAAGGCGGGCGATGAGAAGGAGAAGGCAGAGGAGAAAGGAAAAGTCGAGGAGTTGCAGACCAAGAAAGGGTTAGTTAAGGAGTATGAGGAGGACACCGAAGAGGAGTCGGCTCAGGAGTGCCAGGTGGAGACCGAAGAGGAGTCGGCTCAGGAGTGCCAGGTAGAGACCGAAGAGGAGTCGGCTCAGGAGTGCCAGGTGGAGACCGAGAAGCAGTCGGCTCAGGAGTGCCAGGTGGAGACCGAAGAGGAGTCGGCTCAGGAGTGCCAGGTGGAGACCGAAGAGGAGTCGGCTCAGGAGTGCCAGGAGGAGACCGAAGAGGAGTCGGCTCAGGAGTGCCAGGTGGGGACCGAAGAGGAGTCGGCTCGGGAGTGCCAGGTGGAGACCGAAAAGGAGTCGGCTCAGGAGTGCCAGGTGGAGACCGAAGAGGAGTCGGCTCAGGAGTGCCAGGTGGAGACCGAAGAGGAGTCGGCTCAGGAGTGCCAGGTGGAGACCGAAGAGGAGTCGGCTCAGGAGTGCCAGGTGGAGACCGAAGAGGAGTCGGCTCAGGAGTGCCAGGTGGCGGGTTTTAACACAAGGAGGGAAGAGGAAGAGGGCGAGGGGGATAGTGGGTCAGCAGAGCCAGCAAGGCCGGCACAGGACACCCTGGTTTTGTTGAGGGAGATAGTGCATAAGCTTGAGATGGCGACACCGTCTCATAACGAACCTACCAGCATTAAAATGACGGGTCTCCCCAGAAACTGCCAGCCCGGCTTGCTGGAGTATGTACTGGATGAATTTGGCGACCTGACCGAGATGTGGGTTAGGCCGGACAATACATTTGGTTTTGTTACCTTTGCCGACGTGAGCGCCGCCGCCCTGGCCCTCAATACCTGGCCGGTGGTGGTGCAAGGTAGAAGGGTATGGATGGAGACTGTGGGGCGCGACCACCGGGAAGTTATAGTGCACGGGGTACCCAGTCAAGTGTCCAATTTCGATATTCAGCTGATAATGGAAAAACACTTCGGTGAGGTCATCTTAATACAACGACCCGTCATCAACTCCGTGCCGACATATTATGCTGTGATCACATTTAAAGAAGTTTATCCAGCAATCTGGGCCACGTGCAAAAGGTACATTGATTTCGCTAATGAACATCTATACATATGCAAGTCCTCTTACACCAATAAAATTGACTTACGTAAAGAGTTCATTAGGCGATCTAGAAAATGTGCACACTGAGAGCACTGCAGAAATCGTCCCAAAGTAAATATCCAATATGACGAGTTTATAAGTAGCTCCAAATACTGCAGAAATTGAACGGTCAGTAGCACCCTATAATTACTACCGCTATTACAGGCACTGCTTAACACTGCTCTCACTAGCACTATTACAGGCACTGCTGACTACTGCTGTGACTACCACTGTTACAGGCACTGCTGACTACTGCTGTCACTACCACTGTTACAGGCACTGCTGACTACTGCTGTCACTACCACTGTTACAGGCACTGCTGACTACTGCTGTCACTACCACTGTTACAGGCACTGCTTATCACTGCTGTCACTAGCCGTATTACAGGCACTGCTGACTACTGCTGTCACTACCACTGTTACAGGCACTGCTGACTACTGCTGTCACCACCACTGTTACAGGCACTGCTGACTACTGCTGTCACCACCACTGTTACAGGCACTGCTGACTACTGCTGTCACCACCACTGTTACAGGCACTGCTGACTACTGCTGTCACCACCACTGTTACAGGCACTGCTGACTACTGCTGTCACCACCACTGTTACAGGCACTGCTGACTACTGCTGTCACCACCACTGTTACAGGCACTGTCTTCTATCATCTTCTATTAAAAAAAAAAAAAAAAAAAAACTCCCCCGTGGCAGCCACCTTGTCGTGGTGGGGGAGCTTAGGTGCCCCGGTGGTGGTGGCCGGGCCTCCCCTGCCGGCCACCTCGCTACTGAGGACACAACCAAGAGCTGCCAACTCCCTGGGGAGAAGGCAGCTACTGAGGGCACAACCAAGAGCTGCCAACTCCCTGGGGAGAAGGGAGCTACTGAGGGCACAACCAAGAGCTGCCAACACCCTGGGGAGAAGGGAGCTACTGAGGGCACAACCAAGAGCTGCCAACTCCCTGGGGAGAAGGCAGCTACTGAGGCCACAACCAAGAGCTGCCAACTTCCTGGGGAGAAGGCAGCTACTGAGGGCACAACCAACAGCTGCCAACTCCCTGGGGAGAAGGCAGCTACTGAGGGCACAACTAACAGCTGCCAACTCCCTGGGGAGAAGGGCAAACATTACTCCCCAGTATCCCGACTCGCGTAAGAGGCGTCTATAAGGGGCCTTTTTGGCTCTCATCTTTCTCTTCTTGCTGTTCTCCTCTTCTGTTCTATCTCTCTTCTTGCTGTTCTCCTCTTCTGTTCTATCTCTCTTCTTACTGTTCTACTCTTCTGTTCTATCTCTCTTCTTACTGTTCTCCTCTTCTGTTCTATCTCTCTTCTTATTGTTCTCCTTTTCTGTTCTATCTCTCTTCTTACTGTTCTCCTGTTCTATCTCTCTTCTTACTGTTCTCTTCTGTTCCATCTCTCTTCTTGATATTCCCGTGTTTCTTCCGGCCTTTATTTCCCTCTGCTCCTATCAGGTTAGACATCTGGGTCCATAACATAAACAGTTTAAGACTTCCCACTGACGCTGAGCCTTTCTCCCTTACACCACTTTCACGCTAGGACCACTTCAACGCCAGCTACTGAAAGCCAAACAGGGGAAACTCAAGCAAATATAAATAAGTATAAAGAGAAGAGAAGGGAAGGAGAAGGGTGTCATGGCAGAAGGGTGAGAATTGCAGGATGAAGTGAAGAGAAAGACACTATGTAGGAGTGTGTGTGTGTGTGTGTGTAATTCACCGGGTTGGTCAGGATCACTTGATGGTCGTGATGGTCAGCTTTTACCCTCCCGGAAGGGAGCTGAGAGCTCATATAGTCCGATCTAAGGGCAAGGCTGTGACCTTCACACACGCACACACCCGTCCCCTTGCTCAAGGGGGACAGTAACCACCCACTTCGTCAGTGAAACTTTCCGCAACCTGAGCGAGGCGCGAACTCCCGTCCACCAGTTGGCAAGTGAGAACGTTACCACTGCACCAGCGAGCGGGGTGTGTGTGTGTGTGTGTGTGTGTGTGTGTGTGTGTGTGTGTGTGTGTGTGTGTGTGTGTGTGTGTGTGTGTGTGTGTGTGTGTGTGTGTGTGTGTGTGTGTGTGTGTGTGTGTGTGTGTGTGTGTGTGTGTGTGTGTGTGTGTGTGTGTGTGTGTGTGTGTGTGTGTGTGTGTGTGTGTGTGTGTGTGTGTGTGTGTGTGTGTGTGTGTGTGTGTGTGTGTGTGTGTGTGTGTGTGTGTGTGTGTGTGTGTGTGTGTGTGTGTGTGTGTGTGTGTGTGTGTGTGTGTGTGTGTGTGTGTGTGTGTGTGTGTGTGTGTGTGTGTGTGTGTGTGTGTGTGTGTGTGTGTGTGTGTGTGTGTGTGTGTGTGTGTGTGTGTGTGTGTGTGTGTGTGTGTGTGTGTGTGTGTGTGTGTGTGTGTGTGTGTGTGTGTGTGTGTGTGTGTGTGTGTGTGTGTGTGTGTGTGTGTGTGTGTGTGTGTGTGTGTGTGTGTGTGTGTGTGTGTGTGTGTGTGTGTGTGTGTGTGTGAGTCGATGGAGATAGAAGAATAAATAAGAACGAGACAAAGAAAGAAAGAAAAAGGGGGGAGGGAAAGAAGGGGGAAAGGGGGGAAATCTAAAACCAAGAGAGGACGAAGTGGGAGGCAGAGAAGGTCCAGTCAAGAACCACAGATTCCGTCAGTCTGACCGGCATGATAAGATATCTTGGGTGAATGGGGGATGTTTCCAGATATTCAAATAGTATATAGCAGATGGGATACTTGAAAAGGGGATGCTAAGAATCATGGATAGTGACAAACGCTAGAAGTTGCAGTGCAAAAAATAGTGGATGGTTTTTGAGGGCATTAAGTGAAATCTTGAAAATAGTGTAATAGTATCAAAATTATGGATAGTATCAAATCACAGGATAGTCCAGTACTGGGATGAAATTTTATGTCGCAGTAAACTTTGCATATACTAAGGTAAGCTTCCCATATACTGAGGTAAACATCAAATATATCTATCTATATATCTATAGCCCGACGCCCTAATCCCGCAAAGGGTGGCTGCAGACAAAACGCCTCCAAGTCGCTCTGTCACCCACCATTTGACTACCCTCCCCCCAACTCACCCCCCCCAACTCACCCCCCCCCCTCATATACCTCTCAACTCCATCCCTCCACCTCATCCTCGGTCTACCTCCCCCTCTCCCTCCCTCCACCTCACCTACATAGACCCTCTTAGTCAGTCTTTCATTCTTCATTCTCTTCACATGTCCAAACCACCTGAGTGTATTTCTCCTAATCTTCTCAACCACATCCACATCCACCCCACAGCATTCCTTCACTTCTTCATTCGTCGACCTGTCCCTCCACGTCACTCCACATGCTCCTCTCAAGTAACTCATTTCGTGATGGTCAGCTTTTACCCTCCCGGAAGGGAGCTGAAAGCTCATATAGTCCGATCTAAGGGCAAGGCTGTGACCTTCACACACGCACACACCCGTCCCCTTGCTCAAGGGGGACAGTAACCACCCACTTCGTCAGTGAAACTTTTCGCAACCTGAGCGAGGCGCGAACTCCCGTCCACCAGTTGGCAAGCGGGAACGTTACCACTGCACCAGCGAGCGGT
The DNA here is from genome assembly GCF_032717465.1 of Coenobita brevimanus. Classification (NCBI taxonomy): domain Eukaryota; kingdom Metazoa; phylum Arthropoda; class Malacostraca; order Decapoda; family Coenobitidae; genus Coenobita; species Coenobita brevimanus. The sequence goes on along the minus strand of NC_137051.1, from coordinate 36,602,251 downwards.
GTGTGTGTGTGTGTGTGTGTGTGTGTGTGTGCGCACAGGGAGTGGGTGGTCCTCTTAGGTGCCTGTTCCTGTGTGTTGTGGTGGTGGGCAACAGACAGCACTCTGGACAAAACAACACACTACATCTACATCACGACCCCCAGAGCTGTGGTTCTTTGACAGTGTAAGGATAAAGGCGTCGTGCACACCTTCAAATAAGTAAGGTCTCTCTCTAGCGTCAGTAAGGCTAGGAAGTTAGGTATTTTTTATGAGTTACCTTGATGCCAAACCCGTCCACTCTGCCCCCTCTGCATCACTCCCTCCTTACTCCCCACCCTCCCCCACCCCTCCCTCTCTCCTCTCCCACCCTCCCCCACTCCTCCCAGTCTCCCTCCATCCTTCCACCCCTCCTCAACCCCTCCTTCTCCCCTCTGCCCCTCCCGTCCTCTGAACCACTCTGGCCACCAAGCTATTGAAGCGAATAATGGACTAAAAACAGAACTTAGAAAGGAAACATGTGCAAGAAATGTCACTGATTTTAGTATATTATTACTTCAAGTGAAATTAAACCGTCCTTAACCGATTTAACCCAATGACGTATTTTTATAATTTACTTTTTCTCTTAGTAGACAGTTTGACTCAGCATAGGACACCTGTAATGGCGAAGAGGTCACGGTAATCTTGAAAGAGACATTGGACCACCTCACTCAAACCCTCCATTACCTAAATCCACCCCACATAATCACACCAATACTCTACCCCGCCCTACCCAACCCAACCATTACCCCAGTCCACCCCATCCAACCCCACTAATACCTAAAGCAAACCCCAGCATTACCCCATCCATCCCACCCAACCCTACCATTGCATCTATCATCATCTCCCAACCCCACCATTACCTCAGTCTACCCCACCCAACCCAACCATTATTCCAGTGCACGTCACACAACCCCACCACTATCCCAAACCACCTCACCCACCCCACCATTACCCTAATCTACCCCACTCATCCCCACTTTTACTGCACTGTACCCCACCCAACCCCACCATTACCCCACTCCATCCCACTCATCCCCACCATTACCCCATTCAACTCCATCCATCCCCACCATTTCCCTAGTCTGCCTCACCTAACCCCACAACTACCCCACTCCATCCCACTCAACCCCAGCATAACCCAGTCCACCCCACAAAACTCAACCATTATCCCAGTCCATCCCACCCAGCAACACCATTTCCCCACTCCATCCCACCCAACCACACCATAACCCAGTCCACCCCACCCTACTCCACCATTACCCCAATCCACAACACTCAGCTCCACCAATACATTTCTCCATCCCACCCAACCTCAGCATAACCCCATTCCACCCCACCCTATCCCACCATTACTCAGATCCATCCTACCCAACCCTACCATTACCCCAATCTACCCCTCCCAACCCCATCATACCCCAGTTGACCTCACCCAACCCTACCATTACCCAATCCACTATACCCATCCCACCACTACCACATTCGACCTCAGCTAACCCCACCATTACCTCAATCCACCTCACCCATCCTCCTCACCTTTACCCCACTCCACCCCACCCAACTGAACAATCATCCCAATCCACCCTACTGAACCCCATCATTACCGAACTCCATCCCACTCATCCCTACCATTACCCCACTCCATACCACCAAACCCCACCATCACCCCAGTCCTCCCACCCAACCGCACCATTACCCCACTTCATCCCACATAACCCTACCATTACCCCATTATATCTTACCCAACCCCACCTTTACCCTAATTCACCCATCCAACCCTACCGTTACCCTGCTCCATCCCACTCATCCCCACTATTACCCCATTCCATCCCATCAAACCTCACCATTGCCCAAACCACATCATCCAACTCCACCATTATCCCATCCCATCCCATCCCACGCAATCCCACCATTACCATATTCTATCTCACCCAACCCCACCATTACCCCAGTCCAACTCACCCAACCCCACCATGTCCCCAATCATCCCCAGCCAACCCCACCATTACCCTACTACACGTCACCCAACCCCACCATTATCCCAGTCCACCTCACCCAACCCCACCATGACCCCAGTCCACCTCACCCAACCCCACCATTATCCCAGTCCACCTCACCCAACCCCACCATGACCCGTCCACCTCACCCAACCCCACCATGACCCCATCCCATCACATCCAGGCAGGTCATACCCTACTTCATTTCACCTGTGTATGTACAGGTGTAGCTGTGTTTGGTGGCTCTGTGCGTGTGTGTGTGCATGTGTGCGTGTACGTGTGTGTGCGTTATTATTTGTTGTTGGTTATTATTGCTAGAATTGCTATTATTATTATTATTATTATTATTATTATTATTATTATTATAATTGTTATTATTGTTGTTTTTATTATTATTATGAAGCTGCATGAAATCGTCTGAAGGTAGAAAAGAGTATAGTAAAAATGCCCGCGGACTGAGCACCCACTATCCTACGCGCCACGGGTTCAAGTCCCGGAGGTGGCCAGATGTTTTTATATCATGTAGGCGATACCAGGGCATAGGTTGGTGTCCTGCCCTTAAGTGTTCTGGACTGACGGTAGCCTAGCCTCGTGTCCCTACGCTGCAATAAATAGGTTTTGTTAGTTACTTCACGATAATTATTGCACACACACACACACACACACACACACACACACACACACACACACACACACACACACACACACACACACACACACACAGATAACAGTAATTCTTGCCGCTTAGTTCGGTCCTTTAGTTCGTTGATGACCCTTATTTTTTCCTGTGTGTGTGTGTGTGTGTGTGTGTGTGTGTGTGTGTGTGTGTGTGTGTAATTTCTTGTCATGTGTTTCAGTGGATTTTTTTTAGTTCATTTGTGTCAGAAATTCCCGGATTCCCACGGGCCCATCTTGCTGCAGAGGAGGGGAGGGGGGCGGGAAAAAAGAAAGAAAGAAAGAAAGAAGGGATATTTCCAAAACAAATGAACAACAAAATCAGTCAAAACACATGAAAAAAAAACACCAGGAAAACAAGGGGCATCAGTTAACCAAGAGAGCGAACTAAAGGACACAAAGAAAAGGAAGAAAATAAAGGAAAGAAAAGAGAGGAAAATCGTAGTGAAGTCCCCCCTCTTAAAGTGATTAGAAAATGTCATAGATCAGTGAAATGACGCCTGACATGACGGAACTGAGGGTTACTATGTTCGCTACTCTTCTACCTTACACTACCTTACCCTAGCTCTGCCTACAATACCCTGCCCTGCCCTGCCCTGCCCTACCCTTCTCTCTTCTACCCTACCCTACTTTTCTCTACCCAACCCTACCCTTTCCTATGCTACCCTTCCCTCCTTTACCCTTCTCTACTTTGCCCTACCCCACTCTTCTCTACCTTACCCAGTGCTTCTCTTCCCTACACTACCCTTCCCTACCCTGCCTCGCCCAGCTCTTCCCTGCTTTGCCCTTCCCTACCCTACCCTACTCCTCACTACTCAACCCTACCCTACCTTAACCTACCCAACCCTATCTACCCTTTTCTTCTTTACTCTACCCTACTTTTCTCTACCCAACCCTACCCTTTCCTATCCTACCCTTCCCTCCTTTACCCTTCCCTACTCTGCCCTACCCTACTCTTCTCTACCCTACCCAGTGTTTCTCTTCCCTATACTACCCTTCCCTACCCTGCCCTGCCCAGCTCTTCCATATCTTGCCCTTCTCTTCTTTGCCCTTCCATACCCTACCCTACTCTTCACTACCCAACCCTACCCTACCTTAACCTACCCAACCCTGCCCTACCATAACCTACCCTACCCTACCCTCTAACCTACCAAATTTAATCCATTTACCACTATAACTATTTCTTCAGTTTTCTTCTTCCTACCTCCAGACGATTTTCCTCAGCTCTTGAGGGCTTTTCGAACTAGAGGGGTTAAACACAGCCATCATCAACCCCTTCACGTCGACGGGATCCAAGCTGAAGGAAACCGTCTGCTTACCTGGAAGAAAGCAAATAAGTCGTTCTCGCTCTGAAGGGGTTAATGTTTCTCCCCCATCATCCTGAGAGGGTTTTTCTAAGCTTAGGGATATCGTCTGAAACCTGCAACGAGTAAAAATAATGTCTGTGTTTTGGTAGTGCTGTGTCCTACGCGCCATGGTTCGAGTCCCGGTGGTGGCCAGATGTTTTTATATCGTGTAAATGATTTTATTTCCTTTTTTGCTAATTTTAGACGATTTTATTCAGCTTTCTGTACTCCCGAATTATAGAAGGACTCGGTGAAATTTATATCTAACCCCTCCAGCTCGAAAAATAGCCCACAGGAATACGTCCTGGTGCTGAAGGGGCAAAAATATATTGTTGGAGTGACTAAGATACTGAATTATATATATGACAGATTATTATTATTATTATTATTATTAGTAGTAGTACTAGTAGTAGTAGTAATAGTAGTAGTTGTAGTAGTAGGAGTAGTAGTAGTAATAGTTTCATTATTATTACTGGTGCTGTTATTAGTAATAATATTTTTATTATTAGCATTATTATTGTCATTATTATTATTATTAATTTCCAGGCTGACGTCCCAGGGTCCTCGATTGGCTGACTCGAGATTACAATGAAGACTCCCGTGGCTGCAGCTCCATCCGGTCAAGGAGCCTGGACATCACGCATTCCACGCACAAGATGGCGCCACCGCTACACTGCTGCCACGACAAGAGGTCAAGCGGACGACACTAGGCAGTTTTTCACCTATTGTTCATTCACCTCAACTAGGCGGAGATTTTCGTCCTTTTGTAGCATCTTTCCCGTAGCTCAGTGGCAGAGTGAGACAATACTACGGCTCTGCATCCTTTCCATAGCACTTCTTCGTGACTAGCATCGTATTCTAGTGTTAATGTATCGCTACACTTAAGAAATCAAGACGGAGAGAGGGCTTTTTTTCCGCCTAGTTAAAGTGAACATAGTATAGCCTCTTGTTATCTCTCTCAGGCTCCTATGACTCACTTTCCGCTGAGTAAAATCGTCTGGCGTCAGCTGGAACATAATGCTAGAGTTTTGCCAAGCGTGAGGGGGTTAATGGTGACGGTATTAACACCCTCAGGCTCCTTAGTCACACTCTTAGCTGAATAAAATCGTCTGAGTCAGCTGGAATGAAGAACTAGAGTAGACCCGAGCATTAGGGGGTTACTAAATGCCTAAGTTAACCCCCTGATGCTCGGGTCAACTCTAGTGTCCCATTCCAACTGGCTCAGACGATTTTATTCAGCTGAGAGAGTCGCAGGAGCCTGGGAGTGTTAATACCCCGTCACCATGAATCCCCTCACATGACCGGCATAACTCTAGTATAATATGTTCCAGCTAATGCCAGACGATTTGCTCCAGCCAAGTGGGTCATAGGAGCCAGAGAGACACGGTAAATAAATATACTGGGGGGAGGTTCAAAAATTTTCTCTACTGTAATGGCTTTTTCACAGTTTTAAATAAAACCCTCTTCCCTTCTACGTCGTTTCCTTTGAATATACCTTTCCGTGGCTTGGTGTCTGTTCAGGGGTGAGTGGATGTGTGCGTGCGTACTTGTGTAGGTGTGTGAGTGTAAGCTGTGTGTTCATGTGTAGGTGGGTGTATGAATGATGGAGTAGGTAGCATGGTTTGCAAGCGTTTGTATGTTTGGAAAGTCTGCTATGCAAACCTTCTCTCTACCATATTTTAAACATTCCCCTAAATCAGCCGGGAATTGAACCCGTGAGCTCTTGAGTAGTAGGCCACGCCTTTACTCATTCTGCTACCACGCCTCCGCTATATTTGCGGCTGTAACCTCTACTGTATTTTATGTTCAGTGTCAGTCATAAAAAATGGGAAACTGAAGTATCATGCGTAGACTAAGTCAATAAAGACGAGGTGTTAGGAGATCTTAATAGCCATTTAGAATATAATTAAGACTAATTTAATACCAGTCGCAAAATATTTGAGACTATAATTTCATGCTAGTCACGAAGAAGTGCAAGAGAAAGGATATAGGGCTGTAGCAATGTCTTTCCGCCACTGAGGTAAGTGAAATGAGCTGCAAAAGGACGAAATCTGGACCAAGTGAAAAGAGTATAATGTATCTGCTTATTTACAGGGAGAAAATAAAGATTGGAACCTGGTATTTTCATTTATTTTCTCTTTTTTTATGATTTACAACGCTTTCTTTAACCCCTTCAGTCCGAGTGACGTCCTTGTTATTTATTCTTACTACCTTCAGACGATTTGATAATGGAGGGGTTACAGACTTCATTAACCCCTTCATTACTAGGGGCCAGTCCTAAGTTGAAGCAAATCGTCTGTTGGTGTCCAAAATAAAACTTCCAGATAAACATACAGATAACATCACAGGACCTAACTGTTATTTGAATATGTAGGTGTGTAAAATTAAAATGTTTACTTTCCGTGATTAAAAAAAAATAAATAAAAAAAAATCTATAGGATCCTGTTACTTTTTTTTTTTTTTATTACCTAGACTGAAAGACCCATTCTCTCTCTCCTTTCAACTATACTCATCTTGCCCAATAGAGTTTTGATACGAGTCTCAAAAATAGGTAGGGTGAAAGCTGCTGCACCAGATGATCAGGGTGTACACCAGAGGAGGATGGGAGAGCTGGTGATAGGAAGAGCTAGAGCTCCTGCTTCCCAAACCTTCTGGCCTGTCCTCTGCTGACCATTTTCCAGTGTGTCAATGACACAAAGAGTAGGCCAACATACTGTACTCTCTCAAACACCTTTCTCTGATCGTGTTATGTACTACACTACTCACACATTACATAGCACACTGTTAATATCAGCAAGGGCTTGCAGCCAGAAAACTTTGCCCCCGTTACCTAGTGGCGGACTTGAGGGGAGGTGTAGTTTTGGGGCCAAGATGGGTTGGGGACTCTGATGTGCCAGAGGGTACATTGCACTGCAGATCCCAGGCTGCCACTTCCACTCAGTAAAAGAGGACCCAAACCTGTGAGCAGCGCCCAATGAGGGTGTCCTATTATTGTGTGTATAATGGCAGGGCTGTTACAGAGCCAAGGTGCTCTTGGTGTGGTGTTCCTATAGCTGTCCTGGCAGGGTGCCTTAAGGCCACTGTTGCAGCTGGTGGGCTATGGGTCACAGGTCCCCTGCCTGGACATGGGACTGTGGGCAGGGGGGCCTGTCACCCATCGTCTCTTGAACTACTGACACAATTTCGAAGCTAAGCGTTGTAAAAAGCAAGCCTAAGAAGACCAAATCACCTGAGGAAGTTCAGAGTGGCCTCTTGAAATCTAGGCAGAAAAGGGAAGTGGTGGAGATCCTGAGCAAGAGGTGGGTCGATAACTGTTGCCTACAGGGAGACAGGAAGAGGGGAGAGTCAACAAGGATGATTGTTGGAAAAGGTGGCAGGTATAAGTTATTTTGTAAGGAAGGTGTGGATGGATGTGTTGGTGTGGGTGTGCTTGTTGAAGAGTGGGTGGATTGTTACGAATGTGTTGGAAGTGAATGAAAGGATTATTGCACTGAAAATTTCGTTCAGAAAGCTCCCGGTCACAGGAATACCAACATATACTCCAAAGGTTGGCTTGGATGAGGAAGAAAAGGGCAGATTCTGGGATAATTTTTGTGTGGTTGGTTGTATAGGGTATGGTGAACTGCAGCTGTGGAAGGGGATTTTAATGGTCATGTGGGTGCCGTAGCTCAAGGATATAAAGGGGTGCATGAGCGATGTCCTTATGGTACAAGTAATGTGGAAGGGGAATGGTTACTAGGGTTCAGGATGACAATGAACATGAATGTGTCCAACACGCTTTTTAGAAAAAAGAGAGCAGACTGATTACATATGAACCTAGGAGTAACAGTACCAAAACTGACTATTTCTGGGTCAGAAGGTTAGTGAACGAAAGTTGTAGGGTGCGACGAATGTGCGCAGCAACACAAATTCCTGGTATGTGATATGGTATTAAAGGAGCGCCTAGAGAAGAAAAGGACCTATGCGCTCAGGAAGGAAATATGGAAGCTGAAAAACCGAACAGTAAGACATTCCTGCTATAGCGAGATGAGCAGAGTGGTGGCTGAACAGGAAGCTGTTGACACAAGTGTTAATGAACAGTACACAGCTCTCAAAAACAATGTCTTGAGAGTTACTGATTCAGTGTGTGGATGGACAAGACCTAAGGTAACATGCTGGGAAGAGAGTGCAGAAGCTGTAGTTAAGGAGGAAAGAAGACTTGCCAGAAATGGAAAAGGGGTGGTAACAGGGATGGATAATTGACTCCCAAGTATAGGGCCAGAAAGGAGGTATGCAGGGCAAAATCTGAGTCTCAAAAGCTTTTACTGGACAATCTTAACAGTGTCGGAAGGAAGAATATGGCATTTAAAGTCACAAAACAGAGGAAGAGAAAGAATAGGGATATCAAGTGAGCAGTGAAGAGTAATGAAGGAAAGGCAGTGGTGGACAGTGAGGATATTAAAAACGCCTGGAGAGAACATTATAACTGGTTACTGAATGAGAAGTTTGTCAGGAACAGGGAAGATTTGGAGTCAGTGAATCCAGTGTTTGAGCCTTGGCCTTTGATCAATATTGCTACTGTCAGAGAGGCAACCAGCAGGATGCAGTTAGGGATGGCAGTGGCTGTGTCTGGGTTAACTGCTGAATTGTTGAAAGTCTCATAAGATATAGGAATGGGTGTAGTTACTAATTTTATCACTCATTATATATAAGTGTGATGTTGCAGACGACTAGCTCATGAGTATGACAGTGTGTATATGGGGAAGGATGATGCCCTGGAAAATGGAAACTACAGAGGCATAAAACTTTTGGACCAGACAATGAAGGTAAGGAGAGAGTCCTGGAAGGTATACTAAGGGAAAGAGTTACTATGGATGAGATGGAGTTTGGGTTTATGCCAGGCAAAGGGACCACTGATACCATATTCACCGTCCAACTGCTTAGGGAAAAATATATAGGAAAGAAAAGGGAGCTGTACCTTGTTTTCTTGATCTGAAGGTCTTTGAGAAAGTTCCTAGGGAGGTGGTGAAGTGGGCAAAGACAAAGCTTGGGATCGGGAAGTGGCTAGTTAGGGTGTTTGTGTCACTGAATTGGGGTGCTTACACTCAGTTGGAATTGAAAAGAGATTTGGGTGATGAGTTTTCCGTGAATCTTGGCATACATCAGGGGTCAGTCTTGAACCCTACTTGCCTGTCATGGTACCTGAAGCTCTCTCATGTGACTTAAGTATTTGACTCCCTTGGGCTATGATGTCTGCTGATCAGTTGGTGTTGACTGCAGAGAATAAGAGGAAGGTGGAGGAAAAATTTAGAAGTGGAGGGATGGAATGGGTCCAAAGGTTTGAAAGTAAATGTGAATAAAACAAAAATGAAAATATCTGTAATTGGTGGCGGTACTGTTAAAGCAGAGGGAGTCTAGCCGTGTGCAGTTTGCCACAAGGATGTGAGAAGTAACTCCAGTTTGTGCAGTGTCTGTAATAAGTGGGTGCATAAGATATGGAGTGTTATTAGATTTAGGCAGCAAAATAATGCCGATTTCTTGTGTGCAGTGTATCGGGGAGAGCATACAGAGATTGAGAGACTAGAAAGGATTGATCCTGCTGGAGAGTCTATTGAGTGTGTGGAGGAGTTGTTATTTGGGGGACATGTTATGTGCTGGAGGTGGGGCTGGAGCTGTCTCTGTGGCTAGGATAAGGAGTGGTTGGAGGAAGTTCAGGGAGCTGTTGCCTCTCCTGACAATGAGAGGGCTGTCCCTCCGTGCTAAGGGGCTCTTGTGCAGCTTGTGTTAGGAGTGCAATGCTGTATGGTAGTGAGACCTGAACAGTATAGGAAGAGGATATTTGTAGGTTTAAGCATAAAGAAATGATAATGATTAGATAGACTTGTAATACGTCCTTGAATGAGAGGCCTGGGGAGGTTAGACTGCTATTGAGGAGTTGTGAGGAAGGATGGGACTTGAAGGGATTAGTGCTACGATGAGGAGGGCTAGACTGTGATGGTTTGGGAAGGTGAGAAGTGTGAACATCGAGGGTAGGATTACGAGAGGGCGACCAAAACCTGGGATAAGGTCATGGATTGTGACCTCAGGGATAACCGAATGAATAGGGAGGCTTCCAGAGATCGAGCAGCATGGAGAACCGCCATTATGTGACTAGGGTCGACTCATGCAAGCATGTTGGAGCCTTTGTATAAACGAAACGAAGGGAATGTTAAAATCAGTTATTACATCCACGAAATTATATTTAAATGATAATAATAATAATAATAATAATAATAATAATAATAAAACAAAAGTAAATAATAAATCAAGAGATAAATAAACCGAAATAAATGGCTAAAATAATAACATGAATAAACCAGTTAACTCTGTCACCAAAATGGCGTCTCTTCTTCAGTCTCCCCCTCTCCAGACGATTTTGGTCAGCTTAGGAGAGACATTTGGAGCTGGAGGGGTTAGATAAAGCCTTCGTTTACCCCTTCACCGCCAGGCCACTCCCTCAAGCTGAATAAAATCGTCTGATAATACAAAGAATATAGTAGAATATAAGCCATTGGAATGATGGGGTTAAGATGTCCACATCAGCATAAATAAGTGGGCATCAATAAGAAATAAGTGGGTATAATTAAGTGGACACAAATAATTTGTGAGGATAAATAAAGAATAAGTGGGCATAAATAAATTATAAGTGGGTATAAATAACTTATAAGTGGGCATAAATAAATTATAAGTGGGCATAAATAACTTATAAGTGGGGACAAATAAATTATAAGTGGGCATTAATAAATTATAAGTGGGTATAAATAAATTACAAGTGGGCATAAATAAATTATAAGTGGGTATAAATAAATTATAAGTGGGCATTAATAAATCATAAGTGACATAAATCAATGAGTATAAATTAATAAGTTAGCACAGATCAATAATAAACGGCCTTATAAATAGTAAGTGGGCATAAGCAAGTAATAAGTGGGCAATAATAAATAATTACTGGGAATAAATAAATGATAAGTGGGTCTAAATAAATAATAAGAGGGCATAAATAAGTGGACATCAATAAATAAGTGGACATCAATAAATAATAAGTTGGTTTAAATAATGATAAGTGAGCAGAGATAGTTAAAATTGGGCATAAATAAGTGGACACACACGACTGTAGGCTTCATTCATTTCAGGAAAAGAGAGAGGCTGATTACATATAAGATTGGGAGTAACAGTAGCCAGACTATCCCCTGGGCGGGAAGGCTGGTAGGTGGTTAGTGAAGGATGTTAAGATTATAGAGGGCGAGGAGGGTCTGCAACACCGCGAATTACTGATATGTGACATGGTGCTGGAGGAACAAGTGGTGAAGAAGAGGACCTATGCACCCAGGAGGAAAATGGAAGTTGAAAAAACAGATAGTAAAGGCTGCCTTCTACACAGAGATGAGAAGAGTGGTGATTGAACTGGAAGCTGTTGACAGATGTGACAGTGAGCGGTACAGAACTCTCAAAAACAATGTCTTCAGAGTTACTGCTTCAGCGTGTGGATGGACAAGGGGATCTCCAAGACATAAGGTAATATGATGATGGGACGAGGATGTAAAAGCTGCAGTTAAGGAGAAAAGAAGACTTTGCAGGAATGGAAAAAGGGTGGTAAGAGAGAGTACGTGGCTTCAAAAGCGTAGGGCCAGAGAGAAGGTATACAGGGCAAAATCTGAGTCACAGAAACTTTTACTGGATTATCTTGATCGTGACGAATAGAAGAATGTGGTATTTAAGGTGGCAAAACAGAGGAAGAGAAAAAACAGGGATATCATAGGTAAGCAGTGTGTGAAGAATAATGAAGGAAAGGTAGTGGTGAACAATAACGATATTAAAGATGCCTGGAGAGAGCATTATAACTGGTTGCTGAATGAGGAATTTGACTGGAACAGGGAAGGTTTGCAGTCAGCAGATCCAATACTTGACCCTTGGCCTTTGATCGATGTTGCTAGTGTGAGCAGGGCAATCGGCAGGATGCAGTTAAGGAAGACAGCAGGTGTGTCTGGTTGACTGCTGAAATGTTGAAAGCCTCATGAGTTATAGAAGTGGGTATGATTATTGATTAATCAGTTTGATTACATATAAATGTGATATTCCAGATGACTAGCTGAAGAGTGTGATAGTAAATGTGTATATGGAGAAGGATGACGGCCTGGAAAAAGGAAATTATAGAGACTTTTGGACCAGATAATGCAGGCATCCTACAAGGTATGATAAGAGAAAGAGTGAATACTGACGGGATGCAGTTTGGGTTTATGACAGGCAGAGACCACTGGTGCCATATATACTGTCTGGCAGCTTCAGGAAATATATATAGGGAAGAAAGGAGAGCTGTGCTTTGTTTTCGTTATTTGGAGAAAGCCTTTGACAAAGTTCCTAGGGAGGTGGTGAAGTGAGTAATGAGAAAGCTTGAGATCGATGAGTGGTTAGTTAAAGCGGTTATGGCGTTGTATTAGGGTGTTCGCGTCCAGGTGAGAGTAAACGGAGATTTGAGTGATGAGTTTTCCGTGAACGTTGGCGTACATCAGCGGTCAGCCTTGAACCCTTTGTTTGTCATGATGCTTGAAGCTCTTTCACGTGACTTCAGAAATGGACTCCCACAGGAGGTGTTGCATGCTAATGACTGTGTTGACTGCAGAGAATGAGAGGAGGACGGAGGAAAGATTTAGGAGGTACTGAGATGGAATGAGGTACAACGATTTGTGAGTAAATGCAAATCAAACAGAAGTGACGAAATCTATGATTGGTGGCGGCAGTTAAAGCAGAGGGAGTCTGGCCAAGTGCAGTTTGCCACAAGGATGTGGAAAGTAACTCTGTCTTGAGCAGTGTTTGTGATAAGTGGGTGCAGGGAGATCATGTAGAGACTGAGAGGCGAAAATGGATTATCTTGCCGGAGAGTCTCTTGAATGTGTGGGGGAGTTTTGTTATCAGGGGGACATGTTATGTGTTGGAGCGAGCTCTGTCGCTAGGGTAAGGAGCGGTTGGAGGAAGTTCAAGAAGCTGTTGCCTCTCCTGACAAAGAGAGGGCTCTCCCTCCGTGCTAAGGGGTCCTTGTCCGCAGGAGTGTAATGCTATGTGGCAGTGAGACCTGGGCAGTAAAGAAAGAGGATATTCGAAGGCTCAAGTGTAAAGAAATGATAATGATTTGATGGATGTATTGTGCGACCTTGAATGAGAGGCCTGGGGGAGTTAGGACTGCGATTGAAGAGTTGAGAGAAAGGGTGGGACTGAAACGTATTGGTGATGAGATAAGGAGTAGACTGAGATGGGATGAAAGATGACAATTAGGTGTGGAAGGTGAGAGGTGTGAATACTGGGGGTAGGACTGCGAGAGGCAGTAAAAAAAAAAAAAAAAAAAAAAAGATCTAGGACGAGGTCATAGTGTGACATTAGAGATAAAGGAATGAATAGGGGGCTGCCAGAGATCGAGCAGCATGGAAAGCCGCCATCAGGTGACCAAAGCCGTCACATGCAAGAATTATGGAGCTTTTGTAAACGATACGATATTATACGAATTTAATAATACGTGGGCATACATAAATAATTATATAGCAGAACTTTATAAGTGCGCATAATAATATTTGGGCATACATAAATAATTAGTGGGCATAATTTAATAGGTGGGCATTAATAAATAAGTGGGCATAAATTAGTAAGTGGGCATTAATAAACAAGTGGGCATGAATAAGTGATAACTTGGAATAAATGAAAAATAACAGCAAAAATAATAAGTGAGCAGAAATAAATTGTGCCCATAAATAAATAAAAGTGGCATATATAAATATTAAATGGGCATTAATGAATAATAAGTTGGCTACATAAGTAATAATAAGTATGCATAGGCAAGTAAGTGTGCATAAATAAATAATAAGTGGACATAAAGGATAGTGCTATGAGAAACTCACTAAAATTGAAAAACGGGAATTTGCAAATATAGTGGGAAAAATCCAAATCCAAATGCAACTTAACATAGGTGAGGAGTGGAAAATAATTCAGCATATATAAAAAAACAAACTTTAATTTCAAATTTGTCGAATTTAATTTGAAAAAAGAGAAAAATGATGAAAACAAAGGAAACTGTATGGAAAATGTAAACTCAAATTATACATAGAATGAGAAAGTTTACTCGAAATGTCAAAATCATAAATAAATAAATAAATAAATGCTAAATTACTAGACAGATATGGGATCCTCAGGGCCGCTACATGGGGTCCCACTAAAGTCTACGGGAGTAAAGCACCACATCCAAAAATACTTAGTGAGTGACTGATGGACGGGGCCCACAAATACGAATAACAGAAAATAAAATACCCAAATGTAAAGCTGCGTGGCTGTACCAGGTTGTTGGGGTGTGGGGGGACTGGCAGACCTCGGGGACGGGCTTCGTAATCATGTCCAGAGCTGCATGCAAAATAGATACATAGATAGACAGATAAATGGATAGATATACTGACATAAAATCTGAAAAGTAAATAGATGATTTTTTCTTTATTTTAATCTTCAGTGCTGCCTCATCCCCCCATCCAATCCACCCACCGGTCTGCCTCCTGCCTCACCCACTCACCCTCACTCACCCACCAACAACACCCACCACGCCTGCCTGCCTCACCCACCAGCCTGTCTCACTCACCCACCAGCCTGCTTCACTTATTCACCAACCTCACCCATCATGCCTGCCTGCCTCACCCACCAACCTCACCTATCACGCCTGCCTGCCTCACCCTCCAACCTCACCCATCATGCCTGCCTGCCTCACCCACCAACCTCATCCACCACGCCTGCCTACCTCTCCCACCAACCTCACCCATCATACCTGCCTGCCTCACCCATCAACCTCACCCATCATGCCTGCCTGCCTCACCTACCAACCTCACCCATCATGCCTGCCTGCCTCACCCACCAACCTCACCCATCATGCCTGCCTGCCTCACCCACCACGCCTGCCTGCCTCACCCACCAACCTCACCCACCAGCCTCACCATCTCACCTGCTGCCTAGCCCACCTGCCTACCCACCCACCACACTTCATCACTCTCTTCTTGAGGGCCAGCAAGTACACGTCTACAGCTGAAGACTGCATAGAGAATCGTGTTGTTTTTCTAATAATAAAACACTGGGTGTATATTTAATGATGATGATGATGATGATGATGATGATGATGTCTTGTACTGAGGGGTTGGGTTGGATAAGTTGTGGGGTTGGGCTGGGTTAGATACATTGTGGGGTTGGGTTGGGTTGGGTTTTGTTAGATACGTTGTGGGGTTGGGTTGGAAAAATTTTGGGGTTGAGTTGGGTTAGGTATCTTGTGGGGATGGGTTGGGTTGGGTTGGGTTAGGTATCTTGTGGGGATGGGTTGGGTTGAGTTGGGTTGGGTATCTTGTGGGGATGGGTTGGGTTGAGTTGGGTTGGGTATCTTGTGGGGATGGGTTGGGCTTGGTTGAGTTGGACTGAGTATCTTTTGGGGTTGAGTTCGGTTGGGTTGGGTATCTTTTGGGGTTGAGTTGGATTGGGTTGGGTTGGGTTGGGTATCTTGAGGGACTGGGATGACCTGGGTGTCTTGTAGAGTCAGGTTGGGTTTGTATGGTTGGATATTGAGTACTGAGAAAATCTGAATACCGTCAGGCTTAATATGGATATCAAGTTGAAGTCTATTTTAAGATGGGTTGAGAAAAAGGAGAGGAATATTAAAGTATAAATAACTATTAATTCTTCAGCGTTGTGGTGTGGATGTGGATGTGATAGGAAGCGTTAGGAGAAACACACTGAGGTGGTTTGGCCATGTGGAGAGGATGGAGAGCGAGAGACTGACGAGAGTGTATGTGAGTGAGGTGGAAGGGGGAAGAGGGAGGGGGAGGCCAAGGATGAGATGGAGGGATGGAGTGGAGAGGTATATGTGAGAGGGGGATGTTAGCTGGGAGCAGGGCAGTGATGTGGCAGGTGACAGGGCGACATGGTGACGATTTGTTTGTAGCCACCCCTTACGGGATTAAGGAATCTGGCAATTGATAGATAGGTAGAATTCTTCAGTGACTTAACTAAACTGTTTCCCCTCCCCTTCCGCCTTTCCCCATCCCCCCACCCACCCAGTTCCCCTCTCCCCACACCCAGCCTTCCCTTCCCTGCCTCCCATCCCGCCAGCCTACCCTCTGTTCCCCACACCTGCTATATTTACCTCAGGGTCCTCTCCACAACTATTTTAACCATTCCTCTGTGTATCCTAAATACTTCAGTGCATATAAAGATGAACAATTTCCCTCTGAAACTTTAACTACATCTAACTTCGCTGCAGGGGAAGGAAGCAGATTCAGATGTTAACTTTATATACTGATACATAATTTACTCCAGTGCAAACCGTATATACTTAACAAGAATTTCTTCCACGCTTATGCAGTGCGATCTTAGACTTTCCCCCGCAGATGTGGTCACACGGGGAGACAGACAGCTTAGGTTCCAATAGCCAGCCAGCAATATTCCCGGGTCCTCTTGATGCATGTGGTGTTTTCCCTCCAATGCTAGCTTCTCTTCACCCACTAGCCAGGCTTCATAGCTGCTGAGAGATGAATGAGTCCTGGATTAAACTGTCTTCAAGAACTTTGGCCAGATCAACAAGCAAAACTTTGAAAAATATCAAACTTTTTAGTAATGTTTAATTTTTAGCAACTACCCCATAGAAAACCAATAGTGTATCTGTAGGTAACCAGAGTATAAGATGTGAAGTGGCAATTCTAAACTACTACAGAATCTACTGAACTTATGGATTGAAAATGGTGTATATTATTTATCTAAACTGATCGGAATAAAGAACTGGTACTGGTTTTTAAAAACCTATAATCCTTGGTTGCTACACTGCAGCAGTTAGGATCTTATGCCTGTTGAACCATAATATTTTGTTTTAAGAGAACACCAAAAAGACAACACAAACAAGTGATCCGTTAATTCATTCATTGCCAGACGCCATGTATCCCAAACGGGGTGGCCAAGGGCTTAGAGTTAATTGTTTTACAGGGAGGCGCACTAATCCTCCACCAACCCCACTTGACACGTAGGGAGAACGTTATGCCAACAGCGTCTGGTGTTCCCAGGTGGTCACCCGTCCAAGTACTAACCAGACCCAACGGTTTGATACACAATCTTAGACTAATCAGCAGGCTACAAGAAATCCATAGATTTTTATGAGCAAAGAATGGTCAACATTTTGTCACGTAAATGTCTGGACGAAGCAGAACACCAAAAAATAAAAATAAAAATAAGTAAATAAATAAATAACGCTAAGGCAAAATGTTCTCCAGTGATTGTTCTACTTATGTTGGCTAAAAGCTTCATGATAATGAAATGCTTGTTTTTTAGCCACGCAGAAATACAACCTGAAGTCCATGCACCAATAGTAAACAGATATTGGTTTCATCATAGCCGTCAAAGAAGATTCAGACACTTCAAGAGGGCAATGCTGAAATCTCTGAACTAGTAAAACAGATTCTATTAGGGTGGTTAGTTAAGAACACTGAAGGAAAGTGAATTAATATTTGTACCCTGGAAGAGAGCCACATCATCCTTCCTTGGCAGTTTCAGTCAAGGCCTCAGGGTATTTGGGCTGCTCTCAGAACTGGTGATAAACATTGATATGTGAAAAATGTCTGATTGGAAAACCCTGATGAACTATGAAATAAGCTTTGAACTGTTCTTTAACTTGTTTGAATGGCTATGATAATTATGCTAAAAATAAATAAATAAATAAATAAGTATCTGGGTGTACTTTCAAATGAGGGCTTGGATAAAAGGAGGTCATTACTTAATCTGATACTGGCTTTGACACATGAAGTACACAGTTTCAAAGCTACCTGAAGTGGCTTTGATAATACAGGCACTTCTCATTAGCCAGGGATGAGTTCTGAAGACTTTTTACACGCTACAGTGGGGGAAGCAAAATAAAATAGTTTCGTGGGTAGCGGTGGATTTTGTAAAAGCTTTTCTGCTACTGTTAACTTTTTAAAATCTTAGTGCTATATAGTTTTTGTTGCCTGGTGCTAGACTGTTCATTCATTCATTCATCCATTCTTCATCAGTTTCATCCATCCATTCATTCATTTATTCATCCATTCTTCATTAGTTTCATCCATCCATTCATTCATTCATTCATCCATTCTTCATCAGTTTCATCCATCCATTCATTCATTCATTCATCCATTCTTCATCAGTTTCATCCATCCATTCATTCATTCATATATCCATTCTTCATCAGTTTTATCCATTCATTCATTCATTCTTTTCTGCCTCTCTATAAAATTCCCAAAAGTCATGGTAAGGACTTCCCGTATACTGATAACTGTACAGCTTTGATCAAGATGTTGGATATGTGAATGTGATCCTGCTATCGTCCTTTCACCTTAACTTGGCACAGATTCTTTTTCCTCTTGCAGCTTATGTCATGAAACTCTGTGGCATAATAAGACAATATTATGGCACTACATCCTTTTCTTATCACTTCTTGACCAGCACCATAATCTAGCATTAGTCTATTGTTAAAACTCAGCACTCAAAATGGAAAGATGGCAGTTTTAGGCAAAGTTAGAGTAAAAAGAATATAGTATGAAAATAGTACTGGTATAAAGTGTCAATACCTGAACAACTAGAAGACAGAGGACCTGGAGGATTAGTGTGCAGGATCAACACCAGGTATTTCTCCTGAGCTGAATAAAATAGTCTGGCAGGTGCAGGAATAAAATGTCAGGAATAAACAGAACTAGCATTGCCAAGGAATCTAAGTCTAGTAGAGATTAGGCCATTGGTGGCTGAAGAAGGGCAGTATGGACTCTGAAATAATGAACCCGATACTTACAAAATATTATTACTTTACTAAATTATTGAACTTAGTCATTAAATATCAAATTACTGTAGTTATCCATTAATAAAAGATACGTGATGGATGTGCTCGTTTTCCTTTCCTTATAGGTGGATTCTGAATACAGGTATCCTCAACGTTGAAATTTGGTTTAACATCCGTAGAATTTACGCCAAAACTTCATTATTATTATTATTTTTTTTTAAATAACAGAACGGAGGAAGGAAAAACAAATGAAAAAAAAAAAAAATCGATACACCTGATTACTGGTGTCCTCTGTTCATAAAATATCTGTAACATTTAGACTTGAACAGTTGTAGGTTGAAATTTGGACGAAAACAACTCTGGGGAAGCGAGTTCCAGAGAGATGCAGTTCGGGGAATGAAAGAATTCTGATAGGCAAAAGTTCTGCAATATGGTTGAGTGACATTCCAGTCATGAGCGCTACCAGACGCCCGTGTAGCACGAGGGAAGGCATGGTGAGGTGGCACCATGGACGCAACTTCGTCCGAGCATTTGCCAAAAAAATATCTGTAAAATAATACAAGGGAGGCAACATTCCTTCTTACTTGCAGGGGAGGTAGTTTATATGTCATGGCAGGGTTGTTAATGATTCTAACAGCTTTATTCTGAATTTTGTCTAGTTGTCTTAATGCAACCTCTCCACAACCATTCCACAAGGGTGAGCAATATTCAAGCTGAGAGCGCACATGACTCTT